>NC_045676.1:7811935-8411935 GCF_003331165.1 Xiphophorus hellerii | reverse complement strand
TAAATCCAAGAGGGGTCGGGGGTTGGGGGGGGTCTGGACCCTGTCTTGGAAAAGTTTAGAATTATCCCCCTAAAAAAATTATTGAAGAAACGTTTGCATTTAAATAATATCAATATAAAAAAGGCAAAAGAAACAAAAAACGATAAATCTGCCATTTATCTTAGAAAAAAATAAGAATGAATTTTTAGGTCCCCCCCCCACCCTTATTAGAACAATGGTTCAGTCCAAAGTGGAGGAGGAGCAACAGCAGCCGAATGGTACAGGCTGGTCAGAGCCACTGAAGTGAGGAGCTAACTGTTAGCTGTAGCTCTGCATCACAAATAAAAACCCCTCCAGTAAGTAAATATTTGCTGCAAAAGACATGTAAACATTTTATTTACTTTCACTGCTCAGTGGGAAGAAACACATTAACAATAAAAATCAGACTGCAGTTCGTTATTTTCTTAATTCGGCTGAATCATGATAAACTGCCTTATTAGCAAAACTGCTACACTGCTTTCATGGACTTAAGCTTTTTTGTCAAAGGTAGCAAACATTCATATTGAGATTCTTTAACTTTTAGTTAAATTAGAAGAGTTTGAAACGGGAGGGACGGGCTGAGCAAGTGGACCCAGCTCTGTGTTTGGGAGCCGAGAACAGATCAAATTTACTCCTTATTTCTCACTGTCTTCAACGTAGAGCCTTTAAAACCACAAAATAAAATCGGAATATTTTTCTGTGTAAACTCTCGTGCTTTAAGTGTTAACGTTTAAATTATGACATTCCCCAGATATTAATTTCTATCTACTCTGTTCTCAGTCACCCAGGACATGACAAAACTGAACAAGTTATTATTTAAATAGCCCATAACTTGTATTGGGAGCCATTTCAATAAATCAGTGTTTATGAGGAATTTTATTAAGAGCTGTTACTCATTAAAGCTATTGTATTTAGAACCTTAAATTTTTGTAAAGATGCGGCAGAGATTAGATCAGTCAAACTGGACAAAACTCGTATCTAAGCAACATTTAAATTTTAGTTTTACTTCTCTGTAGGCGGAGACTAAAACATGTTTAATGTGCATTACTAGTCATTTTTAGTCCTGTAGCTTGAATGTGGTGTAAAAACATTTTAAACCATATCTTGCGTTACATTTTACTGTAACTTTGCCGACCCCCCCAAAATTGCTCTTAAGAAATGTTCCTGTTTATGGTCCCCCCCAATAATGAGATGGGATTTACGCACTTGACTCTGAAATATATTTTATCCTTCCTGATTTTGGATTTTATATGCAGAAGCAAATGTCAATCATCTGATTTCATTAATTTAATTTAACATCTGAATATTTTAATATATACATCAGGAAATTGACGTCAACAAACATGAGGTGACGTGGTAGTTTGCATTTCTTAACTAATTATCTGCAATGAGACTGCATTTAAAAAATACATCTTGCAGCTGGTTGAATGACAGGAAACGAGGACCAAACAAAAAATCTGAAACAACTCAGATTCAAACATTTCTACACAATTCTTTTAAAATCTTACAGTTTTGGTTTGTGGTGAATCTAGCATTACATGGTAAAACTAAATGAATATCATTTTATTTTCTTTCATTTTTACAATATGCATTTGGTCTCTGAGGATTTAAAGATGTAAACTCTGTTTATGAAGTCCTTCCCCTTCATGTTCTGCCTCCTTTTGAAGCGAGGACAGACGACGCTGTGGCAGTCGGTGCGTTCGCATCCTCTGATGGTTAACTGTGCCCTCTGTTTTGGCTTGTAGGCTGACAAAGGAACAGGAAGGGTTTTTTCCCGCTCAGGATTTGTTGTAAACCATCAGGTTTTCCAGGAGCTCAGAACTATGGTGAGCTCTGAGTGACTTTCTCAGATCAAAACTGGAATGATGAAAACTCAGCTATTGGCAGAGCATCCCACCCTCTCCTCCACAATGATAAACTGATAGATTTGTAGATAGAAGAAGACAAGACTGCGGTTTGATTGTAGAGGAGGTGTCTGTCAGGATGATTCACTTTGATTTGCTGCTGAGGTCCCGTTACGACCCGTAGTTTACTTCTGCTGGACCACTAAGCCTCCTCCTCTATTTTACACATCAGTGCTGAATGCTGTTTTATTTGTGCATATAGAAGTGCTTTATACTACATTTATTAATAGTTAATTTGGATCACACCCATGGAGGATTTTGGTGTTTTAACACTTTGCTTTTCCTCCAGTTTTGCTCAAAAATTTTATCTATGTGCAGTGAGACTGATGTGAGCGCATATGCCTATGTAAGCAAACAATAATTTCTGGCGGTTGCATTTAAATCTCACAAATGTTTACGTATTGAGGCACGATCTCAATTCTGATAAACAATTGCTCTGTGTGTATGCTCAGCTCTGGCTCTCCTGACTCATGTATGGAAAGCCCGGAGGGCCAAAACACATGCAACATTTGATATCTTTCACATGCAAAGTATGAGAACTGTGTTCTGAACTTAAAGCTAATAATATATGTTTTTGTTTAATTTTGAGTATTTCTTGGATGAAAAAGAAGTAATCACAGCCCTCAAATCAAAATACAAAATACTGCAGCAAGTGGCAGAAATTACAAAACTAAACGTTAGGATTTAAGAAAAACAAAAGCTAATTTTTGTAGCCTAAAAGAAGAATATGTGCTTAAAGTATACAAATATGTTTACTTTTTGCATTTTAGGTGATATTTCAACATTCCTTGAGCGTCTATGTAATGTGTGAAAATATTTAATAGTCTTACATATAAACAAATGGTGCAAAAACAGCTAGAAGGTTTATGAAAACATTAATTATTTTTGAACAAAAAAACTCACCAATGGCTTTAATGAGTTTGTAATATTGGTGGCCATGCACACCTCAAATCAGTTTATGTATTATTTTGTGATATCCACCTATATTCCATCTATATAACAAGTAAAACAGCAGATTCTGATGTGTTTGCAGCTTTGTAAGACTGTTGCTGTGCTTTCAGGGAGACTTAGTGGTCCCTCTCCTCTGCAGTGACTGGAGTCTCAGCAGCGTGTTGAATTCTGCAGCAGGTTTCACTGCATCTCCAGTGTTGCAGCTGCTGGTGGCTGCGTATCTGTTGGCGATATTGTTACTGCTGTTAATGAACTGTATCACTGAAGATACAGAGAAGCCTCCTCTTTTCTTTTGCAGTCTTTCCAGTCCTCCGAGAGGCCTGGTCAGACCGGAAATACAGAGAACCCTCTAATATGATCCCGATAGCGAGACAACTCTGCATGCACTGATGACGGCTTGGGCATTGCATGCAGAACAGCATGGTTTGGGGACTGACATGCATCATTTCGAACTTAAGGTTTCCCCCACAAATTCACTGGAAGCTGATAACCATTCATGGCCGATATGTTGTATCCAAGAGGAGCAACACGTAGAGTTTAGTTTGGGATAACTGGCTGGAGAACACCAAGGGAAATGGTAGACAGCTGCTGTGAGACTAATGCAGTTGATGTTAGTAATCAATAGAGTGGATGAACAGTTTTTATGCTTTTCTAGTTCAGAATAATCACATCCTTTGGGATTAGATCACTTTGCAGTTGCAACATCTAACCCAGTGTCAGAAATCAGCTGCTCTGATGTTTGTGTGGAACAGAAAACTCTATAAGGTTAAGACAGTTACTTAATCTGGAGTTTCTTTAAAATAAATATAGAGGGCTGTGAAAAAGTGTTTTCCTACTTCCAGATTTTTCTGTTTTTGCTTTTTTGTTTTACTTACGTGTTTCAGATCATCAAACAAATATTAATATTTGATAAGGATAACCTGAGTAAATACAAAAGGCAGTTTTCAAAGGATGGTTTCATTCATTAAGGGATAAAAGCTATTAAGAACAACCTGACCTTATATATATAAAAAAAGTAATTGCTCCGTAAAGCTAACAACAGATTGTGTTATCTTAGGTGCAAAAACTAGTATTAATACTTAGGAATTTGCATATAGCAGAAATGTTTTCAAGTATGAACAGTTATACAGTTTCTGAATTGGATTTAATTCCAGAACGGGACTTTCTACTGTGTTTTGGTTCTTTAGATTGGCTGTATAAACTCTTTCAGATTTATGGTTTTTGTTTTTCTACTGTTTTTGTGTTTTATGTCTCGGCCTATCACAATAACAAATCTTGCAGGATGATAAATTGTCCCAGAAGTCATTATGATAATAATATTGTTGTTTTGAGGCCATTTTCAAGTAATAATAATTCAAGAACACATTCTGAAAGATCAATAAACTTTAGATTATAATGAACATTTAGCACTGGAACTGGAAGACATTTCAAATGTCCAAAAATAAATAAACAAAACAACAACAATGAATTCTCTGCAACTAAGACTGTCCTTCAGGAAAGGGCTGGTTGAGACCAAAACACCAGACTGAAAACGTTTCTAATCCAGTTTTTGGTAGAAAGAGAAAAACAATAAATCTTGCAAATAGAAATGATTGAACTTGTTTTAGTTTATCATGCAATTAATTGATTTATTGCTTATTGTGACTGTCAACACAATATATGTAGTTTAGATATATGTTGCTAGATGACATTGTTAAGCTGTGGGAGAGATTGTATTTAAATTATTTATTTTATCTGCAGGTCAGGCAGTAATCAGGCTGCCCATTTAAGAAAATGTAGTTTACTTACAGATAATTCATGATTGAACAATGAGGCCAAGTTAGTTTGGATATCTTTCTCCCTTCATTGTTATCTGGTTTTCTTTACCCAATCTTAGAATTTGTTTGATGATCTGAAACATCTTTATGTGATAAAAAAAAGAAGCAAAAACTGAAGAAGTCTTTAAGGGAGCAGATATTTTTTCACCTCCTTGCAGCTCGTCTTCCCGGTCAGAAGTCACTGCTGGCTGCTTCAAAAAATGTTTTTGGGTTCTGGTTTCCTTTTCACCGTTAAAGATTTGTTTTTATTTTCACAATAGCAGCTGTTTTGTGTCAACACTATCTATTTTATTCTTGGAAACACTAAAAAAATTTGGTAAAATTATACGAACCTCTATTATTTCACTGTTTTCAATAGGATGTACTATTTCAGAATAAAATCCTTATATAACCCAACGGTCATAGCTGCTACTGGCCCTAAATATATTTACTTCTCTAAAAGGACAGTTCAACATATTTGGGAAATATTGATTCGAATGTGTGCTTGCAGAGCTGCTTCCAGATTTATTCTCATGAAAAACCTGGTTAGCTAACGCTAGCTGTTACATTTCCCTCCGAATTCAGATCTTGAAATGGTGACACCAATCTGTTGTAAGCTGGAAAACCAGTGGTATTTGGTTGGTCTCAGTTTCTAACTAGGATTAGCAGGACAATCTAATAATAATTAAAATATGTGTGTATCATCTGTGTGTTTCTAACAAAAGTTATACAATGCTAGTGCCCCGTTTCCACTGAGTGATGTGGTTCGGTGATGTTTGTTATGTTATTTTATGGTGTTCAGGAGGTTTTTTAAACTGCTAACTGGAATCTCACTGAGCAGGCGGTGCTACGTCATTCTAGTGTGACCACAAACATGGCACACTAATTTGCCTTTACTTGTCGTAAGCAGTGACGTTTTTCTGTCAGTCAATGGACTCTTGTGTGTTGCATGCAGCTCTACTCTAATCACTCAATCAATCAAGTTTAAGTTGCTGAAATGCAGTTCAAAGTGCTTTACATAATAAAAATACAAAGTTAACAACTGAAGCATTACATTTGGCCAAATTCCATCATTACACATCAAAAATGTTGGTAGTAGTTTATTTGAACTACAATGGTAGTTCACTGTACCATTGTACCAACTAAAGGAGACCCAGGAATGGTGCATTATGGGTCGGTTGTATGGACCGCTTTTACAGTGAAAACAGATAACATGGCGTACTGAGCTGCACCAGAAAATGCCGTACTGCTCAGAAAAAACTAGGGACTTAGTGAGATAAAAACTGTCCGAAACTTAAATAAACTGCTCATTACTTGAGCCATCAGTGTGTTTGTGTGTGGCAGCCATAATGGATTTTACAACCACGGTTGAAGAGCAGTGTTTGTCATCCCATGAGGCATGAGTTTATATGAGATTCAGTAAAAGTACTGTCAGAAATTTAGAATGAAAAATGGAGCTACTAATGTAATCCAATGTAATGGTTATTAGTGATATTAATTTCATTATAACATTTATTGACGGATGTTTTGATTTTCTTCTAACTAGCAATGTGCGCTATATTTAAAGAAAATCAAGCTTTCTTGCTACACTTTAACTTATGGTAAAATATAGGCAGAATTTTCAGGCAACCACAATTGCTGGGATTTTACCATAAATTAGAGACATTTACTTATCATTTTGTTTTACAGTGTACAGAGGATTAAGTGTAAAAGCCTCATTTCAACCAGTTGTTTAGAAGTGTGCAACAATGGTTGGGGGAGGGGATTTTTTTTTGCTTTTCTAGGCTTCATAAATCTAGAGAAAACTCCTGTAAATTTCTCTGGCATCATGTTAGAAGAACTTTGGATTTGGATTGAACCGTTGGATTAAAACCATGAATTTTTCACGTTTCTTTTTGGAATACCAAATATAAATAAAGATGCAGATGTCTTAATTTTTTTACTGTATGTTGAAATAATTTCTTTGTGATGGATCCCGATCATTTCCTCATCTTGGTACTGTAGTTTTGGCAATGAGCTTAAAATGCCAGGTGAAACAATAACTGTCAGGAAACTGGAGAGCTTATTCCTTGGACTGTTTAGCTACAGCTTAAACACGTTTTAACCACCTGCAATGGAGTTTAAATCCCTTCAGAGCCTTATGGGTCCGTGTCCCTTCGCCATGCTTGTGGTTGTTGTTGGTTCATATTGTTCTGGTTTTCGATGATTCGCTTCAGTTCAAGCCCAAAGGGGTACAGCTGCTTCCTTTGCAGAAATGATATTTGCTTCAATTACTGCAAATACCATCACACTCCCTCCCTTCACCACAACGCCAACTGCAACCCTCCTACCAGCCTGTAGCCTGATCCAGCTCAAGAATGGCTTCTCATAGCAGTCAGCCATATCTAGTGCTTGTTGTTTTACTGGATTGCAATTGGCCCTTTGCACGTGATGTCACGGTCTCCAGAACTCCGCTCACTCCGCCATGACGGACGTCAAAACAGCCAATGCGCTCCTTGAAAGCTAGTCTGAAAACAGACATCTGTAATCTAATGTCGCTTTTATTTAGTTGATTTCACTTTTAAATGGTCGTCGGGCACTGTGAGGTCGGCCCCATAACAGACAAGGATGCAAACCAAACTTGTCGTTTTATATAACTTTTAATGAGGAAAGATACAGCGGAGATGGATAGCGGCCGTCAATCATGACTGTCAGCCCTCAGTGTAATCGCAGATTTGCAGCGAACACTTTTTACAAGATAAGATTAACATTCGTCTACTTTATAAGTAAGTATGATTAGAAACATATCAAATATTGCATTATGGAGAAAGTACGCGTCGAACGTACAGTGAGGCATTGTAACCATGGAGACAGTGCCGCGCCGTCATGTATGGCAATAACTGGTTAGCATCTCGTCTTTTGTACGTTTTTAATCCCGCTGCGGTGTAAGGGAAACGCTGTTTTTAACACAGTGATATAAATCATGTGGTGTGGATTCAGGCAAGGTTGGTAATTTGATCAACATGTCAGGAGGGAGGAAGTAGGGGTCGGTTTCTAAGCTAGCTGTTTCAAACTTTTGTAAATACCGCGTCTATGAGCCTCAACTAGGTGTGTTACATTCACAGACAAATTAGTTTGACTCGAACAGGAAGAAGCCATGAATAAACTGGCAAAACCAACTTGGGAAAACATTTTCAAGTTGCCCTGTTCAATATTACCGTCCCTCACTTCCGACGTCCATCATGGCGCCTCGAATGATTTAGTGACGTAGTTGCAAAGGGTCAATAATTCTCGCAGGAGAAAGCTGCAGGTTAATCTCCCAGTTTAAGGTGGTAAAATATTCTGTCTTGCATTTCCTGTCCACCCTTCTTTTTTCACCTCCTGCCCTGTTCTCGCAGATAAATGGCTCTTTTAAGGTTGGAGCTGCTCGAGTTCTGGCTAGCTGGCACTGCCTAGTCCCCGGCCTCCAGGACAACGGCAACATGAACGGGACGTCCGAGCAGGCCGACATCCTGCCGCCAAACTGTATGGTCAAGGACCGATGGAAAGTGGTGAGCAAGATCATCCTTTCTTTGTCTGATTTTGCTATTTTGTAATTATGTTACTTACATAAATTATTTTTAATTTGGTACCTAAAATACCAAAATTTCCACATAACTTTATATTTTGGAACGCCTGATTATGTAATTCTTAAGCATTAAATTATTTGATTAGTTACACAGTAACTTGAGTAGACTTTTTACCAAATGCTTTTTCACTACTACCGGTACTTTAATAATTTCTTGGACGACTACATTTTACTTTTACTTGATTAAAAATAAGTTAAAGTAGTGCTGCTGATACTTATGCACAATCTTTGGGTACTCTCTAAATAAAAACTTTTTTTCACTAATCTGACTTTTTTTCTCAGAACTTTACAAAGTTTTCCATTTGAAATTGCATCTTTATTCTGTCAATATTATGACTATGTTATTGTAATTAAACAAAAAATATTTTTAATAATCTGTGATAAAAGACACTTTTTGAAAATATTTTCTATTATTTAAAATTTCTTTTCTTAAAAACAAAACCAAGCAAAAAAATAAATCAATTAAAATTGTAGATTTTATTTTTATTCCACGTCGCTCAACCCTAGTTCTGTCTGATATTTGTGTCATATTTTTGCTATGGTAGAGAATGTGGATCTAATTGTCTCCATCTTGGGTCACTGTGTGGCAGCTGAAAAAGATTGGCGGGGGCGGGTTTGGGGAAATCTACGAGGCCTTGGACCTGCTGACACGGGAGAATGTGGCGTTAAAGGTGGAGTCGGCCCAGCAGCCCAAACAGGTGCTGAAGATGGAGGTGGCAGTTCTCAAGAAGCTGCAGGGTGAGAGCTGACACATTTTTAACACATATAATTTTTTTTTCCATCAAGTGAAACACCTACTGTAAATACTTCAAGCTAGAGACGTTTTTATTTTAAAAATCTATATAAATGTTTTAAACTCTTACTGGTATTTATGTGAGATTTTTAACACACATTATTCTCCCTGGATTGCAAAGTAGCACATTTAATCATGCCAGGGAACAAGAGAAATAACTTGATACATATGATATATCAAGTTTCTATGTTTCCATTAGTGGAGCTCATTTTTTTGTTTAGCGTGTTAGCTACCTTTGAAAATGTTTAGTGCACTTAGCTTTCAAATTTCATTTTCCAAAATTTACTTAGAAGTTTTGTAAACTTTCATTTGAATAAATTTCAACATCTGTGTTAAAGTTTATTTAGTAACTCTAGTCAAACGTTTATATTTATGCTCTTATTTTGCAGCGGTTGAAGACTGTTTACATAGCAGTTGCATTTCCTCTCCTCTTTGTTATTCCCTGGAACTTTATTCTAAACAAGATTATCTGTTTCCTACTGTACTGTCAGGACATCGTGATAGTTTTAACAGATATGTAAAAAACATAATTTTATAAAAGATACTTACTGCAGCTTTAACTAGGTTTTTTTATTGGTGATATAATATTCTGATCTTAAATGTGGAGTTTCCATCATCTGTAAGCAGAAAATCATCATAGTAAGCAGAAGTAAGGGCTGTGTGTAATTAATCTATATAGTGTGTTCTTTTCTTTACTATTCAAATTTAATGAATATGACTGTACCTTTTTGTATTTAATCTTTGTCCACATAGTAATGGCAATGAACACTGTCAGCAGGTTAAAAATAACCATATAAATGGAGAGTAGAAGTGGGACAAGAACTAGTTCCTGAGGCACACCTCAGCTCATCTCATCTGTTGAGGATTTATATGAGTGTGCAAAACAACCTTTGGGTCCAGAAGATGCAAGATGGCACAGAAATCTAAAAAAAAATCACATTACTAATCACACAACTGAGAGCTCAGTTACAGAATATTTTAACTAATCTGATTTCTGTTCTAACTTGCACATATATTTATTTTTTTATTTTTATTTTTTAAAATCTTTTTTGATGCAGCGTGATTTATAAAACCATGGAAAACCAAATTATGCAGCTCTTCCACATACTGAATTATAGTAGCTGAGAAAACAGTGACGCATGTTGTGTAACAGTGTTATATCACCTAAGTGTTGATTGTGTCACATGTTAGGGCAATATGCGGTTGACTGGGTGGGTTATTGATGACTCAAGCAGCCTCCACTTTGTCACAGCGGCATATTAAGCTGCTGGACTGATCGACTTTTCATGGTCCATCAGTCTCTCTCCCTTCGCCATTTCTAGCAGGTCACAGCGAATATTCTCACTCTCACTTTGTGTGAATTATTTAACATCAAATGAATAAACCACATTTTCTTTTCTCTCTGAAAGTGCATCGTCAATGTTAATGCTGCCTGTAAAGTAATTTGAATTAATTTTTAGCACATTTTTAATCTTAATCCAGTTGTTTTTTGTTGTTGGTTTTTTTGTACCAGGATAAAATCCCATTGAGATAAAAAAACAACTTTTTTCCAAGGGAATCCTGGCCAAGACGCAGCAACAAAACACACAAAGTAACACAGTTAATATGTGTGAAAACATGACAGAAAACGAACAGAGGACATCTAATTTTATCTATATTTTTTGATTAGCCAGAATCTATTTTGGTTGTCCTGCATAGAGAGTTTGAATAGTTGGTTAATGCAGACGAAGAAACAAAAAAATTGGAGCTATATACAACATTGTTGTACTTACCTTAGTTTAATGGGACACTTCCTAGCTTATTGGAATCTATAAAAGCATCCATAGGCAACCATAATTAAATACATTATAATTAATTTACAAGAAACATGCAGTTGACGTCTTAAAAAATGTGGAAGATGCAAATTGCCACATCTTGACAGTGTTATGTGATGGAATGGACATTAGAAGTAACAACACCCCCACCCTTTTCTTATTTAAATTTAAGACCAGTTCAGATCAGACTGTATGAAATGTTTTTAATCTGTACTTCTTCTGCTATGGCCTCTTTGCACCTGCCGCGCTGACGTCACAACCGCATGCGCAAATGCGTCTCTCTCTTTTTTCCGCTTTGAGTTGCCATGACAGCTAGAAAAGACAAAGTCTTATTTCAGACGCAAATAAAACAATACCATGCACTTTGTTGTCTTCCTAATATAATGGGCTTTTACGTTTTCATGGATTTCCAAACGGTCCGAATTAAGAAGACGGTGGCTTGTAAATATTCGTCGCTACCAGTTAAAGCTAACGCCGCACAGCAAAGTTTACAGCCTTCACTTCACTCCAGATCAGCTTCTTCAGCCTAAAGCAGAAGGTAAAGGAGCCTCCTGTGTTATTTCCATAAAATCATTTCTGTATTCAGCCTGAAAGAGCAAGTTTATGGGAACGAGAGAGCAGACCACGGCCAGACAGCCGAGCAACTGATCCGCCTGTACACACTGCTATAAACACTGTCCTGCTTCACAAGAAGCATGCAAAACTAATAAAGCGAAATAACACGGAGACCTTAAGGAACACGGCCATATTTTTCTAAAAGCAACAACTTTGAACCTGAACAGTCAGCTGAACTAGAACTCCGACACCAGAGCTGCTCTACTGTTAAGCTATGGGCTTGTTGTTCCTCATGCTTCAGAAGCAAAAAGCCTGAACCGTAAAATCCCCTGTTACTTGGTCTCTGACACTAACGACAATAAACACACGTAATATACTTGAAAATAAGGTAAAACATTGTCTGTTAGAATGGATGAAAAGTGTTTAGATACTAAATAGCACATTTCTACAAGAAAAATGTCAGAGAATATTGCCTGCTAGCATAAGCTAAAGCTAATGTTAGTCACAAAGTTTAAAGAAAGTAAAACTCACCTTCCTATCTGTGAACGTATAACGAGGCGAACATCTTAAAACCTTTCTCCAGCTTACTTGTTGGGGCTTCGGATCGATGTACATCATTAATTGTTACCTTGGACAAGCCCTGCAAATACCCAGTGTAAAGAGCCTTTTTCAATAGACCGGAAACGATCGAGCCGCTTTTCCTCGAACGCGGAAGCTGAGGTGCAAAGAGCCCATTCGGACTGAGGGAGGAATTAAGCTGTAGTTACAGCAGTTCGCCACCAGTGGGCGTATAGAACAGTGAGCTCTCCTGACTCAGCGAGCCAACGGCTGTTCGGTGGCGGTAACGGCTGGTCCGCGGAGGCGCTCACTGTCGCTCTTGTCTGTGTCGTTAACAGGTAAATTATGTTATCTCGAATGTGTAGGAGATGTGAGCTAACGTGAAATAACCTGATATTTGAGAAAAAGTTATGAACGATCTCTTGTTACAGCCAGATTGTGTGTATTCACGAAGCTAGCCAACGCGCACATTCAGCGCAGTAACGGTTGATCAGCGGAGAGGCTCACTGTTTGTGTTAACATTTGTCAACAACAACAACAACAAAAAAAACCCCTGCGAAATCACACTGATTAATTATTAAGTGTGCAACAGTAGGATGGTAGTTATTTGAAACATTTGCATTCAAAGAGCGCAACAGTTTCACCATCTTTTCTGTTATGGTTTTCTTGAGGTCAGCTGGGTTTCCTAAGCAGTTTTCTTTCTTCTGAGGGTCACAGGTTGCATATCAAAGCTGATTTTGGAATGATTAAAAACCCCAAACTGAACCTGGTGAAGATGTTAGGGTTATAATGAAAAAGCTCTCACAACCTAAATAAGCGTCACCATTTCTAATTAGAAAATCCAGAACTATTTTGATGGAGGGGCTTTTCTGTAACTTTCTAAGGGACATTTTTCTAAATATTAATGAGGATACAGAAAGTATTCACATCACTTCACCTTTTCCGTATTTTGTTATATTACGTTTGTATCCCAAACTATATTAAATGAATCCCTTTCCTCTCTCTAGACAAAAAGACTCCATTACAGCAACGTAGAAAAAAGTGTTTTTAGTGTTTTGCTAGATTTTTCTATGGTTTAAATGGAGTCCACTTGTGATAAATTAAGTTGCTTGCACTGCAAAAACACAAAATCTTACTAAGTATTTTTGGTTAGTTTCTAGTGCAAATATCTTAACACACTTGAAATAAGAAAACTAACGAACAAGTAACTTTTCAGCAAGACTTGGAAGCTTGTTTTAAGTAAATAATTCTTTAATATTGATGAAAAAGTTTGAATTTCATTGGCTGACTATTTCACATATATCAAGGGAAACATGTCTTGTTACAAGTGACATAGCCACCAATTTTTCATCAATATTTAAGAATTATTTACTTAAAACAAGCTTCTAAGTCTTGCAGAAAAGCTACTTGGTAAGATTTTGTGTTTTTGCAGTGAGTGCACGTGAAAAAGTAATGATTTAATTGTATGATTAAAAGCTAAAAATTCATTTAGCATTTAAAGTCTCAAAGTAAACCAGTATGTTGTCTGTTTTAGCTATCATTCCAACCAACCTTGAGGAAAGCCGGTGTCTTTCTTGCTGTCTAATGCACAACTACATCCACTAATGATCCTCAGTGACAGTCTCTGTCTGAGGAGTTAATCGTGCTGCTTGCTGATGACACAATTTTTTTTTTTTTTAGAAGAATGACTCAGCTCTAATATGCAAATAACAAATAGAAATTATGAACTCTGTCTCCTTCTTATTTAAGCTTGTGATGAATACAAAGTGTGGAAGTGATTAAATAAAAATACAGTCAGTCTTGGATATTATAATTGTATCTATTTGTTCCTATTATTGTGTGGTAGCAGAGCAAGCGTTAAATAATGTTCTCTCTCTCTCTCTTTAGGTAAAAACCACGTCTGTAAATTTATTGGTTGTGGAAGAAATGACAAGTTTAACTACGTGGTGATGCAGCTTCAGGTGAGTCACAGCGCGGGCGACTTTAACCAGGAGGATGGCGACATCTGTATTATTTCATTTACTGTACTTCTATGACAAAGAATTAGTAGCAAAAATGTATTTATGATTTGATATCTAACAATAAAGATTAGAATGTGTTCGAGAAATACTTTAAATTTAACTCTATTGTGGATGGATTGTTGTTTTTTTAACTAGAGACGCACTTCTCCTAATTTTCAGGCCAATTTTCAACCTCCAGTATTTTAAAATGACCAGCTTTATGAGTTTCGTGCTGATGAGGAAGTCTGATTTCCTCTTTTTGTGTCGTTTCAGGGTCGTAACCTGGCGGACTTGCGGAGGAGTCAGCCCAGAGGAACCTTCACCATGAGTACCACCCTGCGACTCGGCAAGCAGATCCTGGAGTCCATCGAAGCCATCCACTCAGTGGGATTCCTGCACCGTGACATCAAACCGGTAAGCAGATTTTACAGAGATGGGATCACCAAATCTGATGTGCGGCAAACTGCCTTGGATCTGAGCAATCCGTATTGCTTTCTTACTTTAAAAAGACAGAAACAACAGGCTAGCTGTCGTGGTTTGAAATACAAAATGAGGGAGATGAAGGTCAAGTTTTGTATGTCATGAGGGATGGATCATTAATTATTATCGGATTAAAGCTGCAGCAAGTAACTTTTAATTAAAAAAATATGTTTTTCACATGTTTGTAAAACTACAGGTTCACCGATTGACCGACCAGATGATTTATCTGTGCCGATTTCCTTATTTTTGGGAAATCAGTTGATGGCACTTACACGTGAAGCCGATCTTATCTAATTCAGCAAAAGTCTAAAGACCAGCCACTGTCCTCCTCTGCTTTGCAGTGAGAGGTTTGACTGACAGACCGGCCCATCAGGTCGTGTCTCTACGTTTGCACTTAACAACAGTCGCCCCACTGCTACCAACTCAGCAACTTTCTTCCTATATTTAACAACATTTCAGACAAACAAATTTGCTATCAGCCAAAATTGGAATCAGGAGACCACGCTTTTTAATGATTGATAATTGGCGATCGGCCAGAAAACTGGAATCAGTGCACCGCTAGGTAAAACTGTCACCATATTGTAACAGTTTGTTATGAAAAAGATCGTCTGTAAAAAGATTAATCTCCTTCACCACCTCCCTCTGCTGCTTTTGCCGTCTGAAGTAATGCACTGCTCCCGACCAAAAATAACCAAGCAGAAGGAGGGTCTTAGCGCTGTCAATCAACCTCATGTGCTCGCTGCTTAGTGTGCTAATAGGGGAGAAACAACTTATCGTCAGAGAAAAAAGCATTTATCTTGTTATTGATGGCTATTGTAACTAGCCTAACATTCATGACAGGCTCTCCTATCAGGAAGAAATTGTAGTGAAACATAGAGCATGTGGGGATGGTTGATGGAGGGATGAGTAGCGCCACATGGAGGGTGATTGACAACGCTAAGACCCTCTTCCTGGCTCTGACTGGTTGTTTCTAGAAGAAGGTAAAGGAGATTGATTTTTTTCACAGATTTTAACATAGTGACAGTTTCAACAAATATGTAAAAAATATATTTAATAAAAGTTACATAATACAGCTTTCATGTATATCTTTCTTTCACACATTTAAATAAAAGAAAACAGTAATTTCTTACTGTTGTTGCTTCAATAAAACCTTTTTTGGATAGTTTTGTTTTAATTCTTCAGCACATTTGCCAGTTTCCAAATGAAGTTGAACTCCTCTCAACTTCAAATATCTGCTGCGCTATAAACAGCCAAACAAAGACAGAACAGAGGAAGCAGAGGGGAATTTTTAAGAGGATTTGGGAACCTTTGTGCTGATTCAATTTGCATATTAACAATGAGAGCTGGAGCAAAAGATGGAGGACAGCGCTGATTAGGCTGGTAGGATTAGGAATGCCAGATTAGGGGATGCAGAAAAAAAACCCTGAGGGGTTTCATCAGACTGCATTCAGTTTGGATCCATCGGTCCTAAACCATTCGGTTTTGAGCTGCATTTAGTGGCAGAAAGCTTGGAAATTATAATTTGCAAGGTAAAACAGAATACATTTACTGATTAAATCAAATTATAGTGAAGCAGGAAGGCAATGGATGACATTTGAGTATTCATTGATGTGATTCTTGTACAAACTCTGAGAACCTCTAACGTTTTATTTGGATGAAGCAGGAGCAAAATGGAGATAACCACTACGGCAACACCTTTGAAACAATAATGAATACGAACAAATGAACTGAATATGGCAAGATTTATAGAACATAAATAAACAAGTACATCAGTAAAACACAAAAAGGCCAAAAACCAACATATCATGAAATAGATCATAACTCATGTTTAATAAAATTGAAGATTTAATTGAGTTTTCGTATCAAATATTTTTATTACAGCATAAAACATGAAGAATTTATCTAAAGCTGTAAATGGCTACACTGAAAAAAGTAAAATTAAATTTTCTTAAGAATCAATGCAGAACTAAACTTAAAGGAAAATATCATGTTTTTAAAAATTATTTCTAAATATGAAAGAGAAACTATGAAATTTTGTCAGTTGTCTTAACAAAATTGCAATCTCATTTAAAAGTGACATATTTCCCTGTGATTTTGCGTCATGTGTGTCATGTTGAGACGTTAAATCTACATGAGATGAATTTGTTCTCTTGGTTTTTTAAATCTACGTGTGATTAATTTGTTCTCTTGTCTTCTCTAGTCAAACTTTGCGATGGGCCGGCTCCCCTCCACTTATAGGAAGTGCTACATGCTGGACTTTGGTCTGGCGCGTCAATACACCAACACTTCTGGAGAAGTTCGACCGGTAAGAAACCATGATAATCTCTCTCTCTCTTTTTCCCTGGACAGCAATAACTAAATCGGAAGGATCTGGAAGTACTTTTACAGTAACCTCAAGCTCTTTTTCTTGTCTTATTTTCAGAGATTTTTGCAAACTATACAGTTTTTCATTTTATTTTTTGTGTTTTCCCTAAGAAGATCAAATTTATTAAATCGTGCAATTACAAACTTTGTGCCACATTAAAATCTGTACCTAAAAAGATACTTAAAGGTGCAGTATGTAACTTTTACCAAAATATGTTTTTTTCTACATTTATTGAAACTCTTTATCATGACAATTTGTTATGAGACAGATAATCGGTAAAAAATCGAGTTCCTCCACCTTCTCTCTGAGCTACTATTGCTGTCTGCAAAAATGCATCGCTCTTCCAGCTAGGAGGAGGGACTTAGTGCTGTCAATCAATCTCATGTACACGCAACTAAATGCGCTGATGGTGGAAGAACAAACCATCATCTGTGGCCACTGCAGCGTAGCAGAGAGCAAGATGGGTGAGGAGGGGATGAACAACTACATGATATTGTGATTGACAGCACTAAGACCCGCCTCTTGGCTCTGATTGGTTGTTCCTAATTAGCACTGGAAGAATGCAGAAGCTTAATTTTTTTCACAGATTGTCTGTCTCATAACAAACTGTCACCACATATTGACAATTTCAACAAATATGTGAAGAAAAAAAATATTTTTAAAGTTGCATACTGCAGCTTCATGTCTAGTGCGTCACTAAAAAAGTAAAAGTATTTTTTCATTGTGTATGAATATACAACTGCGATGAGCTTTATTAACAAGATATGTGTGCAGATTGTTGAATTTATGGCAAATGTTCTTCTGATGCAGATGATAATTAATGTCTTTTAATGATGAAGATGTGGTTGTAATCGCACAAAGCAGCAGAATATCTCACCTGTTTAGGGTCTGAAATGTATATTTTCCTTTCATACATGCCATTATTTTATTTTAAGACCAAATTTCAAAGAAAATGTAGCATTGAAACATCAGATAGTATTTTAAAAGAAAGAAACATAAATTGTAATGTAAATGTTAGTTGTAGACAATAAATCAAACTGTAAAAAAACACAACATGGTGAGAGGATCAGCAAATATGTAAAAGAAAAAATCTTTCTACTGCAGCTTTAAGATGTATGCTATAACATGAGGATGTTCGTTTCAAAATATGCTGTTGGTTTGGAGGAAAAGTGCATTACTCCTTCCAGGTCCATGTTGTGTTAAATTCACCAGAAACATCCAATTACATTCAGAAGCACTGGAACATCACATCGACTGAATTCCCCATTCATAGAAAACACAACTGACCAAAGCATCTCTAGTGCTTCACTAACAGAGTAAAAGTATTGCAAACGTTTAACAGGCTCATGCATGGAAAGCTCCAGTGCAGCTGACCCACATTGTCTGCAGTCTTGTCTGCAACAAACTGCCTCCTACATTGTAGAGTAGCAGCGTTTAGCATTTTATGTACACAATTTCTCCTCATGGAAAACGTCTGTGAAACCCACACATAGTACAACTTTCAGCATGTTACGTTCACGTTATTTTAGCTGTCTTTCTTATTTAGTGGGAACATTACATTTGTGAAATTATGCTTTTTCAACATTAGCTGAATATCAGCAAAGTTTTGCACACATTAGTAATGGAAGCGCAGCTGATGAGAACCAAAACAGACAACATTTTGGTTCATTGTTAGGCTAGTCTAATTATTGCTTTGTTCATTTTTAGGTCCTAATCATGCAGTTAATTAATTATTTTTTTTCATTGTGTATGAATATACAAATGCAATGAGCTTTATAAACGAGAGATGTGTGCAGATTGTTGAATTTATGGCATATGTTCTTCTGATCTAGATGATAATATCTTTTAATGTTGAAGATGGGGTTGTATAGGCACACAGCAGCAGAAGATGTTATTTTTAGGGTCTGAAATGCATATTTTTCTTTCATACATGCTATTGTTTTAGATTTAATATGATTGCTAAGATCAAATTTCTAAGAAAATATAACATTGGAACAGAAAGAATCAGAAATTCTAATCTAAATGTTAGTTTTAGACAATAAATCAAATTGTAAAAATCCCCAAAAAGGACTAATGTATAACAATTAATCCCTTGTCTTTTAACTAGTAAGCTGAGTCTAATCTAACTCTAACCTCTTTATTTAGTTTAGTTTGCTTTCCAACTAAAAGCCACATTGACTTTAAGTTGGCCATTGGCTTTCCAATGCTTTAGTGATGAGTTCAATTATTAATCTATTTAATGATATTTTAAAGGAACATTCCCCCTCCCTGTGTGTAAAGTGGGTGTGTTTGCTGCAGTGCAGCATCTCATCACATTACTGTCTTGTCCGTCCTGCCTGACATCCTGTGTGTCAGTGAATCTCTGGGATCAATACCAATGCCAGGGATTGTTCAGACGGTTTACTGAAAAAAAGAAGAAAAAAAAAAACAAGAAAATGAACTGGATGTTTGAATGTCTAAATGTTTTCACTGATTTTGAGGAAGAGATGGAGTTAGTAGTTTCCCTGTGATCTGCAGTGACTCTCTTTCCACTTCACCTCTCGTTTATTTTCTTTCTATCAGACTGAACTGCGAGTTATTTTTAGATCAGTTAGTACGTGAGGTGCATCCATCTACTGTTCCCTCTCCTCTGCTGCTCTCCCCCTCTTTCATTTCATTTTCTCCCATCTTCATCCTCTTTTTTTTTTCCTCCAGCCGCCACCCCTCCTCTTCCCTCACATCCTTTCCTTGTCGTTTCTTCCCATCGCTCATCCTGCAGTGTTGTGTTGCGTCTGTTGCAGCAGTGAGATGAATATTTGATGCGTTAGCGTGCGTCACTGGGCGAGAATCTGAATGCTAGTCTCTCCTGCTTCCCTCACTCCGCCCGTCCTGTATTCCCCGGTCATGTTCTTCCTACAGCTGAGTCAGTTCTTTCTCTCTCTCCTTCTTGTTTCATCCACCTCTCCTTTTCCTGTTTCTCTCCCATTTTTGTCCTTTTTCTATCGCTCCGGCTCGTCCATTCATCAAGCTCAGTCAGAGGCGCCTAACTGATGGAAACAGCACTTCTCTCGGCTGAAACTAAAACATCTGCTGACATTTTCTTCTATACTGAAGGGGTTGAAATGATTAATCAAATTAATCAGAATGGATTAATCGTCAACTAATTTAGTCGTCGATTAATCGTTAATTGAGTATGCAGACTAAGAAGGGCCATTTACTGAAAGAACAACACATTCAGAGCAAAGATTTAGCCAAAACAATATACAGCTCTGTAAAAATTAAGAGACCACTTAAAATGATCAGTTTATCTGATTTTACTCTTTATAGGTTTATGTTTGAGTAAAATGAACATTGTTCTTTTTTCTATGAACTACTGACAACATGTCTCTGAAATTCCAAGCAAAAATTTAGTATTTTTTTGCAGAAAATGAGAAATGGTCAAAATAACGAAAAAGATGCAGAGCTTCCAGACCTCAAATAATGCAAAGAAAACAAGTTCATATTCATTTAGAAACAACAAAACTAATTTTACTAATTTTACAAAACTAATGTTTTAATGCAGGAAGAGTTCAGAAATCAATAATTGGTGGAATAACCAGGAGGTTTTCAATGCGGTTCAGTGCAGTGGGCTCTTTAGTTTTTTTACAAAGCTGTATTTACTTTTTGCATTTAAGATAAAAAAGAAATTGTCTGTAAATATGTTGAGCCCAAAATGCATCAAGTGGAATGATTTTAGCTTCACTTGGTTCAAATTCTGTAAAGATAATCTCCTTTTAGGCACAATTTTCTATCCAATTATTAGTCAGTTAATCCAAAAAACAATCAACAAATCAGCCCTACACTGTATTGATGTTAAGTCAGGCAGAAAGAGCTGAACTTCTCACATTATAGAAATATTTTTTTGCTGAAGTGAAATGATCAAGAATACATAAAAATAAATGCTACTTTGTTGCATTTTACGCAAGAAAATTTTTATTTAAAAAGGAACTTAATTATCTGTTGCATCTTTTAATGTAGTATAAGAAAGGCTTAAGTGGTCTTTTTTTTTGTCCAATGAAATCATTGGAATAATCTATGGATTACAAAAATAATTGTTAGTTGCAGCCAAACCTTTTTTTCTTTTTTTCTCCGAAGAGTTTTTGCGGCGCTAGTGGCTCGTATTTTTTCTGACAGTAGGCAGACAGGAAGGAGGGTGAGGAGAGGGGGGAAGACATGCGGCAAAGGTCGTCGGGACCGGGAGTCGAACCCGCGACGTCCGCGTCGAGGACTAAGGCCTCCAAACGTGGGGCGTGCTAACCCCCTGCGCCACCACAGCACGCCCAGCCAAACCTTTCTGTAGGAAAACAGTACCATCTAACACAGGAACCCTGAAGTCAGTTATTTAAAAACGCTGTGATCAGGATCCGGATACAATATACTTGGAATAATCCATAATCTATTATGAATTTCCAATTTCTAACTTGAGGAGTACTGGTTTTCAAATGTAAAATGTCCGTTTTTTAAAACATTTTGTATGAATATTCACCATAGGAATGCAGTAAATTGTTGGTTGCATAATCAATTTGTATTTGTTCACAGGTTTCCATACAAAGAGTCAATTCAGAAAGTTCCGTATTATGTGAGCGGTCCTATGCTCAAACTTTGTTGATCACCAGTCATCAAGTTTTTGTTTGTTGTATTTTTTTTAAGCTGTTATTTTTGTTCTGTGACTTTTCTGTTGCTTTGTATGTGTGGACTGTGTTTCATTTTGGTTATGTTATGTTTCAGCGTTATTTTTGTTTTTCTTACAGTTCCTTTGGACTTATGATTTTGACGTGCATGCCTCCCGTTTCTCCGTCACCTCCATGAATCCCCAGGGATGTGAGTGGTTTCTATAGCTACTGAGGGGTCGCAGCATCATCTCCAGCATTCCAAGAAATTAAAGCTTGAATATGAAAAGAAAAATTATTTTGCTTTAAATTGTTTAACATAAATAATTTGTATTTATTCTGGAGGTAAAATCAGTCGTAATCAGTTATAGATGGCTTTCTTTACAGATCTACCACTTGTCCAACCTAAGATATGAGATTACCTTTCAATTAGGGGCTAAACCCCAAAAAACTCCACTTTATTGATGTCTGATTATTTTTTTATGAGAAAAACATTAATAACACAGATGGTTAGAATACAGAGCTGTAAAAAGGTGTTTAATTTCTTCAGATTTCTTAGGTTTTTCCTTTGTTAACACACTTAAAAGCTGCAGATAAATAAACTAGCTTTAATATTTAGCACAAAGATTTGTGCTGGTTTGCACTGCAAAAATGTTTGTGCCGCTATCATTTTAAAGATATTAATAAATGTTTCCAAGGATCATTTATTTGGCTCCCCACCTTCTTCAAATCAGACAAAATCTGTGCAGCATAAAAATTTAGCCACATTCAATGTGGCTAAATTAAAACAGTTCCCCAATGAAAGTGGCCAAGATTTCTAAACAGCGATGTGAAGTTCAGCTGCAGTTTCCAATAAGCTTAGGCAGCAATTATGCTATATTTACTGAGGTTATCTTAGTTAAAATAAAACATTGAAGCGTGATACAAATAAAAAAATCTGTAGGGGAGCAAGTACTTTTTCTTGACACTATTTGTTCAAGCATGTTTTATTTAGATGGTGAATAGTTGCTGCAGGAGACGTGCTCTCTCTGAGTCAAATAAAAGGAAAACTGGAGGGGAAGCTATCTTTTACTCCGGCCCATTTAAGCACACACTTAAGCTTTTTGTGCAGCTTTGCCTTTGGAAGTGATGCAGACATAGATCCAGCGCTCGCCTGCAGAGCTTATATGAAAAGCTTCTTGTTAGCTTGTGTCCCTTGAGCACTGCAGTATAATTTTCTGCTTATGAATTGAACTTCATGGTCAGTTTCTAAAACTGGAGGCTGTGTAATTTCAGTTTGACCCTCCTTTTAACCTTTTTTATGTGACATTTTTTTGTTTGGTTTGGTTTTAACGTTATCTGTTTGCATCTGGAACATAAATCCGAACCAGGAAAGGACACTTTCATTTTATCTCATTATTGTGAGAGATTTTCTACGTTGTATTAAGTGTCTTTAGGGACCCACACTGGGCCTTTTATTTAATCTAAACTCTCCAAAAAATATGGTAACAAAGCAAGTTGATTCCAGTTTGAAATGTACTCAGAGCAAATAATTTAAAATCAAAATATAGAGCCTAAAACCACTAGTGCCTTTATTTTTTACTTCCAAGGATTCCAACTACTTTATAATGTTTTATAAGGTAAAACATTATAAAAAATGTATCTCAAGTCTTTCTTCATGCCTCTCAAAGTGACACTTTGTCTGCTTTTTCATCCATTTTTTATCTACCGCTCAGATTTCTGAATTGACTTATAAACTCCAACTTATAGTCAGTTCAGTCTTTGTAAAGTAAAAACAACAGCACTTATAAGGTTTTTTTTACAGCCATCCTCGTGGTAATTATCATTATTAGTTGATCATAATAAGCAGTTGCTGAAAAAAGTCTTTTAAGAGGAAGGAATTATTAAACAGGACATTTTAAACCATTTTTACTGAATTTAGAGCAGCTAGCATCTCCATATGCACTCCATGGAGAATTTAAATCTTTAAGGATTAATTGGCTGAATCTCAAAATAAAATATCCTCAAGCTTGACAGTCTTCAGTTTTCCTTGCTGATGTTTACGATTGTAACTCAGTCGGTTCTCCCAGTTTGTCTGAAATTGGGACACTGATAAATAAAACCAGAGTGCCATGCAGTTTGCTTTCACTGACGATGTTCTGAGCTAAAGCAAATCTTTCCATTTCAGTTCAACCACAACAAGCACAGAGTATTTCTGAGGAGGTACAACGTTTATTTTTAGATGAGTTTTGTTTTTAACTTCTGTTTGGCGTGTGTGGAAAAAAAAAAGGAAAGGAAATGATGGGTCGGTGAGTTGTGATGTGAACATTTGCTGATCCTGAATGCTGACTCACTTTGTTTCATTGTGTGTTCAGCCGAGGACTGTGGCAGGTTTCAGAGGAACGGTCCGCTATGCCTCAGTAAATGCCCACAAGAACAAGGTCAGTCTTTCCTGCTTCCTCGTTCGACTTTGGAGTTTTAGCATTTGAATTAAAGGGGAATTGTTATGTAAAACCAACTTTTCTAGAGATCTTCATCATATTACAATGTTATTCCCTCGTCAAAACCATACCTGAAGTTTTGCTTTGATTTTTTCATGCATGTTTGAGAAATCCTTTAATCTCCATGGCAACCATTCAGCTGTGAAAAACGCCTGGTTGGACCTAGCCCCTCCTCAGAGCGTCCGCCCCACAGAGCAGCCCTTTTCCACTCAGATCATTCAGACTAGCTAGCAGCAGTTAGCAAACACCTGGTGAAACTGCACCTCTGCTGAGTTCATTTTACAAGTTACAGTAGTAAAAATGTTAGCAAGTTAATAGAGGAGCCATGTTGCAATGAATTCCTGAAGGCGCAGTTCCAGAAAGGACAGAAGTTTTAAAAGAGACAGAAGCCCAAATTAAAGGCGTTAAGTTATGAAGTAAAATTTCTTTAAAGTCATATTTCATATATAAAGCATTTTTATAGCAACTGAAAGTAACACAGTTACTTGACTGTACTTTAAAACACATAATACTGCCCATTTAACCCTCTCACGGTCTTAAGAGACGGGGTCATTTTTACTCAGCGCGCAGTCTGGCACAATAGCACTGACTGTGAGCGCTTGTACAAGTTTTTTTTTTAATGAAGTGATTTTGGAAACTGATGGTCTGACGGGACAAACCCCTGTTGATCCCCTGCTGTCCGACCATGACATCATTTGCTGCTCTCCTCCTGAGCGTCGCGCTAACACCACGGGAGGGTTAAATAAATAAATAATCTGCTGAATGAAAACAGCATTTCTTTTGACAATAATCTCAACATGATCCTAAAGTTTTTACCCAACAGGAACACATGCAGTTCTTTTCTGAGTAATGCCTCTTGGTGTCTCTTCAGGAAATGGGTCGCCATGACGACCTGTGGTCCCTGTTTTACATGCTGGTGGAGTTTGCTGTTGGACAGCTGCCATGGCGGAAAATCAAAGACAAGGTCAGAGGGTTTTTCATGAACAGGACGACAACTCATCCATTCACACAACAACTTTCAGAAACAATAACAACAAAGTAGTAGTTTGATTTAACGTCTCTTTTTAGCGTAGTAGTATGGCATCACATTCCTATCAAAAACTCTGAGCAACTTATTAAGCAATCACAACAGTGCATTTATTGACTGAATGAGCGCATGTAATCTTTAAATATGAAATGATTGGTGTTTTGATCAGTTACTCAGTGCTTGAGTAGACATTTTGCCAAATACTTTTTTACTCGAGTAATTTCTTGGACAGCCACATTTTACTTTTACTTGAGTACAATTTTTGGATGCTTTACCCACCTCTACCTGGTTAAGACAGACAGCAGATCAGTGAGCAATAATATCCAACTACAGAAAATAAAAATAAAACTTAAAACTTGTTACCACATTCCCAAGAATGATCCTTGCAGAACAATATTCTGCTGTCAAATTGTTAATATAAAACCATCAAATCAGAGAAGCATTTCTAATAAGCTTTGCTTTTGAACTGATTGATTCAGTTGTGATCTATGAATTTCACCAAAATATCAAAAATCAGATAAGGCACCAGTTTTATAAAAATAAACCACAAATTGTTAACTCACAAAGGAGTGAGGTATATTAACAAAACAGCAAATTTGGATGTCCATCCTGCAGTTTTATCATGGAATTAAACAACATTTAGATAAACTACATTGTAATTAAGATTGAGGCTGATGTTTTATTTTCTGTTCAGGAACAAGTCGGTCAGATTAAAGAGCGTTATGACCACCGGATGCTGCTCAAACACATGCCTTCAGAATTCAATATCTTCCTGGATCACGTCCAGGCCTTGGACTACTACACCAAACCAGACTACCAGGTACTGCAGGAGCATCTATGACTGGATTTTTGGGAGCAATACCAGCACCGGAACACAGATTTATGTTTATTTATTATCTTCTAGCTGTTGATGTCAGTGTTTGAGAACAGCATGAAGGAGCGAATCATAACCGAGAACGAACCTTTCGACTGGGAAAAGGGAGGAGGTGATGCAACGCTGTCAACCAGTGCCTCCACTCAGCCACAGCACAATACCCGACCCACTGCAGCCATAGTGGGGTAAGATGGATCTGTCTGTCTGTCTGTCTGATTGTCTGAATGTCTGTGTGTCTGTCTTGCAGGCTACCTAGCTACCTGGTTAGCTAGCTTTCCAAAAGTACTTTTAATAATACAAATTAAGTCCAATATATTCCTGCTTATAATTTTTGAATGTGAATCAAATCTTCAAAAACTTATATCCTTGGATGATTCTGTATCAGATAAATTATCCATCCTCCTAACATTTTAGTTTACTTGCAAAAACATTTTAAAACATGAAATATCTTCTTAAGAAAGCAACTGGAAAGCAACTGATGTTTTCAAAATGGCTCATTTTCCAGACACCACAAAATATTAACGTATAACCAAGAAATGTATGGATTGTCTTTTGGGCTGTTTTTGGAAGCAGTAGAAACCCAAACAGAAAACAAGCAATATGGGAATTTTTCACTTTAATTCAAAAGGCTGTGTAGATCAGTGCAGATTGAACACTAGAGGGCGCTGATCAGAGTAATGCAAAACTTAATGTTAGGAAATAAGAAACATCTGAACCCATAACAACTTTTCTTGTGAGTAATTTCTTGTATTTATGTTCATCACCGTTAAATCTTTCTTCATATTCTGGTTTTATTGAATATTAAAAGTTTACTGGAAATCACACCAACAGCGTTTGCTAGGAAGTTACTAAGAAATGTTTGGGATCCTTTGTAAAAGTGCGGGAAGTTTCAGTTTAAGCTGAATATTTTGCAGAATGCATTTTCTTTGTAAAAGAAGCATTTCTTTTAGTTTCTTAGATATTTTTTGTGAGGTAGCCTGGGTCTGTTTTTTGCTCCAGAGCCATTGTGACGCCGGTTCCTGGAGATCCGCAGAGAGAAAACACAGAAGACGGTCTGCGGGATGAACATTTCAGCGATCAGGAGAACGCGCCTCCTCCGCCGCCAAGCCGGCCTCCTGCAGAGACGGCCACGCAGCAGAACGTCGGGGACCCGGGAGAGGCCTGGGAGGACACAGACTTCAACCGCAACAGACTGAGGATCAGCCTTAACAAGGTCTGAATCTACAGCCTGGTTTTTGTTTAACACTTTTTTATTTATTAAAAAGACTAACACAAAACAGAACCGGTGTAGTTATGGCAGAAGCTGAAGGGTGAAGCTCTTATAGAAAGAGAAATAATGATATCAAATAAATAAATGAATTAAATAAGAAGATGCTAGATATTAGTATTTCCAGTAAAATGCAAGTTCTCCTCTAAAGTTGCAGTATGGAACTTTTCTAAAATTTAAAAACCAAAAAAATTATAAAGACTTCTTCATGTTTATGACTGTGTCATGCCAGTCTTATACTTTCCCCTTAAGTGTTGCCGAACTGTCACTATGTCGTAAAAGTATATGAGACAGATAATCTGTGAAAATATCAAGCTCCTCTGCTTTCTCCCCATCAGTAGAGCCTGTTGTGATTGCTAAGGCTAATTAGCATGGTCACATATGATGGTGGATAAAAGGTTTTTCTTTAACAATGAGTTGTTTCTCTGCCATTAGCACATTTATGAACGAGTATATGAGGTTGATTGACAGTGCTAAGACCCTCCTCCTGGCTCTGATTGGTTGTTTTTGGCTGGGAGCGGTGGATTTCTTCAGACATTAGCAGCACAAGGAGGAAGTGGAAGAGATTGTTCTTTTCACAGGTAATCTGTCTCATATTAAACTGTCACATTGTGGTGCCAGTTTTAACAAATTTGTGAACTTATTTTTTTTAATAAAAGTTTTATATTGCATCTCCACTGAACAGGTAGTCCACCAGAGGTCGCCAAAGGGCCTAAAAGCTTTCAGTTTTGCTATTAATTTTACACGTATACAGTGAACCCTCGTTTTTCGCGTTCGTTACGTTCCAAAAAGAACCAGTGATAGGCGAAATACGTGAAGTAGTAACCTTTATTTTTTTACAATTATATTACAATGAAATGCTCCATAATACATTGAAACCAAAGAACAAAACCTTTTTACAGGCCCAAGCATTTGTTTAACAAATAAAAGTACTGTATAAACGTTTTTTTTTTTTTAAACAAATAACTACTGTACTGTAAAATAATAATTTTAATCATCAATACGAACTGAAAGCTTCAAATTGCGGAGATCAGCACCGCCCCACCGTGGCCCGAGTCATTGGATTAGAACGGGAGAAAATGAAAAATGATTATGAAAAAAAATACAAAGTACAGTAGGACAAATAGTGACTCACGTGTATTTCACTGCTCTTCTGACTGAGCCGCTGCATCCTGACTCCGCTCTGTAGCGGTTTTTTTCTTTTCATTTTAAAAACATGGCTTTTTACATTTCTACAGAAATTTTCATTTTTTCCTTTAATAAATACAATTCATTCTCAAGTTAAACTAAAAGAAGCTAAGAACAAGGATATAAAAACAAACATCTCTGTATGTTAAAAATTGAGCAGGACCGGGGTGACTCCTTATAAAGTCCGTAGCCGTCCCGTCCTTCCAAACAGCGCTTGGTGCTCAGAGGGGAAACCTCCCCGAAGCTCCTTCCCCCCTGCCTCACCCGGAGAGCCAGGCCACCGCTGCTTGGACCTCTGTTCTTGGACCTCCTTCGTCCACGGAGGCGCAGGCGATTCTTCTTGGTGGCTGTGTCCTTGGCTCGCCACCTGCAGCTCCTGATGTTGCTCTTCTTGCTGCCGCCATCCGGCTCATAGCCACGGGGGGCATCTGCCTGCGCCTGCTCACCAGCAAGTTTCTGGAGGTCCAAATGGCGTCTTTGATGGTGGGTGAGCCACATCTCAGCGAAGTCCTTCTTCGGGATTGTCTGGTGGCTCACCCCGTACAGCACTAGCTGTGGTTCGAGGACCTCCCTTGCTGGCAAGTGTGGGAATTACAAGGAGCCGGCCTTCGCCCACAGGTCCACAGCAGCGCTGCACTCCCACAGCAGGTGCCTCACCGACTCCGGCGCGCCACAACCGGGTCGGGGGCAGATGAACGTCGGTGACATGCCGCGGGAGTGCATAAAGGCTCTGACCGGGAGGATCCCATGAGCCACCATCCATGACAGGACAGGTTTAGCCAATCAGAATGCAGAACACAATGCATGATGCAAATCTGTGAAGCAGCGAGACCATGAGAGGTCAACCGCGATATAGCAAGGGTTCACTGTACTTTCCATTAGAATATTTTCAAATATTTCTATGTACCGTTGAGTTACCGAAATTTATCACAAATCCAAATTTTCAGAATAATTGAGCTGTTTGTTATTGGTTTGTTGCTGCTTGTTTTTAATTAGCTTCATGTTGTTTCTCAGGGAGCTGAGGAAGATGAGGCGGGGCGAGGGGCCTGTCCGGTGTCGCCAGTTCGAGGAGGAGGCCCGGAGTCACCGACAGGTCAGGGTCGGTCTTTACGATACCGTCGGGTCAACAGCCCAGAATCTGATCGCCTGTCTGCTGCTGAAGGCCGAGTCGATGGCTATGGACAGAGGTAACTAGACTGTAGCTGCATTTCCATTACAAATGTGCACAAAACTTTGTCAATACTCTGCTAATGTCAAAACCACACAAATTTGCAATTTCCATTAGATAAGAAACACAATTAAAATCACGACTGAATAAGTTTGTCAGTAAAAAACATCATCCTACCACTACATCCTGTCGTCTTCTTCATTGTGGTTTGCGGCGCCAGTGGTTGTTTGTGGAAATTCAATGCAAATATTGCATGAAAAATAAAAAAAATAATTACTAATACCATGGGTAAAATATCTTGTTACAAGTGAAATAATCTGCCAGTGAGACCAGTACTTTTTCAAATCAATAGTAAGGAATTATTAACGTAAACAAACTCCTATATCTTGCTGAAAAGTTATTTGTAAGTTATTTTTTTTGTATTTCAAGTGTACAAAGATATTTCAACTGGAGACTAGGCCCAAAATACTGTTTATGTAGCGATGGTACCTGTAAAAATGTTAAGGTGAACACATATTTTAATGGATTTTTAACTTTTATTGGACAGTAGTGTTGTTTGAGGTAAAAGTTAAGATTTTGTGTTTTTTCAGTTTATCTAAATCAAGTAATTAAACCTTAAACACATCAGAGTCACATGACGATTTGTGTTTCCTCCAGGTCTAGGATGGACATGCTGGGCTCTCCTTCTCGTCACGTTTACTCCTCCCAGCCCGCTCAGATGCTCTCAGTTGACCCCGGTTGCCGTGGTGACCGTCAGGCCAGTGGGCGCCAGGAGGTGTCGGTGGCTTCTGTTGACCAGGAGGCGCACAGCAACGCTTTCATCCGGTCCGTCCCGCTGGCCGAGGAGGAGGACTTTGACAGCAAAGAGTGGGTGATCATCGACAAAGAGGCGGAGCTACGGGACTTCCACCCCACCACGTCAGGAACCACTGACGAGGAGCCGGAGGAGCTCCGCCCCCTGGAGGAGCAGGAGGAGAGGAGGAGGCTCAGGGCTGGAGGTAATGTTGCCAAATTAGTCCCCTTTTGCAAAGTCACAGTAAAAAATATGAAGGGGTTGTATCAGGGCTGGGCAATAAATCGATTTTATTGATTAATCAAATTTTTGGTTCCAAAAAAATCACCTGCTTGAGGGCAAAAAACTGCTCACCATTGATAAGTAGAATCGTCTTTTTGTCCTCCAACGTTGTTTTCTGAACGTCTGAAATTTCTGAATTATTTATTTATTTATTTCTGAAGTATTTGGGCCAGGCTAGGATTTGTTTTTGTTCTGTCAATTACGAGAATAAAGTCAGTAGGAGAATGAGGTAGTAATTGGGGCCTGCCATGCAAAGCAATGGCAGGAACCTATTACTATTGTCGGCAGAAAGCGTCTCTTTAAGTATTATTTATTTTTCTTCCGTAACCGTTAATGCGGCTCATACCGCTGCGTGCACACCTACAAATGAGGTATCAAAACGTGCAGAAAATTCGCCATTGGAGCTATTACTTTTGGTGGGATTCGGGGTTAACGTGGTGACATAATTCGCAAAAAACTACGAAAAAAACCCCATTATAAGTCAATGGGAAAATCCTACAAATACCCTATTTTTGAGGATTCTCTGTGTCGTCACGAATTCACGTAGAAATGCCATTCAAATTTCATTTTGTAGATACGTCTGTGATCTCTTCGAAAGTGAAGACGGCTCGTCGATACCAGTTACGGTTTGTCCACAATTTGTCTCTAAGCGACCCAAAGTTTCTCATTTTTCCTAAAATTAGAGTGTGAATCTTCCTGAGTGCCCCTCTGCTAGAGTGAGAAATGAAGACAATTTTTCACCCCAAAATCATTTTGAAATCGCCGTCACGCCCACAAATATCGCACGATTGGTATCAAAATCGGTCCTGACATTGATACGCATGTCTGCTCCGATAAAATGTTTTCGAAATTTATCTAGACCGTACGGTTTTCTGTCACGGTGCTTCAGAGCAAAGTCATGCGACAGGATTTTCTCAGGCTATCTCAGGCTCTCTCCCATATATTTGACTAGAATTTCAGATCTGTGCACAACATTTCTTTCTCTCATCGCTGTAAATGCTCTGAGTGAGGTACAGATATGAATCTCGGGACTATCGCAGAAGACACATAGACCTCTCATACGCTTCAAACGCTTTTCCAATATGTATTACGGTTCCCGAACGGAAAGGATTTGTTCCCAATGCTTTTTTTCAGTAAAACTGGCTGGCTCAAATAGAGTATTCTCTGCCCCAGCCTCTGTCACTAACAGTTCACACTTTGGTGAGAAAATTATTTACCATAGCAACGGAACTCAAGAGGCTATTGGCTGCTGATTAGGACTACAAATACGCATCACTGTAGTTCTATCTATAGTGGAACCCTCAGTTGAAACAGAGCAGGACTGAACTGGCCTTTAGAACTACTTGCTGCTATGGGCTGTATATAACTGATTTAACTCAGTAACTGTTACACATGGGATTAGTTTGGAACTTTAAAATTAAGCATAATGAAAATTTCAAAATAAAAGCCTTGAATATTTTTACATGATGTAATTGCTCTTTTTGGCTTTATATGACTTTTTCATCCAAAGCACTTTTAGACATGGTATTAGTTTGGCCCTCTGAAATGAAGCATACTGAAAATTTCAAAATAAAAGCCTTGAGAATTTTTACATGAGATTATTGCTGTTTTGAGCATTATATAATTGATTTTATCCAATGACTGTTATTCATGGGATTAGGTTGGCCCTTTGAAATGAAGCTTAACTAAAAATTTCAAAATAAAAGCCTTGAATATTTTTACATCATGTAATTGCTCTTTTTGGCTTCATCCAAAACACTGTTACACATGGGATTAGTTCGGAACTTTAAAATGGAGCATAATAATAATTTCAAAATAAAAGCCTTTAATATTTTTACATCAACTACTTGCGTTTTCAGCATTATATAACTGATTTAACCCAATGACTATTACACATGGGATTAGTTTGGCCCTTTGAAATGAAGTTTAACAACAATTCCAAAATAAAAGCCTTTAATATTTTTACATCAACTACTTGTGTTTTGAGCATGATATAACTGATTTTATCCAATGACTGTTACACATGGTATTAGTTTGGCCCTTTGAAATGAAGCATACTGAAAATTTCAAATTAAAAGCCTTGACAATTTTACATCAGGTATTTGCTCTTTTGGGCATTATGTGATTTTTTTATCCAAAGCACTGATAAACATGGGATTAGTTTGGCGCTTTGAAATGAAGCTTAACAAACATTTCAAAATAAAAGCCTTTAATATTTTTACATCAACTACTTGTGTTTTGAGCATTATATAACTATTTTAACCCAATGACTATTACACATGGGATTAGTTTGGCCCTTTGAAATGAAGTTTAACAAAACTTCCAAAATAAAAGCCTTGACAAAATTTTAAATCATACTGAATGGTGCACGTCCACCTTACTTAACGTTCTTGTGATTCTCCACATGCTATTGATTACGTTGCAGCATTCTTTAGCATCGATGCTAATTTGTAGCGTGACAACGCCGGGCCCAAACCGACGGGCACGCCTTGGCAAGACCCGGCTAAATTCCTTCAGAAATGTTCTAGTTTGAACTTGAGATTGTGAGCTTCTTATCAAGTTCTACTTTGGTATTGCTTTTACAGATAAAGGAATTGGCAGATTATTTTTCTTATAACAAGACATTTTTCCCATGTTATAAGGGAAAAAATCTGAGTTATTAACTTAAAATAAACTCCTATTTTTAGATGAAAAGTTATTTTCAAGTGTCTTATTTCAAGTGTACTAAGATATTTGCACTAGAAACTAGACCGAAATTACTTGGTAAAATTTCCTGTTTTTGCAGTGTAAAGGCTTCAGACCCCTGAGGTAGGGGAGAGGTTAAGCTGCAAGTGGTATTGATGGATTAGATCACCCTGAAAAATGAAAACAAAACGCTTCAACATGTGGTTTTCCTGCAGGAGGGGAGTTGGTGGTCCGTCCCAAAACTCACACCCGTGACAGCAGCCGCGGGATGCTCACACTAACAGAAGAGGAGGCGTCGAGAAGAAGCGGCGGGAGCCCGGCTCAGTCACCGTGCCACTCACTGCCGTCGGGACGCCCTCGCAGGAGAGAGTCAGAGCCCACTGGACCTCAGAGACCGGTAAGAGACCCAGTCATCCAGTCAGAGGAGAGAATCTGGCAGCATGCGCTGGGGGTGGACAGATGAGCAGAGCGATCTGCTGCAGCCCACGTTACCGCTACAGCTCGTTTTTCCACTTCCAACATGCAGTTTAAAGGACAACTCCAGAAAGAGACTACGTTTTGCTAATTCCCATGTTTTGTCCTTTAATTTTACCATCTGGTTCATAATCCAATTGAAGGCAAAAATATTTTATCAGTCAGTCAAGTTTATTTGTATAGCACATTTCAGCAACAAGGCAGTTCATCATAAAAACACAAAAATACAAAATCTTAGAATACAACCAACAACTGAGAACACCAGTAAACATTTTTGCATTTTGTCAAGTGCCATTGTTACACATCACATATGTTGGTCAGTGTTTAATTTATTGTGTTTCAAAAGCAACTCTAAACAGGTTGAGTTTTAGTCTAGATTTAAAGTAACTTTTTGTTTCAGCTGTTCTGCAGTTTTCTGGAAGTTTGTTCCATATTTGTGGTGCATAGAAGCTGAATTCTGCTTTACAAATAAAATTTTAAATAAGAGAAATAAGATTCAACATTAAGATGTCAAAAGAATTAAACGTTATTGGAGGGTGAGTAAGTGATGCTTTAAACTTTTCATCTAATTTTTGCATCATTTGTTCAAATTTATATTAGAAATATTTACTCGTGGCACCTAGAGGTACATCCAGCCAATTCACATTAATGTTTTATCAGGCTAATTATCAGGACATTGGCTGTGTTATTTTATCTTCTGCATTGTGAATCATTTATATTTTACGCTACCTGCATTTTATTTATTATTGTAATATGCAGCAGAACATTTGCTATTATGCGTTTCCCTAAATAAAATTTAGCAGCATATGAAGCAGCTAATGCTTTGGGAAATCAAGAAACAGCTAATTAAGTTTACAGACTAATTAAAACTAACTAACTCAGTGATCAGAATTTCAGTTTTTTTGGCAGAAATACAGGGATGGATTTTATGGAATTTCCAAATAAAAAAACTTCCCTTGCTGAAAGTGCATTACAGACAACCCACTTCCTTTTGGGATATAAAGCAAAACATCTGGATTCAAGTTGGAATTGTCCTTTAAAACTACCATAACCATGAGAAGCTAACGTACTCCTGCAGGAGTGTGCTTGCAGCTTTATGCAACTCTGTTCAGCACCTGAACACACCTGACATACATGTGGAGCGTCCACCAGACTGTCCGTTACAGTTTGCAGACTAGCTAGCACAATGATTATTTCTTTGTCAACTTGTAAACAGAATGAGATGATTTTTGCTCGAAATAACAAATTTTTTACAATAAGTGAATCCAGCATGCACTACAAAGTTGCTCTAACGATAACACTCTTCAGTGTGGATTCTGTTATTGTGTGAATAGGCCTTAAAGTTAGCTGAGGATGCGTAAAATGAATTCAGAGGAAACACAAAGATATTGGAAGCCATTTTTAAGGAAACCTGTGATTTATTTAAGCTGCTATAGAGAGAGAGACTTTTAGCAGGCAACAGGAAGGCTAAATATGTTACAGTTAACTTCTGAATGTCTTGAATGTGCTGTATTTGGAAATGTTAGCAGCCTTCTTCTTTAAATCATGGTTAAAGTAAAGGTCTGCATTCCCTTATGAGCTGCTACTGTCAGTTTAAAATATGAACTCTGATCATTTTGTCTTTTTTAAATAGTAAAACCCTGTTTTTCCACAACAGCTCTCTACTTTTATAATAAGAAGTGAGCATAGTTATTTTAAACAAAAGTTCTTAAAAAGAAAAAATGGTATCTTTACATTAAACAAAAAGAAAAGATCTGCAAAACTCCAATCGGTGCACCTCTTCTTTTAAGCAACAGCATGTAATTATTGGAGATTTCAGAAAGTTACTATATCTCCAAAGAGTTTTATGGTTAATGTCTTTGCTTGATTATTATCTTCTAATCGCAAATCTTTCAAATGCAGCTTTTAGTTTTGGACAGGCATATTTATAAATTAGTAAAAGTTGGTGTTATTCACTGCTAGCCAACAGAATTTGTTTCCATTTATTATTCTTGATCTTTTTCACAGTTTGTTCTCAATTTTTGAGAAACATTGTCTCTGAAAAACTGGATTTTATTAGAATTGGTTACCAGCTTCTTGAATGTTTCCCCTGGTATTCTGACATGTATGCTTGGCAATGAGCTGCGAATTTCTGAAGTTGAATCAGCCAATCTCTAGCTCCCTTCACAGATTCTCTATCAGGTTCAAGTCAGAAGGAAAAATGCAAGAAATGTCAAATTGAAGTTTATTTAGGCCCAAATCTGCAAGGGCTGTGAATAATTGTTGCTGTATTTCTACTGTGGAGTATTTTAACAGTTGGAAGAGCGTTTCTTTAGCGTTTTGCTCTCTGTTTGGACGTTACTACACCAAGAATGCGCCTTCATATTGGTATAAAATGTCTCTCAAAAACATACATGATAAAACACAGATGCAAGGAAAGTCAAGACTGAAGTCTGTTTAAATGAAATTTTAGCTAATTTTTAACACTGATTTAACTCACACATAGAGAAGACCTGAATGTTGTGAACTAATGCTAATCCACTCAGTAAATTTATTTGTGTATTTGCTGTTTACAAAATGAGCATAAATGTTAACCTGAATGGTGCGGCTGGTTCGTGTCTAAGAGTCTTGTGATTCATAAGAACTGTCCAGATGTGAGGACGTCTTGGACTCTGTGATAAAGCTTGTGGACGCTGACGATGATCTGCTGTGTTTTCTGAAATTTTTCACACTTGATGTTGGAACACTGTAAAACATTTGAAGGTGGTTTAATTTGAAAATGAAAGTCCACCTGCTGCATTGAAAATGCAATTTAAGTCGACAAGAAAATTGTTTTGGTTTTAATTCAGACACTAAAGTTCAAAAAGTTGATTTAACAACAAGAGACAAGTTGTCTAAACATTGTTTTTTAAGTTAATTAATCTTGAATTGTGAGTTTTGACTTAAAGCTGGAATTTAAACCAAATAATTATTTCACAATAAGTAAGAAAATAAACTGCCCTCACCTAGTTAAAAGAGACACATTTCTCTATTATTTTACTCACAATATAAAGTTAAAATAACTTATTTTACTTTAGAATAATTTAAATTCCTGTTTAAATAGCATGAACAAAATTTCTGATCTGATAATGAATTTTGTTAAACATCACATTTAATTCTGCTCAGAAACATTTGGTGTGTGAACAGCCCATAAAAATTAACATTTGCCTTAATAAAACACAGGAGTCAGATCTATGTCACGCACTTCCATTTCACTCACTGTGCAACACAGGATACAAAAACATGCCGCTGAGCACTCTGGGAAATTAAAACTAAACGCTAACCTAAAACATGTACTTTATTCAACTTTTGGAGGTTTGACAAAATTAATAAAACGTCAACACAACTTATTGTTGTAAGTTTATCTTTTACAAACTCACAAATTTAGGTTCACAATCTAAAACTCACTAAATTTATTTGTAGACACAACTAAATGTGGCTCAAATGTTTTACAGTGTAGTTCTGTCAGTAAAAGCATGGAAACGTACTGTGACATGAAACCTGCTCTATATCGTACATTTAACGTTACACTGGACGAAAACACTATCTGACTGAGTGCCGGTGGTGGGAGAAAATAAGTGTGTCTGTGTGATCCGAGTGGTTTATTAAATATAACAATAGATTTTTTTTTAGCTGGAGTGTTTTATTGGTTGTAAGGATGAATGTGAAATCATAATTATAGTTACGTTTTTAATGATTCTGTAATGATGAAATTGTTCCTCTCAGTGATGCAACATATCTTTGAATTAAACTTTAAATTAAAACAAAGATGTGGACCTAGAACAGATCACAGTTAATCCATACACAAAGTTTGGGGATTTTATTTATTTAATTTATTTTTTTAAATCAAGGCGATTTATTAAATAAAAAGACATCAGGTTGTTAGGCAGACTGTTTTGAATGTTTCAAATAAAGACATGTTTATTGGTTGGATGTTCATGACGAACTGAACGAAAGGTTTGAAGAAAGTTCAGTTCCTTTTAAATTAAAAAAAATTTATATTTTTCCCAAAATTAAAATAAATGTCGGTGTGACTTATGTTAGCCAAGTATCCTCACAGAGTCTGTGGATTTCTGGTAGCAGTCAGTCCTGCAACCAATCTGTAGAGGCCTCTGACTGAAAACTGTCGATGTACAACTGTAATGATATGCTAACAGCTCAATTTCTGAACACCAGAGACAATATTCTATGGATATGTGTCCTGGATGACACCAGCAGTTCTTATCAAGCACTGCTAATCCATCTCATTTGCTTTTGCCACTTCTCCTTAAATCTCTGACTGGTTTGGTTAGAAAACCAGGCAGAGACGTTAGAGTCAGAGAAATGATGTTGCCCATTATGATTTAAACTTCCTGCTCTCTCTCTGCTCTGAATCCATGAAGCCTTCGTTTCAAATCGTCTGGGATCTGAGGTCATAGTTCAGACATTATTTGGGCTCTTTTGATGCTTGCAGGTGTAATATATTACATTGTTTTCACAATTATCCACCGTAACAACAAAGGTAAAACATTAACACCAAAAATCCTTCCAGCTGCACAGCACCCAAAACCAGAGGGAATAATTGTCAACGCTTCAACAACAAAATGATAAACAAAGTCTATAAAAAGAATACATTTGCAAATTTTGCACTAAAAAATGTTAAAAGCAAAGAACCATTGCTTACGGTTTGAGCAGACTCTTATTGTTTTTAGTCTTTTAAAAAGCACATCCCAGTGAATTATTTCACTGGGATGTGCTATTTTCTTTTTTTCATTTTCTTTTTTGAAAATCACACAGCAGTCTTCCTTAAATGTTGTTAATTGAGTTAATAAACAGAACATAAAAATTGTTTTGAAACTTACAGCTATAAAATGAGCTCATTTTATGAATGGGTTTTAATAATTAGGTTGTAGAATGCTGCTGCCAGTGGATTGTACAAATAAATGTTTAACTGTTACCAGATTCTCAATATTATTTTAATTGGATGTGAAGAAATTTGCGTATCGAGATTTTTTTTGGTGTCGTCAGGGGTTCCAGGCCGAGGCACTAAAATTACAATTTCATCTAAATTCACTGCATTCTTCAATTATAATGGGCCAAAATTTGAATAATTATTTACCCAAACAAAAACAAATGGATCTGTTTAGCATGTGAAAAATATGCTAAACAAACAACAAGGTTTGCTTGTTGTTTGTTACAGCAGGTTAGTGCACAGGCTAATTTTCCTCTCCACTCGATTAGCCTGTTTAGCTTAGCATAGCTTAACTGGATTTTAAATCCAATATGCTAACTCTATTCATTTTATCAACATAAAGTGAAAATTATTGAACCATTATAGTATACAAATTGGAAACTGCTGTTTAATCACCCCCTTTCTCTCCTTTATGTTGTGCTTTTTCTTTTTGTTATTATTAAATACATCAACCTACCATTGAGACTAGAGATGCAAATACATGCAAATAATTGCATGTATTATGCAGCACATAATACATGAAATTAATATGTAATATCAATTGCATATTAATGGACATTAATATATAATGTTAATTAATATGTAATGTCAAATAAAAAAAAACTTGAAACAATTAAGAAATAAAACTATTAATGGGGACCTTCTGTCACAATGACATGGAGTTTGCTCAAAACTCTGATCATGAGCCACTTGGCTGCTTCTCTGATTAATGCTCTCTTTGCCTGGCCTGTCAGTTTATGTCAGGGGTGTTCAAAGGGTGGAATGAGGGCCATTTGTGGCCCCTAAACCTATTTTGGGCGGCCTCTGACTGCAATTCAAGAATAATACAAATTTAGCCCCCCAGCACAAGTGTTTGATACAGATGGGAGCTTTTTTATTGGTATCCATTTTATAAGTATCCATCTTTAAATATACGGACTTAGATTGATCTAAATCTTGTTTTGTTATTGGCCCGAACTGACTACATTTTTGCCATTGTTTTAAATAAACACCTGACATATTTCCTTTAATCGGGCAAATCTAAAAAACCCTTTAAGTTTGTGCTCTACAACAGTTTGCACATCTCTGTTCGACAAAAAAAATCTGACTACTTGATTTGTTTAATTAAACATTTACAGTATCGAGTGAGTAAAAATAAATTACAGCACAAGTTTATTATAGATATGAAATTTTTTTGGCCCTAGAGTCCTTTTGACTTGACAATTTTGGCCAAAAAGGTTTGTACACCCCGGCTTTAAGTGGACGGCCATGGCTTGGTGGGTTTGTGGGGAAGTTTCATATTCCTGTTACTCTGTGTAGCTTTTAAGATATTCCTTTATAACCTAAACCCACTTTAATCTGCCCTGACTCGTCTGCCTGCTGTGTTCCTCCGGCTTCATCAGGTCAGCTGGATGTAAACTGGGTTTAAACACCTAAGAAAAATGGATTTTAATGTTATATAGTCATAGTCTATAAATTGAAAAGTTAATTTATTTAAATAATTCAGTTCACTAAGTGAAACATAACATAGATTAATAATTACAGACGGTTTTCAAGCCTTTATTTCTGTTTAATTTTGTGCTTGCAGCTCATGAAAACACATTTAAGATTAAAATCTATTAGATTAATAAAAATATTTTTAAAAGTATGTTTAATATCCTCTTAAATTTTATTTTCAGACTTATACTGACCAAAAAAAAAACACTTTATCGGAGTACATATTCTAATAATTTACTGAATATTCCTCTTTTTCTTTGTGATTTTTTCTGAATTTGGTTTTTGTGTGACGCTCTATTTGGAGAGTTTGTTTCGGAGGAAAGAGGAACGCGTGTCGCCAGTTACTCTATGACCTTTACCTGGATTTCACATTGTGTTTCCATTTTATTTTCCTTCTGCAGGATTTTCCTCATGGGTGTGGTGATTTCTTGTTTCTTTATGCATTTTTATCATTTAGTTTCACTTGTAAATTTCTGTCACCATTTGACTCCATCCATCATGCGCTCTTCCAGTTAATTATTGACACATCTGGTCCTCCATACTCGGTGGCTGTTGTTTGAAGGCTGGATGTTTTATGCCAGTGTGAAAATGAAAATGTGTGCACAGATCCGTTAGCAAGCTCTGCTTCATTTTTTTATTTTTTCGTTTTTTTTTTTTTGTTTGGCCAACTGTCACACTAGATCATAACCAACCTCGTCTGCCACCAACCATCGAGGACCGCAGTTTTTTTTTCTTTGTTCCTCCTCTCCAATTCTTTACCCCCTTCCACATAACTACTGATGCCTTTGCCCCCAACTTATCGCTTTAAAAGTACACAGTATGTCAAGTTTGACTCACCTGAGGAGACAAAGAAAAGAGCGAGGGGGCCATTGGGATCAACACAAGAAGAAATAAAGTGATGTTTCGGGGTAAGCACAGTTTAGGACTAGTCCTGTACCTCTGTTTTCTCACTCCGTTTCTGTTTTTCCTTTTTCTTCTGTTCAGACATTTTTTTTTTGTTTTTATTTCCCCCTCTTCCCTTCGTTGTGTGTCTGTTTTGTGTGCTTGATGACTCCATCTCTCTCTTTTAAGTTCTCTGATTTGTTTGCATCTTCAGTGGTAACTTTTCCTTCAGAACGAAAAAGCCGAAACCTGTCGAGGCTCAGGCTGTCGTAGTTTAGTGAGACAGTGTGTGCAATGCTTGTGCTGGTGACTTTTTGTTCCTTTAGCGTGCTTCTTTGTGGGAGAAATGTTTCCCTGAACTTTTTTATTTTTTCAGATTAAGGGATGCTAGTCTGACTAATCACAGCTAAAACACTTAAACGCCCCCCTGTTAGGAGTTTTCTTCAGTTTCTAACTAGTAATTATGAAAAGCAGCTGTAGATAGAGCCAGAGTTACACCAACATCCCCTCAGCTTCTCTCACCAGGCTCCTCCCCACATGACCTTTGACCAATCAGCTGCAGGCTTTAGATATGTGAAAGCATCCACCTGCTCTCTCATGTCTAATGTCTGTCAGGGAGGGGGAGGAGACATAAACAACCTGTTTAATAAGTGTTTTTAATATGAAAAGAGTCCATTTCCACTCTTTAACCTCCTCTTCCTCCCTCTGTCTGATTGGTCTTTTTGCAGTTGGAGGAGGACAGACACCAAGCGCGGCCCAATCAGCTGAGGAGGCTGGCCTCCTACGTCTTCTCCTCCTCCACCCTGGAGACGGAGCAGTACCCCCACGCCGGAGGCAGCTTCATCCAGAGGAGCCGCTCGGCCGAGAGCAGCCCCGCCCACGCCACGTCCGCCACCGCCTCGGCCCGGCGCCGGCACGCCGGCACTCTGCCGATGCCTGGCAGCCCACGGAGCCGGCACTCGGTTCTGAACGCGTCGAGGTCGCAGCTGCAACAGATGCTAGCCAGGCTCATGAACAAGAACAACAATAGCTGAGAGGACTGAGAAATGGACTCAAAACACACACACACGCCCCCCCACACCCCCAAACACACACATACATATATATATATCTATATATATATAGATATATATATATACACACACACACATACATGTAACATACACAGATGTGTACAGCCATAAATTCCGAGATGAACAGAGCACACAAACAGAGAGATGCAGGAGTGGTCAGAGAAGATTTTGGGCCTGGGGCTGAACTTAGCCACTCTTAGGTGCTTCATCATTTAAAGTTACTTCTCATGCAAATACATTTGTAATGGCAGCGGAAGGAAAAAGTTTTAAAAAGAACTCCCAAAATACACTAATTTTCAAGAAAATGGTCCAAAATAATAGTGTTTTTGTGTTTAATCGTCTTTAATTTCACCGCCACACTAATTAATGTTCTGATCCAGAATGAGATTCTGATTGTTAAAATAATAAATCAAAATACTTTATTTAAAACAGAAAAAATTACACCACTGCTACATTTATGAGATATACTGATCATCAACAGATGATATGTTTATTTTTGATTCATTGAGTAGAATATCATACATATTTGCTTTTCTGCTCATTATAGACTAACATAAGTATAACCAGATGATATTAGCTGGTTTGTTCTTCAGATTTTACATCTTGACCGCATTTCCCAGCCTGAAATGTACCCAAACAACTGAATTTGTTTTTCTGTTAAGCATGAAAAACAACTTATAAGCCTTGGAAAACTCTACTTTGTCACTTTCTCTGGCATTAAAGGGAAGTTAAGATTTAATAATGGTGTGACAGGAAATGTTAGCAGGTTTAAGACTGTAACTTTCTAAAACCTCGATGTATTTTCGTACCACTGACCAGCCAAGAGTAGGGAATGTATGAGAAATATAGAGAATTTGGCTAGCAAGAAAAAAGAGTTTTTTGGGTTTTTTGCATAGATACCACCTTGCCAGCTCTGTAACATCTTACACAGATATGAATGTGCACATAAACCAATACAATCGCAGCACACTGGAAGGTCATACAAGCCATATCACCAACACCCAGCGGTACAGCTGTGTTAATAAACACACAGATTCATACATCTACTCAGACGTAGCTCTAGAAACTGTTTTTTTTTCTTCTATTAAGAAGGAAAAGAAGAGGATTGGGGGAATTTTGAGAATATTTTTCATGCAATAAACTCCAGAAGCCACTCAGCAACGCCAAAGTTGCGCTCGCCACAGACGTGGCAGGCTGGTGGAAACAATGTGAAACTGAAGACTTCCCGTTTTGTGAAGAAGAGGAGTTTGAAACCCAGTGGGGCTGCTAAGAGACTGTTAAGCTTTACAGTTTTTTTGTGCATTATTTATTTATTTATTTATTTTTTATTCTGTCATCTTTTTTCGCCTAAAACGGAGGAGCGATCGTAGAGGTATGCAGGTCGTCCCAGCGATCGAGCCTTTGCACGAAGACTTTTGGAGTCTCGACATCCCACTCACAGAGCAATACGCTGCTGCTGCTGCTGCTTCACATCATGTCTTTACCTGCACAAAACCCAGTAATCCAAGTGTCTCGTCCTGATTCCTGCCTCATTAAATGTTTTGTGTGAAAGCAGTGAACTGTTTGGAAAACGTCTGTCTGAAGGTGTAGGAGGAGATTTACAGTAATCTTAGACAGAAACTGAAAGTAAAGCAGAACAAAACTGTGACATAAAGCAACAAAACAAAATCCTGGCACTCTTTAAAACAACAAATTATTGTGGGAGATTACACACTGGCATTAAATACAGTTTAAAGACGTACTAAAGAAATAATATATGTTCTAAGTAAAAGCAACTCATAACTTCAGTAACTCCACAACAAGAATAAATATAAAAACAGTCCAAACCAATGAATAGTCTGAAACAAGGATGTCATTGTCATTTTGGGCCATTTCAAAAATCTGAATTTTCTTAAACCAATTAAACTGTTAAAAAAATCACTAATCAGCTGTTCCTCCAGGGTTTTGATTGTTTTAGTGTTTTTTTTGCTATCAAAATCACAAATCTTGTGGTGATTATTTGGAAATATTTGCGCTAATGTATGATGTTAAATGTGACTTTTTATTACGCGCCGTATCTGTATAGTACAACGGACGTTGTATAGTACAACTTCCATTGTAGTCCGTAACAACTGACTACAATGGAAGTAAGTTTGTAGTCCTTACTTCTCAACAAGTAAGGTTGAGGGAGCAGTCACTTCAACTCAATGTTTTTGACCAGCTTTGAGAACATTTCCAGTAAAATCAGACAAACAGTGGAGATCTGTTGATTTTGTGTGAATTTTGAGGATTTGTGAAAAACTGGAGGAACTTATTGATGTAATTTGGAGTCTAGAGGGCCACAAAACAAGCTACGGCGGGCCAGATTTAGCCCCCGGGCCTCGAGTTTGACACAACAAAATCTCATACTTTTTGCAAAGACAATTTAGAAAAGGAATACAAATATTAAAAAGAAGTCAAATGTTTAGCAGTTGTTGATTAAATAATAATTAGTTTGTTTTGTGATTCAGATATTTTGCATTTGAATTCTTTTAAATTGAATTCAAATGCAAAATATGTGATATGTGCTGTGACAACAGGCTGTATGGGCCCAAACTGCAAACTTACAGCCGGCTGGGTCTGTGAATGATGTGAATGCGTATTTTTATGAGCTGTTTATTTTACATGTTACCTTCACGGTCAGAAGGGACTACGTATCGGAGGCTGGTGCTGTTTTTTTTTTTTTACTTTAGATACACAGATGGCGTGATAGAGTTTCCTTTTTCTGACACTTTGATTGTTGCGTCTGTTGTTTGAGATGTCTGTTTTTCAAAAGGCTTGCTGACATTTTAATGTGTTAACCTCTGTTTAAGGAGCCTTTCCTTCTTCTGTAGGCCGTTGGAGTCTGAGCAAACGATCCTAAAAATCGTCCTGCAGTAGAAGTTTCAGATATCCTGTGATAGATATTTTAGAAGTCCTTTCTACTGTGAAAGAATTGTTGCTAATGTTCAACTTTATCTCTTTTTTTATCCTGTTGTTTTTTAGAGGGTTCAGCCAATCACTGTAGATGTTGCACTGGTGTCTCGTGTACTAAATACTTCAGAAGTAGTTGGGAAATAAAATTCTAATCAGCCAGCTGTTGCAGTGCGAACATGAAGAAGTATCTCTATAATAGTTTAAAGAAATTGGCTCTAAACTAACTTGGATATTTTGCCAAACAGACATTTTTTAAAATTTTATTATAGCTGTTTGTAATGCATCGTCTTTGCAAGTGGAAGTTTTAGAAATCTGAGTTCGCAGCCTCTTTTTCTTTTATGAAAAGTTTTCCTTGAATTCATGTTAATAATGTCACCCATATCACCACCTACTGGCACGGCAGGGGAACTTCAGCATTTTTTTACTCGAAATTGCAATGCCTATTTGAGTGGATTTTTTTTTTTTTCAATAAATGTGATATTTAAAAAGATAATGTAAAAGAAGATCTGACTGGAAACAGAATGTAGCATTTATTGGAGGCCATAAAGTCACAGAAGGATAGAGACAGACGAGTTTTGAGGTTTTGTGACAGGGTGGATGCTTTTGTTCTGAATGATTGCGAAGTTGTCGGTCAAGAGGAACACACGCGAAGAACGCCGTGTTGCATTGCGTCTGTTGATGTTTAAACACGTTGGATGAGTTGTGCTGAAGTCTGACTGGACAGAACCAGAAACTTGGACTTGAGACGTGGAAAGTTGAGCAGAAGTGTTGACCTTTATGAATAGAATGATTATTATCATCATGTTTAGGAGCCGTTAGCCCACAGCCAGATGCTACCTGTGATGGCTGTTAAATGAAAATAACTCTAAAATAAAATATATTGCCAAAAGAATCTGCTTGCCTGCCACAAGGTTTGATACGATGTCGGCCTACAACCACGTTTTCTCTTCTGGGAAGGCTTTCTCCAAGGTTCAGGAGTTTCTTTATGGAAACTTTTAGCATGCATTCGTTTCCTCAGATGTTGATGTTGGACTAGGACACCTGACTTGCCCTGTTCAGTCACTTTAATCAAACTCTAGTTTGTTTGTCTAGAAAGTCCGGTTTATTTGGGGATGTGTGAATGCACAATCAAACTAATTTGGAACAAAAAAGCAAACTCTGGTGCGCCTAAAAATGTAGGTCTTGGTTTGATTAAAGTTTGAATGCATAAGTGATTCCAAGCGGACCGGAGGCCGCTCCAAAAACAGGAAGCGGACTATAGTGCAGGGCATTCTGGGTAAATACAACCGACGCAAACTCATGACTCTCACGCTACTGAAGAAATAGTTTGTGGTCTTTCGCCAAAGACGAAAAAGGAACCTCACAACCGCTAAAATCTGACGCCATTCCATTTTGTTTACATTTTGTGAAGAAGGAAGTTGCTCTCCTGACTTCTTCAGAGGTTTTTGTGTTGCTTCCTTCAGTGGTTCTTGGTGCAGCGCCACCTCAGACGATGGGAGGAACAGTTTCTTCCAAATGGTTTGGTTCATTTAACACAATGCAAAGTGAAAGCGAACCGCACCAGCTGAAAATATAACTAATGTTGCAATTTTTGTCCCATATAGAACCGAGTCTACCAAACTCAAAGCTGATTCTGCCACACTGATCTCACTAATCCATGGAGCGTTGTGGAGCTTGCTTTGTACTTTGGTGCACAGGTTTACTGGACCAGGAAGGTGCAAACCCTAAATTTGTTCCATAAGGCGTAGCATGAAGAGTTCCTTTCACTGTAACCAAGAGGCTTGAGGGTGCAGAGGCGGCTTTATTTACACCACTGTACCTGAAGCTTTGTGTTGCTCCTGATAATATAAGGCTGAGATGCAGCTGCATGGAAACCCCTCCACTGCTCTTGAACTAATCTAAGGATGACATAAGGTTTCTGCAGCTTCTGACTCTTCATGTATTCTGGGATTTGACATGGCTCACCGTCCTGTGGCTGAGTTGCTGCCATTATCTGTTAGTCAATGTTGAAAGTTTAATAGTGAGGCATTTTCTCAAATAGGTTTACTGAAGTGAAAGTGGAATTCACTGAGGTCTTGAGAAAAACCTAATCTCTCATAAATGATTGAAGAAGCAGCCTGCATGACAAGGTGCTGAGTTTTATATGTTTCTGGTCAAGGAATTGATTGGAAACGTTGGATTCAAACCTTTGGGTATTTGAGTGAATACTTCTGTCAATATAACAAGTCATCAGCACCTGGGTTAGCATTGAGTAAGTTAATTAAATGCAAGGTCTTTGAATGTTTGGGAGTTATTTTGCAAGTCTTGCTTTATTTTGAAATTCGTCCTTGTGATTTTTCTCATTGATATATCCAGTGAGATTGCTGAGTCACAATAAGATTAAATTTGTCCTCCTGGTTGGTTTGTGATTTGGTAAAAAAAAAATTTCTTTACTGCTAATTAGTGTAAGCATGCTAACACTACATAAAGTAAACACTGAAGAAAAACATGATTGTGATCTGCAAGCCTTGTTATTGTAGGGTTCTGCTACAGCAGCTAGTATATATCTTCTGGTATTTTACGATGCGATTAGTCTTTGATTATCAAAAGTGACTAAATGTTAATTAGGAGCGTTAATTTTCTGTGTGCATAGGTGACTGTCAGGTTATAATATCAACACAGAAACCAATAGGAGTAAAAGCAACGCTAGGCTCGCTGCTTCATTTCCTACCCATTTCTTAAATTTCCATCAGGTCACATTTTTCTGTTGCATTTGAGTTAAATCCAAGTCTTCCAGATGACACAGTTTCAGGCATAAGTAAAAATGCAGTTAGTTTTATGTTGGAGTTGCTGTAAATGTTTTGGTATTTACCTGCAGAGGGTCGTTTATTAGTACCAGTGATTTATGTTTTTCTATTTCTGACAGATCTGTAGGAGGTTTACCTGCTTTGTAAATAGTATGCAGTGGTTTGTTGTATCTTAAAATTTAAAGGTGAGTTTTGAGTAGCTCTAATAATTTTCTTTAGATTATATCTTATTTCTTTCATTGTGCTTCCTTTTTCATCACAGTTTTCTAACATTACTCGTGCACTTTATCACGGTAGGCTAGACTCGGGGATCAGGTTGGGGCAGACGGGCTCACTATATAAATGCAATTAGCTGATGCAATAAATTATATGTGTGACATTATTAAAGCTAATATCCCACATATAAATATGATATATCTTATATTTAAAGGACTTAGTTGTCATTTTATCCATTCATCATTTTTTGTGGGAATGTGTTTACTCAGACCTGAAGTCTGGATGAACTCTCCCTCAAAATGAGTTCAAGAGAAATGTTTTGGGTAATCAGTTGCTGCTCATTTTCCCCTTTCAAACTGATATGAAACATTTCGCTGCTGTGAATTAATTCTGACAAAACGTTTTTATCAAAAGGAAGCATGTTTAGATTAATCCACTGGGATTTTTGACCTTTTCAAATAGTGTCTCCCAGGCCAGTCCTTCATTAAACTCAATGCCCTGTACGTGTTTGTCAAAATAAAACGCTACATTTGACCAGTATTACATGGTTGACATTAGTATTGTGACTGTGTCCTAAATATTCACTCAACATACTGTTTTATAGGAGTTTTTGCTGGTTGGACACATCCAAACAAGGAAACTCGCGTCTTGCTCCTTTTAGCAGTTTTCCACAGTGCTAGGCTACGCTAACGACAGCATGTTTCCTCTGTTTTGATATGACTCACTAATGGCTCGACTATTAACATGTTTCAATGTAGTCCAAGTTGATTAAGGGCAGGCAAAATTTTCTGAAGCTGTTGCTGTTTTGCTTTGGGAACTTAAGTTCCCAAAGCTTTGAAGCTCTTGAAATTGAAAGATGAGCATTTCATCTCCAGCTGTCTCTTACACACAACCAGTGGTGGGTAAAACTAAAAGTAAATTGCACTAACCCTAAAGCAAAAATCATAAACATTAGCTTTAATAACGTTAAAGCGCTACACCAACACAGTATTTAGCAGAAGCTAATCCCACAGCGCTAATTCAACCATGTTACCCACAATATGCGTTACAAGATAGTGTATCTCCTTAAACAAGATCACATTTGTTATCCCACACTTACCTGAATAGCTGTGCTTCATAAAATGATTATTTGCAACAGACTTTTCCCTCTGGTTTCACAGTTTTTTGACTGTTGAATATTGCTAATTCTGTTTCTGATTTTGGCTAGCTGAACATAGCAGGGCGACAGGAAACAGTCTTCACCCACTTCAAAATAAGAGCATGGCTACTTAAATCATTCTTAAAAGTGGATATCCACAACTTTAACATAACTTTAGACTTTATTCAACTGAAAGTTAACAAAACAACCAATCGAGTTAGCGTTTAAGAATTTAATTTAAAACACTAACTTGTTAAAACGCAATACATAGCAACCTGGTCTATCTTGTAACCAGGTTGCTATGTATTGCAAATTTTTTTGCCCAGGTCCCTCTTGAAAATGAGATCTAGATCTCAACGGGGTTTACCTGATTAAATAAAATAAAGGAACTGAATTGGGAAAATTAATTTAGGGTAAGCTAAGTTAGCTACCCTAAGTTAACTAAATGAAAAAATTATAGGACGTGTGCCCACCACTGCAGATTATTCTCTGGGAGAAAAACTGTTTGGAGTTGGAAGAAAGCACAACAGCCATTACAGCCTGTTTCACTGTGAACAAAGCAATGAGAATGACCTGAAATGAAAGAATTGTAATGAAACTTGGAGCTGCACAGCTTGCTGAAGGAGTGGCTGAGATAAAATCACAAACTATTGTTGAGAACTGATATTGATCAGGAACTCCAGTACTGATAATTTAAAAATACTTTGATTGTTTCATGGAGCTGAATACCTGAGATTGGATTGTGACACCCCCCCAAAACTGTCATCACTTTCCAATAAGATTCACTCCACTTCGTTAATTTTATTACAAATAAACACAATTATTTTAGTTTATTTAATTTTTCACTCCACAACAGATCATCCTGTGTAACCTTAGAGTTACACAGGATGCTTTATTGAAACACAGAAACCACGCAGAGCATTTTGTTTCCTTTAAACCGTGGCATCATGTTGCAACAACAGAGCTTTAGGAAAGGAGCAGATGTTTTATCTTTTTTCTGTACGTTTCATTGACTGAAGGAATATGAAGTGAAGCTTGATCTTCGTGTCTTCTTCTTCCAAAGCAGCAGCCTTTGGTTTTCCATTGTTGGTGTCATTTTAGGTGATCCCAAAACGTGACTTGAACAAGTTCAAAACATGACTTCCTGAGACAGGGTTGGATATTTTCTTTGTGCAATGAAAGCCAAACTATTGCTTTCTCGCCGTGTTAAAGGGCTACATTAGCTAAATATGCACCACTTGCTTGTTAATTGTATTAAAGGCTTTTTTCATCTATTGATGCTCACAGCAGCACTAGTTTGTTGAGGAGATCGCCTGATGTTGTTCTCCTGCTGCTTCACGCTGAGTTCAGGATGCCCTGCCTGTTTTATACTTTGCATAATTTTATAGTACAACCTCTTGGAGAATGTACAAAGTGGACTAGCTGCTAACTCAGAACCTAGTTTTGTTTGCTAGCTGAATTATTGATTTACTGTGCTAAGATTGTCACCGATTAACGCTTATCCTGTATCGTCTTTAAAGCAGCGCCGCACTGACATACTAACGGGCCGGAGGATCGGAGGATCCTCCCTGTGTGCTTGACCTGCTGACAACACCAAAATGAATTTTTAAAAAAAGGCGATAGGCTGCATTTCTGACAGTTTTTTGTATAAAAAGACTGACCGTTGACTGTCACCACTCTTTGCATGAGATCCACATGTGATCTGTTTGCGCGTCACACTCTTCTGACTGTAAAATGACTACAATCAGCACTGTACTGTAATGACAACACGAACACAGTGAATATTAACCTCTGGTCGCAAGAGATCTGTGATATTTTATTTTACTTTTTTATTATTTTTGTAAATAGCTACTACTTGAGGAGATGCTCACGGATCAGAACTGCTGAGCCCAGAGATAGTGGGAGTAACCATTTTGGTCCAACACTGACTTTTGTCGCACCTTTTATACTCCACTGTTGTATCTATTGTGGTCAAAATAATTAAAAATAACTAAAAGTTATCTTAACTATCTGGTAAACTTCTCAATGTCTTGAAAATACAAGCTGGAAAAACAAAATTTGTTTTTCTAAACTGTTCCTTATTGTAAAATAAAATGGCTAGCTATTGCATAAATGATATATGTCATTAAAATTTCAATTATAGCAAAAAAAATTAATAAAATTGCCAGTGTGATAAAGTTAGGCCTTTCACAATAACAAATTTTACTGGACGATAAATTGTCCCAGAAGTTATTGCGATAAACGATAATATTGTTGAGACCATTTTCAAGCAGTACAACTGTAAAGGCATAATAATGCAATCACACATTGCATGCTCTAAGATGAAAAGACTTTTAAATTTTAGTGAACATTTAACACTGGAACTGGAAGACATGTTAAATGTCCAAAATAAACAACAGAAAAACACCCAAATAAAATTAAATATGAAGTTTCTCTAAATAAAACTGTCCTTCAAAAAAGTGCTGGTTGAGACCAAAGCACCAAACTGACGACTTTTGTCATCCAGTTTTTGATAGAAAGAGAAAAACGACAAAACACTAAATACAATTAGTTGATTTACTGTTTATTGTGACAGGCCTAGATAAAGTATACCACTGCTAAAGTTGAAAAAGGGCTTTAAAATTTCAGTTTCATTTTGATGTTACGATAAACTAAATGTTTTTGCTTATAAAGCAGCATTTGTTAGATAAAAATAAAGTTATGTTTAAATTGCCTAAAGAAATCCAGGATTTCAGTACTTATTTATGAACAATGAACAAGTTTATGTACTGAAAATGTTTTTTGTTTTTTTTCAATCAAAATTTACTGAACTGTTTTGGGATGTAAATAAATCTGTTTTCTGAACCTCCAACCAAACCATAAAGCTAGCATAAATACACACATAATTTATATAAATGAAACTGAAATGTTTTATTGTATACTTGAATAAATGTTTCTTAGTTTTGATGGAGAGTCGTTGTATAAATATCGACCATAGGAAGAGAAAATTGTCTTGTCTTTAGAAGTGAGCACCCGTTCCTCATTAGTTTTATTTTGTTCTGTTCACTGATTTTGCAAGTCCAAACAAAATCTCTTCACCTCACACTCAATTGTTCCTCTTATTTATTAAAAATTGCATTTAGATACTTTAGGAAGTCGTTTCTACTGTGAAAGATCTTCTGGTCTTGATGGGGCTACGTTGACGTGCTAAAAGAGCCTTGAAGGCGACGTTGTCATGTGACTGAATGGACAATAAAAAAATGAAAGGATTTTATAAAACCGCTCAACGGCCCTTCAATGTTTTTGCAATAAAAGTCGAGTTTCTTTGTGGAGGAGAAGAAAAGTGAAGAGCTTACCGTGTTTGTTTGGTGTGATGGTCCTATCACAATATTATTGTACAGTACTGCTTGTATAATTTACAGGTAAAGCATGTATTTTAAACTTTTTTAAAACCCAAACAATAAACTGTACATATATACAGAAACGTAGACAGTAATTAGGTTTGCAATTAAACTCTAATAGCATGACAGGTAGCGGGGTTTAGTATATATATGTACAGGCTGTATGATGAATCTTTATGAGGGGAAACACTTGAAAATCACCTGATATTAGACTTTGTGCTAAAGATAAGCTCTGCAATGCATTTTTGTGCCTTTTATATCAATGTATGTAATCTAGACAATCTTGAAAAAGCTTGTGTACAACCAAAATGAAAATAAAATGGTTCTGTGGCAAATGGATTGGTTGGAGTTAGATTTTTGTTCTTCATTTTTCCAGGTAATACGGCACATTGTTTCTTTTTTTGTTGTTGTGAAGTTATACTGGGATTATATTTTTAAAAGAAACTCTGCTCCAAGCTGCCACGTAACTAAGAAAAAACAAAAACTGTGAAGGAAATTAATTGTTTCCTCCATCTACTAGTTGTTTGATATTAGCATATGCATTGTAATTTCATAATATTATTGTTCTACTATTGCATGGTCGCATTTCTATGAATGCTAGGGCTAACTAGCATGGCCATAACGGTGGATAAACAGTTTTTCTGGAACCGTGAGTTGTTTCTCCGCCATAAGCACATTGAGCAGCGCGTACACACGGTTTATTGACAGCGCTACGACCATCCTCCTGTCTCTGATTGGTTGTTTTTGACTGGAAGTGTTGCATTTTAGCAAATTGCTATAGTAGCAACGGGAGGAAGTGGAACAGCTTTATCTTCTTTTTCAGATTACTTGTTTGCAATTATACGATTACAACATAGTGACAGTTTTAACAAAATATGTTTTTATTCACAACAAAGAATTATATTGACTTGGAAATCTGCTCACTCCTCAGCGGCTTCAGTCCGGCTGAAGGATGTCTCGTCTTTCTTAAAACTAGAAAACATCTACCATCAATCAATTACTGTAACTCCTTGAAAACAATTACACCAGACTGAATAAAAGCTTCTTTTTTTCCTGCTTTGTTGTTTGTTTCAAATTGCATGAACAAAATTTCTGATTTGATGATGAATTTTATTAAACATCACAATGAATTCAGCTCAGAAACATTTAGTGTGAACAGGACATTATCCTCAAGCTTTAAAATAAACTTTCGCCTTAATAAAACACAAGAGTCAGATCAATGTAACGCTCTTCCATCTCAGGATACAGAAACAAGCCGCTAAGCATTCTGGGAAATAGTTCCCACTCCTGTCTTTTTCTTCTTTCAGTTTTTTAAGTGCTAACCTAAAAACTCCAGTTTATTCAACTCTTGGAGGTTTGACAAAATTTATGAAAAGTTAACAGAACTTACTGCTGTAAGTTTATCTTTCACAAACTCACATTTAGGTTCAAAATCTAAAACTGGACACATTTATTTGACTTAAAGAGTAAAAGATAGTCGACACAACTAAATGTGGCTGAAATGTTTTACAGTGTACAAACGAGTGTTGCGCTTTATAATGCTCTGTCAGATCTTTTTTTCCCAGGTCAGAGTTGCTTTGAGTCCAGATTAAAATTGTAATAAAATATCGTTTGTCTTCTTCTCAGGTCTTGTCGCCCCCGGAGCAGAACATCCCGTCTCCGTCCTCTCCTGACTATCGAACAAAAGCTCAGGGTGATGAGATGGAGCACTTCCACATCCTTCCTCAGTTGCAAGCCAAGAGGGCCGACTTTCTCACCGTCATGCTGACCGGTACGCTGCCTCAGCGCAGGAGCTTCGCCACGCCCGATGAAGAGGTACCAGAACCTCTTGGGCCGAAGGACGATGACGTCACAAAGAGCGAGTCCAACAGCGAGGCGAGTCAGAAAAGCACCGAGCGTAGCCAGGATGCTGCGCCCTCAACACTGATGGCGGAGGACCAGAGGGGCCCGAGGGAGCACGCTTCGGCTGCTGATGCAGACCCGGATCTGGAGGACGCATCCAAAACTCTGGTTCTGTTTTCGCCCGGAGACACTCGCAAGTCTCCCTGTGGCGGGGAAGCTGTCCTGGAGGGGGAACTGGCCACACCAAACGCTCTAAATTCTCGTAATGACCGCTTACTGACTGGGGAGGGGATTCAGCCTGAACTGTCCGAGACGGGCCGCTTGTCACCGGCCCTCCGCTCAGAACTGAGACCTTCCACTCCCATTGCTCCTGGGTCACCGCCCTTTACCAAAGTCGAGCGCACTTTCATTCACATCGCAGAGACGTCACACCTCAACGTCATGTCTTCCAACGGTCACTCTGCCAAGGAGAATGACCGGGAAGTCTTTACCGTCACGAGGGAATCGGCCGCAGATGTTGACAGACAGGAGCAGGAAGTTGCATTATTGTTAAAAGAGACTGGAGAGGAGAGCGTGCCGGACCAAACCAGTACAGAGGCTAAGCAACCAAAAACCGAAAACGGCCCGTCAGCCGTCTTTTCCGTGTCCATGGACTCCTCCTCTAAAGTCACCTCACCGGTTCCTGATCGTAAAGATCCGTCCCAAGAAGTGAAGAAGCACTTATCTTCCAGCGAGGAAGCCGTAAAGCTTCACCCTGCTGGGTCAGAACCATCAGTGGGCTCCAAGCCCAGAATCCGAAGCAGAATCCCGATCCTAATCTCTGAAGAGGACTCGGGCTCAGAGCAGTCCTCTTCCCTGTCGGCCCGAGCTCGGCTACAGCAGCGCGCCAGGCAGCTGGACCTGGCACGCCTGCTGGTTCAGAAGCAACAGAGCCGCTGGATGAGGAGGAGGATGCTGTCCGGCACATCTTCATCGCTGTCATCAGGGGACGACGAGCGCTGGAGGGCTTCAGAGACTTTATCCACGACGGGATCAGAGGAGGACGTGCGTGTCTCGGACGAGTCCAGGAGGAGTTCACGTCTCAAACCGACTGAAGAGCAAGGCTCTAAAGACTGCAGGAGCAAAATCCCTCGACCCGTCACCCCCATAAAAAGACCAGCAGGGGGCGCCGCTGCTTCTGCCACCTCTCCTCTCTCTTTGCCGGACGCCAAAAATACAAAAGGAGTTTCATCTGTCATTAATGGGTAAGCCTGTTTTTCTCTGTAGTATTAATATATAGCACCTTTTAGCTAAAGGTAATACAAAGTGCTCATTAGTACATAATGATAAAAACAACACACATTAAAGAATAAAGTAAGTAATACTAGTTTTAAAAAAACTTAAAGTTTTAGCATTCCTGCAACAAACTATGTCAGGTTTATTTATATAGCTCTTTTAATAAAAAAATTATATTAGAATAAAATGACAAAATTAAAATAAAATATCACAACAGAGACGTTACCGTGTTAGAGCTCAGTTGAATGCCAGGACTGTAATTGTGATTTAAAATGACCCAGATATGATCTGGGTCAGTAATTATCCCAGAGAAAAGGAGAAATCCTGATCTCCTTTATTCTTAAGTTTATTCTGAGGGACGTTTAATAGCAGCTGATTATTTAATCTGAAAGTTTTAAGTGAGATGGACGTGTGTTACATTGATCTGACTCTATTGTTATTTTATTGTCTTTATGTTTATTTAAAAGATTAAGAATAATGTCCTGCTCACACTAAATGTTTCTGAGCTGAATTCATTGTGATGTTTAATAAAATTTATTATCAGATCCGAAATTTTGTTCATGCATTTTGAAACAAGAATTTAAATTATTCTAAAGTAAAATAAGTTGTTATTTTAACTTGATATTGTGAGTAAAATAATAGAGAAATGTGGCTCTTTAACCAGGTGAGGACAGTTTTTTTTGTTTTTTTTTGCATATTGTGAAATAATTATTTGGATTAAATTGCAGCATTAAATAAAAACTCACAATTCAAGATTAATGAACTTAAAAAACAATGTTTAGACAACTTGTCTCTGGTTGTTAAATCAACTTTATGAACTTTAATTTCTGAGTTAAAACCAAAACAATCTTCTTCTTGAGTTAAATTACATTTTCCAGGCAACATTTGAACTTTCATTTTCAAGTTAAACCACCTTCAAATGTTTTACAGTGTGTGAATAACTTAATATGTGCTCATTTCTCCACAGAAGTCAGAAAGCTGGGCTAGCCACCCAAAAGAAACCTAAGCCCGTCTCATCTCGGTCCTCCTCCTCCTGTCCTCGTCCATCAGCCGTCTCCGGTCCACATGGCAGCCCACGGATGCCGCTACGCGCCCTGCTGGGAGGCCGCCGCAGCCTTAGCTCCACCCACTGCAGGACTGACAGCCCCTCTCCTCAGAGGACGTGCCCGTCCAGGCAGCCCCTCTCGGTTCGGGCCCCTACTGTCCCCATGCTGCCACCCAGAACTACAACAACTATGCGTCGCAGCGCCTCCCAGGAAGCCACCGCGCAGACCTCCACAGCCGCTGCGCCTGCCAGGCCCAGGCCAAAACCCGCCGGCGGGGCTAAAGCTAAAGCGAATACCAGGGATAAGGTGGTGCCTGCTAGATAATACAGAGGGACTCGGATCTGAGACCTGCTGGTGTATTATCAGTCTCCCTTCAAGCTACGCCTCAAAAGTTTTCACGGCAAGAGACTCTGGTGTTATAATAACCTCAAATTCATCTAATGGAAACGGACATTTTATGTTTTTTGAAGGACAGCGAACTGAACTGTTTTTGAGCTTCCAGTTTCCTGACTGACTGTCGTTCAGGAGCGTTGCTGCCACGGTGCTACGGATGCCTCTGCTGCTCCCTGGTTGATCCCTGATTTAACGTCTTCTTCTTCCTCCAGCTGAGAGTCATGGCCCCCGTTTCAGATATACTCACATACCACAGCATTCCCAGCTTTCCACAACTATGCTAGTCTTCTGTCGACAATACTCTGCTTGGTTCACATTGCATGGTAAATTATATCACAAATGCATTGAATCTGTACAGGGAAAACTGTATTAAAAGTGACTTAATATAGATCTTCCCATATTATTTTCCATAAATAAGCCAAATTGGAGTGGATTTAGCGCCGAGTTATGTTGGCATGTAAAAGATTCCCAAATATATTCTGAACTCGCTATTGCCTTGAATGAAGAGAAGCATAAAAAATGGACTCCAAGAGAAAGCGCTCGGCCACTCGCCTCGTCCTCCTAGTGTGACATTGGGCATGCTTTAAACATTCTATTTTTGAGGGTTTATTTTGTTTATTCTCTAAAATTGTACATAACAGAATCATTTCCATGAAATACATCTTTATTTTTTATCTTGCCAAGCGAATAGTAAACCCGAGTCTTTAACCTTGTGTTCCAGTGTTTTGGTAATAGGCCTTTTTTTTTCTTCTTCTTCTTTTGATCGCATGAGAAAAACAGGGTTTAACCATGAGAGGAAGTTATTCCTGCTTAGATTTGGTGCAAACTTGTGCTGAATGTTGGAGCCTGTGTTAGTCTGGGGTTGCAGGGCACTGAGCTGTGAAGTAAAGTCTTGGTAACGTGGAGCCGTGTCCTGTCATTCTTTATTTTATGGTTTTTACACACACAAACAGAGGCAAACTGGAAAATCAAATCTCATTTTTTATGAGATTCCTAATTCCTTCCTAATCTACTGTTTCATACTGTTACATATTACGTACAATAAAGATGGGAGTAAATTTCTGCCAAAACAACTTCTTTTTTTTTTAGATTAATCTAAAAACTTTCCTTGAAAAAAACTTCTGAAAAATTTCTGAGTTTGAAAAGTCAAAAATATTCTAAAAAAAACAGAAATTTTCAGATTAATCTCAGAAAATTTCTGGAGATTTTTAAATGAAGTTTTTCCTAGAAAATTTGCAACTTATGAAATTCTCGGTTTCTTCGGCAGTTATGTAGCATCGCTTCTCGGCCTTTTTTACATCATGTTTAGAATAATTGCACTTTCTGAACTGTTTCAGAGAAGTTTTGTTGCGTTTTATTTTGAAATGTTTGACCAAGCTGTTGTTTTAGTTTCAGTTTCCTGATCTTCAGACAAAAAAGACAACTTCTAATTTTTAAAAAATAAATTCTACTTGGTGCTGGGAACTAAAGCAATAGCAATACAGTAGATCAGGGGTGCCCAAAGCTTTTGAGACTTTTTGGTCCAAAATTGCAACATTTATTAAATTTTCAGAGGTGTGGTTCACTTTCACACTGCACTGTGTCAAACTAAGAGCAGATGAGTAATTAAAGTGTAGAAATATTGCTTGCAAAATATTGTAAATATATATTATATATGTGAATATATTGCTTATAAATATTTAAAAAGTGACGTATTGTGTGTGAGGCCACACACAATACTGAGCCTCATTTTGACTTGTTTTAAGGACATTACATTAAAGTTGGATCAGCGTGTAGTGTTATTTCACTTTAATTTTGTGTGTGGCTCCAAATCCAGGCCTCCATTGGTTAATAAATTTGATTTCCATTGATGATTTTTGTGTGATTTTGTTGTCAGCACATTCAACTTTGTACAGAACAAAGTATTCAATGAGAATATTTCTTTCATTCAGATCTAGGATGTGTTATTTGAGTGTTCCCTTTATTTTTTTGAGCAGTGTAGATTGTCTAAGCCTAGAACAATCTAGAAAAATCCTCAGTTATTTTAAGCCTAAAATAACCTACAAAAATTCCTTCAGAGCTAAGCCTAGACTCTGAATACTGTTTTGGATTTCCTACACCCAGGAGAATCCTTCAAAAACCTTTTACTTTAGACTTTAGATTTCCTACGCCCAGGAAAATCTAACTCTGAGGTGTTTTAAGCCTAAAACCCTGTAAATTTCTTACATATATTTGAAAACAGCCTTTTTACCTTAAACACTGCTGGTTTGTTCTCCCCCAGACCAGGTTGTCGGATTCTGTCTCGATCGATCCACCCGGTGGAGTTCCAGAAAAGCCCTCGCTCTCTGACAGGCCTGCTATGGAGATGAGGGTCTTGGTGATCAGCCCTCTCCTGGCTGTCCACCGGAAGGACGAACCGGGAAGAATCCTGTTCGTGACGCCACATTGTGGAGCGAGAAAAATTAACAAAGTCCAAACCTTGTTAAAGAGAAAGAACAAAACACAGCTTTATTTCACATCTGCGCAGATGGAGAACTCCGAAGAGATCTAACTAGACAAAGGAATCGCCTCTCTACATATACTGTATACCGGCCTTCTCCCACAGACACAGTGTCATCACCAACATTCCCAAGGAGCTAATCAGATTAATACACACACAGAGAAAAATGCAACTTTCAATTAAAAATGGGTTTCAGACAGAATATTCTGTGCCTAATAATAATCGCTGAGTCGTCGGTCTGGTCTGTCGCTCCGCAAGGTATGACAACTATTTACTTATCGCCTGTTGCTAAGCTTCTGACACACTGAGGCAAACTGTGAAGGCTAAAAAGAGAAACAATGACTCTGTAAGACTGAGTGAGACATAATAAACTAATTAAACATTGTAAGATTAATATTAAATAAACTTCTAATAAAATAAACACACTGTAAATAATTATTTTATTCCACAGAAAGAAGATTTGAAGCTCCTATAGCTGCAAAGGTTGGCTCAACATCATTTGAAAACCTATAAATGAAGTTCTTGTGTGCATTGTTAAAATAGATTAGTTACTCCAAAAAGGCAATAAAACACACCTCTCCTCAAACATGCTTTAAGTATGTTAAATGTCTGACTTAATGTATTTAAATGCATCAAAATTTTATATATTTTACTAAAGTAATGCTTATCAGGCTACATTTCTGTAGAGGTTATCAGTCTACTTTCTATTTTAAACAGATGTAGAAAGCATTTTTATTTTTTGAAAATAAAGGAAAATTACATTTACAGTAAAACTTTTGTGCCATTCCTCATGAATCAAACTACTAATTAAACTGGTCATTGTGATGATAAAATATATAAAATTTCTTTGTAAATTCTACAATAACAGCAATATAAAGCATAATTTATTGGAACGACTGAAAACAGATGTGACCGTCCGCTTTTAGACTTGTGTTAAAATCATGTGGAACTGCCAGGCAGAAGGCGCTTTGCCGCCATCTAGTGCTGAGTGCGTGAATAACATCCGGTTGTGATTTTACGGTAATAAGCTGGACTTGAAATATGGTCACGATGATGAAAAATAATATTCAGAAACTTATTACAAAATTGTTAATTATATGTCTATTATTAATAATACACACCTGAAATAAAAACTAAACTTTAAGCTCAGTTATATTGTCCTTAATGTAAATCGCGCTGTAAATAAATACCATGGAGGTAACTTTGAGGACTCAAAGTGTCTCTCAATTGGACTGTTTCCACAAATATAAGGTATTCATTGTGTGTACAAAAATACATTTAAATTTAAATAATTCATTTTATTAGGGGAAAAAATATTAGCAGAGCTTTTTTTTACTTTTTGTTTTCACGCACCATCTATTTGTTACTTGAGCTATTTTCTCTGGCCGTAGCTTACAAACATATGAGCTGTTTGCTCAAAATAGCTTTAGAAGCAAATCTGCCGTCGCAAATCACTGTCTGCTCGTATTACCGTAATAACTTCATAGACAGTCCCATCAGTTTCTTAGTCTCCACTAACCTTTTAGGTAAAATTGCGGTCCAGTCGAGTTCTTTGGAGTCCTGAGACTCTCTGAACTCATGCAGCCTGATAGCGATGCCAAATCCAGCCATATTTGACCACCGGATGACGTCAAACCACTTCCGGATCTGAAGAAATTCACCAGCGATTCAAGGATAAGATAACTGCAGCTCACTCTGGGGATCTTACTAAGGAAGAACAAACAGACTTATGAAACATTATGACTAACATTGTGATCCTGTGTGCGCGAAGGTGTGAACTAATAATGACTGATAAATTCACAAGTATGAACTTGACGCTCCATTTCTATAAGCCATTTCTCCTGCTAGCGCTAGGCTAGCAAATTTGTTTTGATTGTATTTACCCAGAATGCCTTGCACTGTAGTTCACTTCCTGCTTTTGGAGCGGTCTCTGGTCCGATTGATGTACACAAGCTGTTCTGTCTGCAGCTACAATACATAATGTAATGCTACATTCACATATGGGCTAGCATCGTCTGCTGCTAGCAAAATAACAAAACAACAAAATAAACACTGAAACAAAACAACAAACACTGAAACAAAATAAACACTGAAACATTTCTGCTGATATAATTACAAATGGGAATTAATGGAGAAAAACTATTTATAATAAGAACGACATTGTGCCTTTAAAAAGCTAATGAAAATAAACTGAAAATATAGATTACAACTTTCTTTATTTTAACTGACAGCCATCTTGGTATGCAGTTGCTATGACAACAATAAACATGACAACAATACTAGTACAACTATCGCTCATTTACAATGTTTGAGTCTTAAGCCTGATAATAAAAACAAGGCTTAATCAATCCGACCCAACTTTCAACAAGATTTAGAAATCAATAGTTATAGTTTTTATCTTTTACTTTTTCATGTTGTTATAAATAAATAACCACAAAAATCAACAGATCCCCACATTTTTTCTGAGTTTATCAAAACTTTTTCTCAAAATTGGCCAAAAACATTTGGTGACCGCTGTCTCAGCCTTGCTTGATGTCAAGTTATAGTGCATGACTGATAGAGTGATTAATAAAAGAAAACATTTAACATCATATATTAGCTCATTTTGGCCCAAAATGGAAATGAGTTTGATATTTGGGATAAAAACAAGTGAATCATGGACTATTTTGAATGAAAACAAGAATAAAGAGTGAGATATTTGGTGGAATGATGTCACACCACCAGCAAAGGAAGACTCTGTGATGTCACTGGCGGTGCAGTCTGTGATGTCATCAACTGCAGAATTGTATGCAACACAATTCTGCATATTTTTCATTGCTTGCAATATCACTGACCAGTTCAGACGTGCGCAAAGCTCTTTAAGGTAGTTTACCGATCGACAACTTTAGTGATTGTATTTAGGAGAAAATGTCTCATTATACGCCGAGATACCGCAGTGGAACGATGGGACCCCACGCGAGAAGGGGAGGCCAGCAAAACCCCCAAGGCAGGTTCCCTCCTGCACACCCGAGAATCTTTCACGGGGAAATCCAGGAACTCAGCTACGCCCTGGAAATGGAGAGAGCCGGGAGGGTTGAAGACAACCAGAAACTGGCCCACCTGGAGGCCGAGCTGGAAGAGACGAAATTCCAGTTAAAGAAGCAGAAAGCTCTCAAAGAAACCTTTATCAACGAGGCCAAGGAGGCAAAGAGGGAACTTGAGAGACTAGAGAAGTTCAGCGATCCAGCAGTCCTTAACGCTGCGGTCATTGCTTCTAAGGTTCACAACGATGTGAAGTACATGAAGAAGAAGAACTTGCAAGAAGACTTTGAGGAGCTAAAGGTGGCCCACCTCCTCAGCCGGGAAGCGTTTGTAGCTGAAATACAAGCTGAGAGAAAGAAAAGTCTGGCCCTCCAAGAAGAACTGAACCAACTCCAGACTTCATACGAGGAGCTGCGTTCCCAGTATGAAGCAGATGATGCTCTGCTGAGGCAGGAGGCCGAGACACAAAAGAATGATGAAGCCAGGCTCAGTGAGGAACAACGGCTGTTGGAAAACTTGAGAGCTGAAAAGGATGAAATGTATCAAGAAATGTCTCAAAAGATCACATTCCTGCAAGGCAGTGAGAAACTTCTGCAGGAGGAATTAACTCAGCTCAAATGTTCATACAATGAGCTCAATTGTAAATACGAAAGGGATGTTTCTGGATTGAAGCAAGATGTGGATAGATATCAGGAGGAAGTGAGACATGCGACAGATGCCAACATAGAAAGAGACAACGAGAATCTGCAGCTCATCAACAAGCTGAGAGCTGAGAAGGAGGAGCTCCTCCAAAAAATGTCAGGAGAAATCGAGACATACCAGCATCAGGTAGAGCAGGAGAGAAAAGCTCACCTGGAGAAAACAGAGGAGGACAAGAAGCTTCTAGACAATATGAGAGCTGAGAAGGAGGAGCTCCTCCATAAAATGTCAGGAGAAATCTCAATTCGGCAAAAGAGGGAGAAGCAAATGCTGCATGAGCTGGACCAGATTCACACTCTCTACGAGGAGCTAAAATGTAGATATGAAAGAGACATTATGGACATACAGCAGCAGGTTGAGACATACGAACAGAAGGTAAAGCAGGAGGAAGCTGCTCTTTCAAAGAAAGAAAAGAAAGAAAAGCTTATCCAAGAGAGAAAACATTCTGCGCTGAAACAAGAAGTGGAAAAACTTCAGCAGCAGGTAGAGCAGGAGAGAAAAGCTCACCTGGAGAAAACAGAGGAGAACAAGAAGCTTCTAGACAATATGAGAGCTGAGAAGGAGGAGCTACTCCTAAAAATGTCAGGAGAAATCACTATTCTTCAAAAGAGAGAGAAGCAGATGCTGAACGAACTGGATCAGTTTCACATTTCGCATGAGGAGCTAAAACGCAGATTTGAAAGAGACAATATGGATTTACAGCAGGAGGTTGAGACATACCAGCATCAGGTAGAGCAGGAGAGAAAATCTCACCTGGAGAAAACAGAGGAGAACAAGAAGCTTCTAGACAATATGAGAACTGAGAAGGAGGAGCTCCTCCATAAAATGTCAGGAGAAATCTCAATTTGGCAAAAGAGGGAGAAGCAAATGCTGCATGAGCTGGACCAGATTCACACTCTCTACGAGGAGCTAAAATGTAGATATGAAAGAGACATTATGGACATACAGCAGCAGGTTGAGACATACGAACAGAAGATTTACAACAATGATTTACAAAGAGAAAGAGACGATCTACTGCTGGCCGACACTGCCGAGGAAGCCAAGGAAGAAGGTTTCCAACAACAACCCATCACGGTTTCCCAAGAGAAGGAAGAAGATGATTCACAGAACCAAGTTAAAGTCCTAAATCAAGAGGTTTCTTCAGAGGAGGATCTCGCAGGAGAACCTTTACCAGGTTCTTCCACGGATCCAGAATCCTCAGAAGAGACCGAGGTTGCTGGAGAAACCATCCTGGAGGATTTGGACGATCCAGATGGTAAAAGGAAAAAATCTAAAATTTCCTTTTGGAAGAAGGTACGAAACTTTCTGCGATGTAAGAAGCCAAAAAAGAAACAAACGAGTAAAGACAATCAAGATCATGTCTAAAGTTCTTGATTTTGATATTTAGAGAAGGAGAAAGACGTGCAGGAGACGAACCGAGGACTGGAACCAAACGCATGGAGGATGTAGCCTCTGTGAACGGGGCGCCATGCCACGCTCCGTCAAGACCAAATTTAAAAAGTTTTTCCCCCCATCGACTAACTAGAAAATAGATCCCTTCCCAACCCAATTGGAAAAAACGTGGGCAGCACGGTGGTGCAGCGGTTAGCGCTGCGTCTTCACAGACACCATCTGTGTGGAGTTTGCATGTTCTCCCCGTGTTTGCGTGGGTTTTCTCCGGGTGCTCCGGTTTCCCCCCACATCTCCTAAAACATGTCGGTCAGGTCAGTTGGTCACTGCAAATTGCCCCCAAAGATTTGAAGAAACCCCAAACACATGTGCAGCTTTATTGTTAAACTTTAAAATTAATTGAATTAGCCGTACGTTAGCCCTTTTCCCTTCGCTGCTTTAGCGCCGCAACAACACTGGGCTCAATTTTTATAGCAACGAATTGATTTAAGAATTAAAATGTCTTCTTTTAATAGTAATGATTTCTGTTTATTTTCACTGTATTTGTGCTTTGATGGTTTGTCCTTTAGTTTATCTTTTCTACTCACTTTTTATATTAAATTGCACTGAATTGTAGCTCATTAAACTGTTTAAATCTGTATTTTAAAGAAGACTAGCAAAAGGATCACGCAGTGGCTGTTTTAGGGCGACTGTGGCTCGGTGGGTAGAGTGGTCGTCTTGTGACCAGAAGGTTGTAAGTTCGATTCCAGCTTCCTCAGCCACATGTTGAGCTGCCCCGGGGCGGGGCACTTAGCGGCAAGTTGCCCTCCAACCTGCATGTCGGTGTGAATGTGACTGTAGTGTGAAGCGCTTTGAGTGGTCAACATGACTAGCAAGGCACGACACAAGTTCAGTCCATTCACCTGTTTTTCTTTGATAAATCCTGTTGTTCTTTTTATACCAAACATAAAAAAGCTGATTTAACAGGTTTGGATTCTTCAGGTTCCAGGATGTTAAATGAAGATTAGAGTTTAATCTGTACATAGTAATAGATGATAATTGTAATCATAATTTAATACTCTGGACCCTGAAGAAGCCCAAACTTGTTTTATCTGGTTTGTTTGTTATAAGAAAAAAACAGGTTTTATCAAAAATAAAAGTTACTGTGGGATCTTTCAGTTAGTCTTTATTTAGAAATACAGATTCAAGATAATATTAGAAACTTAACAAAAAAGTGCAATTTAACATGAAAAACTGTAGAAAAGGTAAAAAGAAGAACAATCCATGAAAGTATGAAAACAGAGAACTTAATCAGAAATCATTTCCACTACAGGAAGAAATCGATTCTTAGATCAATATTTTGTAATAAATATGAAGCTTTTGTGTTGTTGAGCTTATGTGCTGTCTGCTTGTATAAAAGAGAAGGAAAAGGGGCTAAGAAATGAATAATTCAGTTATTTTTTTAACCAGATTTACAGTAAAACTGTAAATTATGTTTTGTTTAGGACGTTACTTCTAGGTTTTGTTTGTCAACCTGGGTTTAATTCCCAGTCCTGGGGAATCTGCTGCATGTCATTTCCTTCTCTCTCCTCCCAATTTCCTGTTCAGCCTGTTAAATAACGGCCTAAAAAACTTTATTAGAGCCTAAAAATCTTTTTTTTTTAAACTACAAAGATACATTTCACCTCACAACTGGACCCAAGGTCAGAATTTGCTTCCCACCACATTGAGTTCGTTTTCTCATCTTAAAAAACAACTTTCTTCCTCTCTCTCTCATTTTCTCTCTGTCTTACATAATTAACAGGTTACTTCATATTTACACGCACGCACACCCACACACACACACACACGCCCACACACAAACACACACACACACGCACACACACACCCACACATTTACACATCCCCTCCATGGGCTGCCACCTTATCGTGGTGGGGGGGTTTGAGTGTCCCAGTGATCCTAGGAGTCTTGCTGTCGGGGCTTCATGCCTCTGGTTGGGCCACCCAATGCAGACAGGTCCAAGGTGAGGAACCAGACCAAGTGCAGCCCAAAGATCCCTTATGATGAAAACGACCATTGGAAACAGTGGTTCTGCTCGCCTGTACATGAGGTCCCACCCTGGAGCCAGGCCTGGGGGTGGGGCACGTTGGGGAGCCCCTGGTGGCCGGGCTTTAACCCACAGAGCCCGGCCGGGCTCAGCCCGAAAAGAGCCGATGTGTTCCGGCTAGAAATAGTCGGACTCGGGGCGTGCTGTGGTGGCGCAGGGGGTTAGCACGCACCACGTTTGGAGGCCTTAGTCCTCGAAACGGACGTCGCGGGTTCGACGACCTTTGCCCCCTCTCCTCGCCCTCCTTCCTGTCTGCCTGCTGTCAGAAAAATACGAGCCACTAGCGCCGCAAAAACTCTTCGGGTTGGATGTTTTCCCACCCTGGAGTTGCCCCTTGTGAGAGGCGCTGGGCAGGAGTGGGCTGACTTGTTACCTCCCGTCTTGGTACGTTGGGGTGAACAAGAGGACAGCCTCTCCCTCTACCTACGGGTTTGGGTCGGGTTCTGACTGTTTACCCAGCCTTTTTAAGTCCTTGGAGGGGGTACTGGAGAGTGCCCCTCCTGGGAACTGCCTTGTTATCCTGGAGGGGTTTTCTCCGCAGGGTCTCTGGGCTCCCTTAGAGAAAGGGTGAGAAGCCCAGAAATCCAGGAGTCATTGATGTTTATACATATATCCAGGGTTTCCCCCAGCGCATCTGCTGGTGTCGGCCAGCGGGTGACCCGTCACTTATTCAGTTGGCGAAACCTCAAAAAAGCAAATAAACCGGCGACCCGCCAGAACCGCACACTGTAAGAAGCTCAGGCGGGATCTTAGAACTACGGGAGGTTCAAACTCCACTCATTCATGTTTAGCTTACAGAAAAACGCCAACCCGTGAAATAAACAAAAGCAAACTGACCAATCAGATTTAGGCTTTGTGCCCCACCTCACCCCCACAGACTCTACACAGCTGTGTGTACAATATCTTTGGACACAAAATATCTTTTTTTCTCCACAATTTTGTTAATAGTAAAGAGGGTTAGATAATAAAACAAGAACTATTCTATTCTTTTTTTATTCAAAGGAAAATCTCAAGGTACTCAGTTTGTCCAGCCGTGCAGCTGCAGCACCAATCCAGGCTCTCAGTCACTGGTGGGAAATTTATCATCACACAGAAAATCTCCAAAAGGGAATCAAACTTAAAACTCTGAACTAAGAACTTCTGATCACAATATAGCAATTAACCATATCTGCCATGGTAAATTATTACTGATAACTACTGTGAGTAGTCCCTAACATTAATATGATCAGGCAGCATGTAATCATATATACATACAGTATATATATTATTGTTATAAAGGCTGAGCCAAGAACATTTAGACTTAGACTTAGACTGACTTTATTGTCATTTTGCATGCACAGGGTGTATACAGAACGAAATTTCGTTGCATACGGCTCAGGACAGTGTTTTGAGCTTCCAATGTTGTGAGGTTACTCCAGAATAAAATAAAATACTGTATAAAATATGAATATAAATCTAAATATAAAATATAAAGTGCAGGACTGACAGTAACATAGAAGTTATTTAGCTCTGTACATGTGCAAAGTATGAAGTGGAGACCAGATTTTGAGTGCAGTCCAGTTAAGAGTTCAGCAGTCTGATGGCAAGTGGGAAAAAGCTGTTTCGGAACCAGGTGGACCTGCACCGGATGCTGCAGAACCTCTTCCAGAGGGCAGCAGGGAGACCAGTCCATGGTGGGGGTGTGAGGGGTCACTGATGATGTTTCGGCCTCGGGACACGCAGCGCTGGGATGAAATGTCCTGAATGGAGGGAAGGGGGGCCCCGATGATCCTCTCTGCTGTCCGCACCACTCTCCTCACGTTCTTCCAGTCGGAGGCGCTGCAGCCTCCACACCACACAGAGAGGCAGCTGGTCAGAATGCTCTCTATGGTGCTTCTGTAGAACGTCTTGAGGATGGGCGGGGGCAGGTGTGCTCTTCTCATCCTCTGCAGGAAATACAAGCGTTTCTGTGCCCTCTTGACCAGAGACGTGGTGTTCACAGTCCAGGTGAGGTCGTTAGTGATGTGCACCCCCAGGAATTTGGTGCTGCTGACCACCTCCACAGCCGAGCTGTTGATGAGCAGTGGAGCGTGGCTGGGCCGGTTCTTCCTGAAGTCGACGATCATCTCCTTTGTCTTGTCAACGTTCAGGATCAGGCTGTTGTCTCTGCACCAGTCCACCAGCTGCTCCGCCTCCTCTCTGTAGTCCAGGTCGTTGTCGTCTCTGATGAGGCCCACCACCGTTGTGTCGTCCGCGAACTTCACGATGTGATTGGTGGCGAACCTGGGGACGCAGTCGTGTGTCATCAGAGTGAACAGCAGAGGGCTCAGAACGCAGCCCTGAGGGGAGCCTGTGCTGAGGGTGATGACATCGGAGGTGTGTTGTCCGATCCGGACTGACTGAGGTCTGTCGGTGAGGAAGTCTAGCAGCCAGTTGCGCAGGGGGGTGCTGAAGCCCAAGTGTCCCAGTTTTCCTGCCAGATGCTGTGGGATGATTGTGTTGAACGCTGAGCTGAAGTCCAGGAACAACATCCGCACATGAGTGTTCTTCTCCTCCAGGTGAGCCAGGCTCAGGTGTAGGGTGGAGGAGATAGCGTCCTCAGTGGAGAGGTTTCGGCGGTAGGCAAACTGGAACGGGTCGAATGTGGGGGGGAGTCTGGAGACGATGTGTTCTTTTACCAGCCTTTCAAAGCACTTCATCATGATGGGAGTCAGTGCCACAGGCCGGTAATTGTTGAAAGAGGTGACTTGAGGTTTCTTTGGCACCGGAATGATGGAGGCAGTTTTGAGACAGGCTGGCACTGTGGCTTGGTCCAGTGAGGTGTTAAAAATGTCTGTTAGGACACCAGCCAGCTGACCTGCGCATTCCCTGAACACCCGCCCAGGTATGTTGTCGGGGCCTGGGGCCTTCTGTGGGTTGACTCTTTTCAGAGTCTTCAACACATCGGCTGTGTCCAGGCAGAGTGCCTCCTCTTCCTGGTGGGGAACAGTTTTCTTTGCCGGAGTACTGTTCAGTGCCTCGAACCTCCCAAAGAAGTTATTGAGTCCATTTAGAAAGTCAGCATCAATTTCACCCACTGGGGGGGAGGATGGATTGTAATCTGTGATCGCCTTTATGCCTTGCCACATACTTCTGGTGTTGCTGGTGTCGTGGAAGAACTCCTGTATTTTTCGACTGTGGGTTCGCTTTGCTAACCTGATAGCACGGTTCAAGTTGGCTCTCGCTGTCCTCAGTGCCTCCTTGTCGCCAGACTTGAAGGCTGAGTTCCGTGCTTTTAGCATTTCCCGTACCTCCTTAGTCATCCAGGGTTTTTGGTTGGCCCGGGTGATAATGTTCTTAGTGATGCTGACGTCCTCTGTGCACTTGTTGATGTAGGCTGACACAGTCATGGCGTACTCATCGATGTTGATCTGGTCGTTGTAAGTTGCTGCTGCCTTGAACATCTCCCAGTCAGAGCACCCAAAACAGTCCTGAAGTGCCTCCATGGCCCCCTCAGTCCACACTCTCACCTGCCTCACTGTAGGTTTTGTTCTGATCAGCAGGGGCTTGTATGCAGGAATTAGCATAACAGATAGGTGATCTGAAGAGCCTTTATGTCTGTATCAATAAGTAGCCCTTCGTGTTACTCTGGACCAGTGAAGTAGCTCCCAGTCTGAAAAAGGTCGGTGACCCCTGTTTTAGACATTTCAAACCCAGAAATTGTCAAGGTTTTTTTTGCTGTTGTTTTGGGGGTTTTTAAAGATTTTTTTTTAGGTTAATCTGAAAATTTCAGTTTTTCTAACTTGTTCTAGACTTTTGAAACTCAGAAATGTTAAAGTTTTTTTCTACAAAGTTTTTGAGATTAAGTTAATATTTTTTTTAGCTTTTTAATGGAAATTTAATCCTTTTTTGTTCTAATACACTCTTGTATATACTATATCCAACTGCAAGGGCCCCAGTTGGATATAGTCCTGGCAGACTCTATCTAGACAAAGGAATCGCCTCTCTATATATACTGTATACCGGCCTTCTCCCACAGACACAGTGTCATCACCAACATTCCCAAGGAGCTAATCAGATTAATACACACACAGAGAAAAATGCAACTTTCAGTTAAAAATGGGTTTCAGACAGAATATTCTGTGCCTAATAATAATCGCTGAGTCGTCGGTCTGGTCTGTCGCTCCGCAAGGTACGACAACTATTTACTTATCGCCTGTTGCTAAGCTTCTGACACACTGAGGCAAACTGTGAAGGCTAAAAAGAGGAACAATGACTCTGTAAGACTGAGTGAGACATAATAAACTAATTAAACATTGTAAGATTAATATTAAATAAACTTCTAATAAAAGTAAACACACTGTAAATAATTATTTTATGTTGAAACCACCCCGAGTTAGGAACTCTCGGCCGCGTGAGCCAAAGCCGCCACGTGGGTTTGGACGTCCTTGATGGTGGTGGAAACCTCTGCCTCTGCTTCTGTCTCGCTTTTTCTGAGGGCATTCTCGAGCCCAATGTCCAATCTGGCCACAGTTGAAACATGGATCTTGTGAGGGACCTCCATATTGATCAACTGCAGGTGGGCGGTGGTTGGAGTTCTGAGCAGTGATGTGTTGAATCAGGGTGAGCTGAGCATCTTCCATGCGCTTTTCTTTGCGGTCTTTGTTCTTCTTCTGGCGATAGTTGCAGAGTTTCTCATTGTGTTGGGCATGAAGCAGAAGTTCTTTAATTCTTGGTGAGATGTCCCATCCGATGTAGGACATTTTGATTCCATCTCTGATGTCAAGCCTCAGTCCTTCCAGGAACTTTTGACAGAGAAGCAGTTCAAAGGGACCAGCCGGATCATTTCCCATCCAGTCATTTTTGGGGACTTCTAGACCAGAGTGAGCTGAGAAAATGTCAAACAGGCGTCTGTAAAAGTCATTTGAACCTTCAATTGGACCTTGGATGCAGGCTGAGATGACATTGTAGCTGGGGGGGATTGGAAACTGCTCTATGAAGGCTTCGCCTATTTTTCGTAGAGCCTTGTTGTAGTCAGCATTGAGTGGATTGTCGGTTCCGTCAGGGTTATCCATTCCTCTTAGACGGAGATCTTGTGAGAAGACTGGACCAAGTTTGGAGACCACAGTCGGACCATAAACATGGAGCAAAACAGTCTTAAGTTCATAGGTCGTTGGTCTCATGGTTTTGCTGAGATACTCTAGGGCTTCAGCGATGGCTCTGCCTCCTTTCTCAATAGGGGGAAGGTGCTGTTTGGCTACAGCAATGAGGTCATCTGGTCCCCAAGCTCTGTAGAGAAGGTCAGGGCCTTTGAGGCCAGGGACTTCAACCATGGGATAGGTTTCAACCTTCTGTCCTCGGTACCGGCTTCCAGAGATGCCAGGTGATGGTGGGGTCAGGGGTTGGTCTTTGGAGCGAAGGTGACGACCATGTTCCGTTGTAGGGGGTCGTGGAGGCGGGCCTTTCATGCCTCGTGAGGGAACTCTGTCCTGGTCCTGTTGTTGCTCAAGGTCAACAGGCCGGGGTTTCTGCTCAGTCTTTGATTGGTGGAGGATAGCCAGAGGCAGGGAGTTGTCCGAGGGATCCCAGAATGGATTCTTCGGTCCTGGACCATCAGTCTTTGGACGGTACGGTGGTGGAGTTCCAAGGACTTGGAGCGCTGGGTAGAGTGGAGCCACAGATGGGTTTGCTGAAGGGTCAGTTGGTGCCGTTGGACTCAAGCCAGGTACAGCCAGTGATGTACATGCGTGAGAAGAAACACATTTTGTTTTATTAGATTTTTCCTGTTCTTTTTTAGTCTTATATTTTTCATTCCCCTTGTGTGCAAATTTCTGAACCATCTGTAGTTTACTCTGGTGTTTTTGATCCCTGCAAAAGGCTTCTCTTTTCCAGAGATTGAACGCTTCTTCGTGTGATTGTAGTGCATGCAGGTGTGTCTTTGAAATCTTTGTGTGTTGCATCAGTTTGGCACGTTGTGCTAAGAGTTTCTGCTCTAAGTCTCTGATGTGGTCTACCTGTAAGCTGCCATTCTTAGGAAAACCAAACTCTGTGTGCCACTGTGGAACATGTTGACAACAAACTCTGCCATGAATTCTAACCATATGATCTATTTCTGGGCCACATGGAACGTATTCTTCAGTATTTTGACCTTTATTAAAAGTTCCTCCCATTTTCCCTTTTTTTAAATTTTTTTTATTTTTTATTTATTTATTTTTATTTATTTATTTTATTATTTATCCTCTGATTTTTCTAAATCAGCAAAACCTTTATATACTGTATATATATATATATATATATATATTTACACAAACACACTCCTTCTGTCCTGCACGCTTTCATTTCCTTCAGGTGCGACGACCGGGAGAGGTCTGTGGAAACTCAACCGCTCCCTGCTGGAGGACCAGGTTCTGGTCGGCCAGTACCGGGAGCGGTACCGCGAGTGGCAGACCATCCAAGACCTGTACGAAACACGAGCACAGTGGTGGGAGATGGTGAAAGGTAGGACCCAGACTTTCTTTAGACAAGCAGGAAAAAATAAAAAGAGAAAAGAACAGAGATAGGGCTGCAGAAAAGATTACAAAGATATCACTTTTTAAACCAACAGGGAATGGATTTTAATAAAGAAATAAGAGAAGTCAAAAAAGAAATGAGTATTTTAGCAGAAATAGAGAGCAAGGGAGTAATTTTATGAAGCAGAGAGAGAGAGTTAGAAGGAGAAAAATGCACTAGATACTTTTTCAAGAAAATTATAAATAATCCAAGTTTTATTTCTGAAAGATCATCATATCCTGTTAATTGCGATGGGAGGGCTTCTGTTAATTATTGCCAATGTGATACAATATTTACCTCACACTTTTAAAACTGTACTTATTTACTCTGAGCTGAAAAGGTTTAAAAAGCTACCAAAATACTTTTTCGATTTGCGTGGAGGAGCAGTGAAGCAGCGAGAGCTGCAGCTTAGGGTCATGTCCACTAGAGGTTGTAAACTTTCCTGTAAAAAAACAAAAACCCTAATTTTTGTAAACCTGTCATCTTCTTCTTTTGCATGAAATGAACAAGAAAAGAATTGTACACACACATGTATATATTAGTGTCATACTAATGTATACATTTTCATAAATAATGTGTTCATTTTTCCACCAACACCAAAAAAGGGCTGAGTTATGGCTACTCAGCTGCCTATTGGACTAAAGCAAACCACATGACTAGATGTAAGCAACTTGATTTGACTATCGTTGCTCCTTTTAAGCTTGATGTGACTTATTTGCGTTAATTTATTGCTTTGAAACCACATAAAATGTTGGTCATTCCCATCATATACTGTGACTATTATGGTCCATAAAATAGCAAAGTTTTGGAACCGTGAGTTAAAGTGAGGCCAATCAGAATGACTCGGTTTCCTCTGCAGTTATGTGGCATCGCTTCTCGGCCTTTTGGCTCAGATCAGTGTTTAGTTTCTGTTCTTATCAGTTTAATATCTGATAGGTCTCCACTTGGAGACTGTATATTAAATTGATTTTTGTAGCAGGGAGATGGAATAAGGGCTTGCTCTGTCCACTCCACGCATCATCCTGGTATTGCAGTATATCCAGGAATGGTGCACTTTCCTACTTGTGTGAAATAAAAAATTGCTATTCAACAAATAATTCTAAATAATTAGTTTTGAACAGACAATTAAAATCTGAGAAACCGTAATTTTGGATTAGCAAGGCTTTCTGTGGAGGTGTACTGCAAAAACATGCATGGAGAAAGAAGCAGTAAGAGCTGCAGTTTGGTCTTATGTCCGCTAGGGGCTGCTGTAGCATTTAAACAGTAAGTGATGCCAGTCAGGATGGAAATATTACAGTATTTCCAGGAATGGTGGCATTTTTCTAACAATGTAATATAACAATGTTACCCTTGAAATGGTATTTGAAGCTATATATAAGCACATTCTTTTATAATTTTGTGGAGATCCTTAAAAACACAAACTTCTAAACATTTTAGAATGTTATAAATTTGTAGATTAACAGGATTTGAGACCGTTTTCTTCTCTAGAACACCAGTTTCTGAACTTTTTGTCTTCAGATCCACAACATACCAGAGGTTTGTCACTACTCCTGATATTTCAGTATGCAAACCTTTCTACAAAATCAGTTTAAAATTAGCAGCCAGTATGTTACATGTAACTAAAGAGGAGTTTTGATGTGCACAATATTGATTGCATAAACATATGACAAAGTATCGGGGGCATTGTAGATAAGAAAGAGATCTGGTTACTTTGGCAGGTTAAATTTCTGCATAAATATTCAGAAAATTTCAAATTAATTTCACAAGAAACAAAAAATCTGGATAGTCTGAATACTCTCCACAATAAAGAGTAGCACTACTTCAGCATATTTTTACTCAAATAGCAGCAAATTACTCAAATAACCGTATATAAGTATTTAACAAAATGGTACTTCGGTACATAATGTATATGTGTTAGAAGAACCGGGTAAAACAGTGGCAATACTGTTGATTTCCAAATAGCACAGCAGACTCAGCAGGTTAATCTTTGTTTAAAACAAACTTGTTCTTCATTCAGCAAAGTAACTAGACACAGGCGAATTTACTTTAACTGCTTCAGTAAAAGTAAATTAACTTCCAGTTTTATTCAGATATTTTCAGGGAGACGTCTGTATATAATTTTCAGTGGAGATAATTTAAACATTTTTTGCTGCTTCTCTTCATAATAGAAGATTTGTAGGACGTGATGATTTTCCGTTGGCTGCAGTTACATGCAATCGCCAGTAGGGGGATGTCGCCACCCCTGTTTATTTCAAACCAGAATGTGTTTTATTTGTGTTTCTCCTCAAATACAGCAGATTGAAGCTCTACAGAACCCTACAAATGAGCTGAACCAGGAAAACCTGTAAAACATGCAGGATCCCGGCCTTTGAAGGCCATGGACACCTAAACCATTAAAAAAAACAGCTGTTTCTGATGTGGAAATATGGCTCATTTACTTTTTGCTGTCTTTGACTCCAATATAGTTGAAAGTTAAACTGTAATTAAATCTGAGAATTAAAATTCTAATTCATTTTTTAAAAATTAAAATCATTAGAAATTATGCAACATGTATTTTCCAGCACATTTTTTTCTTCCACTTAGCTTTTCCATAACTAACAAGGCATCAATCTCCCAATTGATTATGTTGTGGCCGCAATGTAAAATTGCTGTATTAAAAATCTTCTATTTATTAGTCTTATATAATAAAACTGAATTGTGATGTTTAATTTGCCACAACCATTCAAATAAATGCCAAAAAAAATTAGAAATTCTTCAAACGTAGAGTTTGGTGATAATGCCATTTACTGAGATGAACCTGTTGGTATAGAAAATAAATACAACATGCCGTTTGCTTTTTCAGTGCAAATAAAAATGCAAGAAGTTTGCTCGTTTCATCTGAAAAAAAAGTTACAATGTTTTGTTTTTTTTTTCCTCAAATATTTCAACACACAAGACATCAATGTAAACATGCTTTTATGCGAAAATACAAATTTGTTTTCATTCTACACATTTTGCTTTTGTATTCAAGTATAAAAATAAAACTCGGGTCATGATGCAATCAAACAGTTGATGCATTGCACTGGTTAAGCATCGCATTTCAACATGTAAAATGTCTAATGATACAATTTCTCTTTTTTCATATGTATATGCTATGAAGTTGTGCTGAATTGTCTATGCTACTCCAAATGTTGGATTTGCAAAGTTCCCAGCCAGGTCTTCAGGAATGTCGTTCTCAGCAAAATCCTCTGGGTCGAGGTCCGCCTCGAACATCCGCTGCAACAACGCGTCCACCGTCCGGTATCCTGCAAGATAATAAAACAATCCACTGGTCAACAAGCTTTTCAGTCTCCTGAAAAAACAAAACAAACATACATAAACGTGGGCACATAGTAAATTAGCGGATAGGATGACATTGTAATCTAGGTACCGTTAAAAGAGCACTATTATTTATTTTCCAGGCACATTGTTTTATAAAATTGCACTATCAATTCTATATTGATAGTGCAATTTTAGTTTCAGTTGCTATGTAAACGACTGAACCTGTTTTCAGCTTCAGTTGTTATGAAAATGCTATATATATGAAATATTACTTAAGAAATTTAACTTAGATATTCAACGCCTTGAAATTGTGTCTTTGTCTCTTTAAAAACTGCTCTTTCAGAAAGTCCCCTTCAAAAATATCAAGGCATTTTTATTCTTCTTCTAACAAACAATGGATGAATCAGATGCTGCACAGCCGAAGACCAGCAAACCTTCAAAAGTAGAAAAGATCAAAACTCATTGAAAAGTAATACTGTTTTGTAAACTTACTTTTGGAAGAAACTTTAAATAGTAGCGAAGGCAGGTTTGCTGTGGGTGACTGCCCAGATCCTAAGTCGTTGTCAGTGGTTTCCATGGCGTTGACCAAATTGTCCTCTAGTTTCTCCCTGGTGAAAAGATAAAGATATAAAAGCACAACTCAGCAGAAACATATCAGTTACTCAGTCACATACAGCTCTCCCACCCTCATCCTCAACACAAGTAATCTGCAAAGAGTGTGCAGAATAAATCACAATCCCATAATCCAGTGATACAGATAAAACCAAAAGCCTCCTTCAGTGTTATGTACAAATCACGCTAGCATACTAAGACCAAGATAACATTACTGTGCCACGGCGAGCTCCAGTTCCTCAATCTTCCTCTCCAGAGATGTTTGCAGATCACCTTTACCCACAGAGTACTCCACAAAGAACGCCTCGAGAACAAACGCCACAAAGATACTGAAAAACAGAGTGAAACATGCTTAAAATACAAAGTACTAGGGAGACAAAATAGATACGTAGGGATGTGTTTTAGTGTAAATTGCATTACAAAAAAATAGGACAGAAATTACAACACTTAAATTCAGAATAAACTGAAACATTTAGAGTTTGCTTAATTACCAATAATCTGATAACCAATGAATTTGGGTTTAAAATTATATGGCAGGGTTTTTTTTTCTTGTACAATTCAGTAAAGTGATGATTTCTGATGCAAGTTTTCCCAATCGGTGGCACTGACTACAATAAATCTCCCTGTATGCTGATGATAAACAGTTTTACTTTGTGTAAATATGGCATTGTTCACCTCTATATGTGCTGCAACAGAAATCCAGAAAGCAATTCGGTCTACATCCAGTTAAAACTTTATTTGTATCATCTATATTATGGAATTATTCGACCCACTCTGTAAATCTGATTTACTGGAATAATTCAAAACTGTTCAAGTGTTTGCAAATGACATATGAAGATAAACAAAACTACCGTAATATTGTGAGAATTCAAAAGTCGACACTAATTCTTACTTTCACCGACTACTGAAGCATCAAATTTAAAAAACCTTGAATCAAATGTGTTGTAAAACCAGAAATTTGCAATCAAAAGTTTTTAGTTTTATAACAGCACACTTCAAATAGCTAGAATGCTGATTGTAATGTTGAATTGCATTCTAAAAATTAATTAGTAAATTTGACTAATGGGTGAAGTTGTGGAAAACTTGAGTTTTTACATGGTCTCCCTATAATCAACACTTAGCGTTACTCTTTGGTAATAACACCAGATGTTGTTGCCTACATTGACCAACACTAATTTCAGTAACTGTGTTCAGACATGAAAATTATTTGTTTTTGTTGCTGCAGATGATGCGGACGAGTAGGATTGGTAAGAACTGGTCATACTTGATGATGATGATCACAACCATGACGTGGAAGAGGACAAAGAAGATCAGGGCTGATTTATGAGTGACTGTGGCAAATCCGGTGCCCAGCAGTGGGATCGGATTAAGGAAAGAATATGGATTTAAATATGAAATCTAAACTAAAGATAATTGAAATATTTTCTTGTAAAAAGTGAGGGAAAGCCCTGCAGGCAGCACTTTGTAAAGGATATCGTGCCATTGGTTGACAACAGTGAGCTCCAACAGCAGGATAAAGGAGGAAACCACATTATTGAAATTATTTTTGCAGTAGTTGAGTTGTGCAAACGTGCTGCCTTTCAGTAACAAGTTTCCACAGTATGCCTTCTCAGGGTTACTGATGTCTTCGTAGAACTTCACTTTGTTTTTGAACAACTCCATCCCCACCATGGCAAAGATGTAATACACCACCTGAGGAAAAACAAAACAAAAACAGCTTAAAGCCTCATGTTCAAACATGTACAATTTAGCCTAAAATGTCTTTACAAATAACAGATTAGTGTCAAATAGTTAGATCAAGGGTTGCCTAATCATTATAAACTGTTTTAACTTTGGAGAACAAAGAGTCTTTATGGTGTTGACCCTTTGCAAGGCGCCATGATGGACGTCGGAAGTGAAGGACGGGAGTTTTGAACACAACGACTGAAATTGTTTTCCAAACTTGTTTTTGCCAGTTTATTCGTGGCTTCTTCTAGTTCGAGTCGAGCCAATTTGTCTGTGAATGCAACACACCATGTTAGGACTCATAGACGGCAGTATTAAATATTATATATTTATAGTATATTAAATAGCTAGCTTAGAAACCGACCCTTACCTCCTCTCACCTGACGTGTTGAACAAATTACCGACTTTATTTAATTCACATCACATGATTTATATTAATGTGTCATAAACGATGTTTCCCCTTACACTGGAGCAGCATTAAAAACGTACAAAAGACGAGATGCTAAGAAGTTTTTTTCCATACATGCTAGGCTACATGACGGTACGGCACTGTCTCCATGGTTACTAACGGTTAGACACGTACCTTCTCCATAAAGCAATATTTGATGTCTTTCTAATCATACTTACTTATAAAGTATATCAACGTTAGTCGTTTTACTTTCCCTGCAAATTCGTGATTACACCGACGGCTGACAGTCATGATTATTAACAGCTGCCAGTCGTTATGGTTAACGGCTGCTATCCATCGCCGTAGCATCTTTCCTCATTAAAAGTCAGAAAATAAAATTACATCTTAGGTTTCTATCCTTGTCCGTTTAATGCGGCCAACCGCGCATCATATATTAGCTCATTTTGGCCCAAAATGGAAATGAGTTTGATATTTGGGATAAAAACGAGTGAATCATGGACTATTTTGAATGTAAACAAGAATAAAGAGTGAGATATTTGGTGGTGGAATGATGTCACACCACCAGCAAAGGAAGACTCTGTGATGTCACTGGCGGTGCAGTCTGTGATGTCATCAACTGCAGAATTGTATGCAACACAATTCTGCATATTTTTCATTGCTTGCAATATCACTGACCAGTTCAGACGTGCGCAAAGCTCTTTAAGGTAGTTTACCGATCGACAACTTTAGGGATTGTATTTAGGAGAATATGTCTCATTATACGCCGAGATACCGCAGTGGAACGATGGGACCCCACGCGAGAAGGGGAGGCCAGCAAAACCCCCAAGGCAGGTTCCCTCCTGCACACCCGAGAATCTTTCACGGGGAAATCCAAGAACTCAGCTACGCCCTGGAAATGGAGAGAGCCGGGAGGGTTGAAGACAACCAGAAACTGGCCCACCTGGAGGCCGAGCTGGAAGAGACGAAATTCCAGTTAAAGAAGCAGAAAGCTCTCAAAGAAACATTGATCAACCAGGCCAAGGAGGCAAAGAGGGAACTTGAGAGACTAGAGAAGTTCAGCGATCCAGCAGTCCTTAACGCTGCGGTCATTGCTTCTAAGGTTCACAACGATGTGAAGTACATGAAGAAGAAGAACTTGCAAGAAGACTTTGAGGAGTTAAAGGTGGCCCACCTCCTCAGCCGGGAAGCGTTTGTAGCTGAAATACAAGCTGAGAGAAAGAAAAGTCTGGCCCTCCAAGAAGAACTGAACCAACTCCAGACTTCATACGAGGAGCTGCGTTCCCAGTATGAAGCAGATGATGCTCTGCTGAGGCAGGAGGCCGAGACACAAAAGTATGATGAAGCCAGGCTCAGTGAGGAACAACGGCTGTTGGAGAACTTGAGAGCTGAAAAGGATGAAATGTATCAAGAAATGTCTCAAACAATCACATTCCTGCAAGGCAGCGAGAAACTTCTGCAGGAGGAATTAACTCAGCTCAAATGTTCATACAATGAGCTCAATTGTAAATACGAAAGGGATGTTTCTGGATTGAAGCAAGACGTGGATAGATATCAGGAGGAAGTGAGACATGCGACAGATGCCAACATAGAAAGAGACGAGAATCTGCAGCTCATCAACAAACTGAGAGCTGAAAAGGAGGAGCTCCTCCAAAAAATGTCAGGAGAAATCGAGACATACCAGCATCAGGTAGAGCAGGAGAGAAAAGCTCACCTGGAGAAAACAGAGGAGGACAAGAAGCTTCTAGACAATATGAGAGCTGAGAAGGAGGAGCTCCTCCACAAAATGTCAGGAGAAATCTCAATTCGGCAAAAGAGGGAAAAGCAAATGCTGCATGAGCTGGACCAGATTCACACTCTCTACGAGGAGCTAAAATGTAGATATGAAAGAGACATTATGGACATACAGCAGCAGGTTGAGACATACGAACAGAAGGTAAAGCAGGAGGAAGCTGCTCTTTCAAAGAAAGAAAAGAAAGAAAAGCTTATCCAAGAGAGAAAACATTCTGCGCTGAAACAAGAAGTCGAAAAACTTCAGCATCAGGTAGAGCAGGAGAGAAAAGCTCACCTGGAGAAAACAGAGGAGAACAAGAAGCTTCTAGACAATATGAGAGCTGAGAAGGAGGAGCTCCTCCTAAAAATGTCAGGAGAAATCACTATTCTTCAAAAGAGAGAGAAGCAGATGCTGAACGAACTGGATCAGTTTCACATTTCGCATGAGGAGCTAAAACGCAGATTTGAAAGAGACAATATGGATTTACAGCAGGAGGTTGAGACATACCAGCATCAGGTAGAGCAGGAGAGAAAAGCTCACCTGGAGAAAACAGAGGAGAACAAGAAGCTTCTAGACAATATGAGAGCTGAGAAGGAGGAGCTCCTCCACAAAATGTCAGGAGAAATCTCAATTCGGCAAAAGAGAGAGAAGCAAATGCTGCATGAACTGGACCAGGTTCACACTCTCTACGAGGAGCTAAAATGTAGATATGAAAGAGACATTATGGACATACAGCAGCAGGTTGAGACATACGAACAGAAGATTTACAACAATGATTTACAAAGAGAAAGAGACGATCTACTGCTGGCCGACAGTCTCAGAGCCGAGGAAGAAGGTTTCCAACAACAACCCATCACGGTTTCCCAAGAGAAGGAAGAAGATGATTCACAGAACCAAGTTAAAGTCCTAAATCAAGAGGTTTCTTCAGAGGAGGATCTCGCAGGAGAACCTTTACCAGGTTCTTCCACTGATCCAGAATCCTCAGAAGAGACCGAGGTTGCTGGAGAAACCATCCTGGAGGATTTGGACGATCCAGATGGTAAAAGGAAAAAATCTAAAATTTCCTTTTGGAAGAAGGTACGAAACTTTCTGCGATGTAAGAAGCCAAAAAAGAAACAAACGAGTAAAGACAATCAAGATCATGTCTAAAGTTCTTGATTTTGATATTTAGAGAAGGAGAAAGACGTGCAGGAGACGAACCGAGGACTGGAATCAAACGCATGGAGGATGTAGCCTCTGTGAACGGGGCGCCATGCCACGCTCCGTCAAGACCAAATTTAAAAAGTTTTCCCCCCATTGACAAACTAGAAAATAGATCCCTTCCCAACCCAATTGGAAAAAACGTGGGCAGCACGGTGGTGCAGCGGTTAGCGCTGCGTCTTCACAGACACCATCTGTGTGGAGTTTGCATGTTCTCCCCGTGTTTGCGTGGGTTTTCTCCGGGTGCTCCGGTTTCCCCCCACATCTCCTAAAACATGTCGGTCAGGTCAGTTGGTCACTGCAAATTGCCCCCAAAGATTTGAAGAAACCCCAAACACATGTGCAGCTTTATTGTTAAACTTGTCAAATTAATTGAATTAGCCGTACGTTAGCCCTTTTCCCTTCGCTGCTTTAGCGCCGCAACAACACTGGGCTCAATTTTTATAGCAACGAATTGATTTAAGAATTAAAATGTCTTCTTTTAATAGTAATAATTTCTGTTTATTTTCACTGTATTTGTGCTTTTATGGTTTGTCCTTTAGTTTATCTTTTCTACTCACTTTTTATATTAAATTGCACTGAATTGTAGCTCATTAAACTGTTTAAACCTGTATTTTAAAGAAGACTAGCAAAAGGATCATGCAGTGGCTGTTTTAGGGCGACTGTGGCTCGGTGGGTAGAGTGGTCGTCTTGTGACCAGAAGGTTGTAAGTTCGATTCCAGCTTCCTCAGCCACATGTTGAGCTGCCCCGGGGCGGGGCACTTAGCGGCAAGTTGCCCTCCAATCTGCATGTCGGTGTGAATGTGACTGTAGTGTGAAGCGCTTTGAGTGGTCAACATGACTAGCAAGGCACGACACAAGTTCAGTCCATTCACCTGTTTTTCTTTGATAAATCCTGTTGTTCTTTTTATACCAAACATAAAAAAGCTGATTTAACAGGTTTGGATTCTTCAGGTTCCAGGATGTTAAATGAAGATTAGAGTTTAATCTGTACATAGTAATAGATGATAATTGTAATCATAATTTAATACTCCGGACCCTGAAGAAGCCCAAACTTGTTTTATCTGGTTTGTTTGTTATAAGAAAAAACAGGTTTTATCAAAAATAAAAGTTACTGTGGGATCTTTCAGTTAGTCTTTATTTAGAAATACAGATTCAAGATAATATTAGAAACTTAACAAAAAAGTGCAATTTAACATGAAAAACTGTAGAAAAGGTAAAAAGAAGAACAATCCATGAAAGTATGAAAACAGAAAACTTAATCAGAAATCATTTCCACTACAGGAAGAAATCGATTCTTAGATAATATTTTGTAATAAATATGAAACTTTTGTGTTGTTGAGCTTATGTTCTGTCTGCTTGTATAAAAGAGAAGGAAAAGGGGCTAAGAAATGAATAATTCAATTATTTTTTTAACCAGATTTACAGTAAAACTGTAAATTATGTTTTGTTTAGGACGTTACTTCTAGGTTTTGTTTGTCAACATGGGTTCAATTCCCAGTCCTGGGGAATCTGCTGCATGTCATTTCCTTCTCTCTCCTCCCAATTTCCTGTTCAGCCTGTTAAATAACGGCCTAAAAAACTTTATTAGAGCCTAAAAAAATTTTTTTTTTTAAACTACAAAGATACATTTCACCTCACAACTGGACCCAAGGTCAGAATTTGCTTCCCACCACATTGAGTTTGTTTCCTCATCTTATAAAACAACTTTCTTCCTCTCTCTCTCATTTTCTCACTGTCTTACATAATTAACAGGTCACACACACACACACACACACACACACACACACACACACACACACACACACACATTTACACATCCCCTCCATGGGCTGCCACCTTATCGTGGTGGGGGGGTTTGAGTGTCCCAGTGATCCTAGGAGTCTTGCTGTCGGGGCTTCATGCCTCTGGTTGGGCCACCCAATGCAGACAGGTCCAAGGTGAGGAACCAGACCAAGTGCAGCCCAAAGATCCCTTATGATGAAAACGACCATTGGAAACAGTGGTTCTGCTCGCCCGTACATGAGGTCCCACCCTGGAGCCAGTCCTGAGGTTGGGGCACGTTGGGGAGCCCCTGGTGGCCGGGCTTTAACCCACAGAGCCCGGCCGGGCTCAGCCCGAAAAGAGCCGATGGGTTCCGGCTAGAAATAGTCGGACTCGGGGCGTGCTGTGGTGGCGCAGGGGGTTAGCACGCACCACGTTTGGAGGCCTTAGTCCTCGAAACGGACGTCGTGGGTTCGACGACCTTTGCCCCCTCTCCTCGCCCTCCTTCCTGTCTGCCTGCTGTCAGAAAAATACGAGCCACTAGCGCCGCAAAAACTCTTAGGGTTGGATGTTCTCCCACCCTGGAGTTGCCCCTTGTGAGAGGCGCTGGGCAGGAGTGGGCTGACTTGTTGCCTCCCGCCTTGGTGCGTTTGGGATGAACAAGAGGACAGCCTCTCCCTCTACCTACGGGTTTGGGTCGGGTTCTGACTGTTTACCCAGCCTTTTTAAGTCCTTGGAGGGGGTACTGGAGAGTGCCCCTCCTGGGAACTGCCTTGTTATCCTGGAGGGGTTTTCTCCGCAGGGTCTCTGGGCTCCCTTAGAGAAAGGGTGAAAAGCCCAGAAATCCAGGAGTCATTGATGTTTATACATATATCCAGGGTTTCCCCCAGCGCATCTGCTGGTGTCGGCCAGCGGGTGACCCGTCAGTTATTCAGTTGGCGAAACCTCAAAAAAGCAAATAAACCGGCGACACGCCAGAACCGCACACTGTAAGAAGCTCAGGCGGGATCTTAGAACTACGGGAGGTTCAAACTCCACTCATTCATGTTTAGCTTACAGAAAAACGCCAACCCGTGAAATAAACAAAAGCAAACTGACCAATCAGATTTAGGCTTTGTGCCCCACCTCACCCCCACAGACTCTACACAGCTGTGTGCACAATATCTTTGGACACAAAATATATTTTTTTCTCCACAATTTTGTTAATAGTAAAGAGGGTTAGATAATAAAACAAGAACTATTCTATTCTTTTTTTATTCAAAGGAAAATCTCAAGGTACTCAGTTCGTCCAGCCGTGCAGCTGCAGCACCAATCCAGGCTCTCAGTCACTGGTGGGAAATTTATCATCACACAGAAAATCTCCAAAAGGGAATCAAACTTAAAACTCTGAACCAAGAACTTCTGATCACAATATAGCAATTAACCGTATCTGCCATGGTAAATTATTACTGATAACTACTGTGAGTAGTCCCTAACATTAATATGATCAGGCAGCATGTAATCATATATACATATATGTATATATATTATTGTTATAAAGGCTGAGCCAAGAACATTTAGACTTAGACTTAGACTGACTTTATTGTCATTTTGCATGCACAGGGTGTATACAGAGAAAGTATAATACTTTCTATTTCTCCCAAGCAGAAAGTATTTAGGAGAAATACAATTAACGGTACATGCACATCTTTGCAGTCATTTTTTGTTATAAAAAATGAATCTTGTGACAGAAGGAAAATGCTTATTTTGTTTCACAAAGCACCTGACTTCTTAGGATGTAATGTGTTCATGTTCATCAGAGAAACAGCCTGAGGAAAAAAAAATCTGTGGTTGGTGGCTGGATTTTGCAAATGGCACTCTGCAGACCCCACACGTCCTGGACACAATTTAGACTTTTAACTTTAGGTTCCCACTACGGAGATGTAGATATAAGAAAATAATAACATGGTGTTGAGAAAATGACTTGTGGAAGGGCTGCAGATAATTTGAACTTGGAGCTTTTCCAGATTTTTATCCAGACATTGACAGACAAGAGACATGAAAGTGAGTTTAACTGCTACTTACGAGAATGAGCTGTCCAAATGTAAGAATCGCAGGACCAATTCTAATCAGTGTGTTGATGATCGCACGAAACCTAAAAAATACATTTCTTTGTTAGCTTAGCCGCATGAATGGGCGCTACTTGAAACACAGAAATCAATGTGCATGATAAAATGACAACACAAAGCGAGGCGATCAGAAAAACAGCAAAGGATGCTGTAGGGATCAAACTATAAACTACTCTGAGGTTTGTTTTGATTTTACAGTCAGATTGAGTTTCCACCATGAGGAAAAAGTATGTTCATCTGACTTTTATTGAACACAGTGGACTTGATCATTGGCTGATTGGTACGTATAAATAAATGATCCACAATCAGATAAAGATTTACAAGGGAGAATGTAAGACATTTAAAACCTCTTGATTCTGTCCACCACTCGTATCAATCTGAGGACTCGTAGGATGAAGACGATATCCAGAACCTGCCGGCTGGTGTATCCGCCCGCTGCATCAGAACAGAATATATTGTACTTACATTTATGAGCCATAAATAAATGAGATCATGAAAGACGTTCCCTCTTTAGTGAGATATACAGTATACATCTTGTGTTGTGCCATCATAGCTTATCAATCATTTTTGTTAAAAGGTAAACAACATTTACTCTGAAATTCAAGACTTCTTGTGAAACGACTGCACTGCTGGTGGCTCTTAATTAGATTTTTTATGGACTTTTGCACATAGCATTTTTGATTAAGGTAGTCCATGTTTAAGCAATTATTTCCTTTGGTTTTAGAGACTAAGATGGAAGGATTTTTGCTGTTTATTTGTTTTCATTGTTTTTATAAACAATAAAAAACTTTATATCGCATCAGACAGCGATATAAAGAGGAGCAGCAGCAGCAAATGAGTTGGAATAGCAAATTTTTATTATCTTTTTTTAAATCATAAAAACCTAACAATGTCAGAAGGGACTTTTAAGATCCACTGTAGGAACTTTAAAAATGTTTTTAGTATGCAAAGCGGCTAATAAGACACTGAATTTGCATTTCTTTAAAAAAAATTCAGAAGAAATAAAAATTTGTCATAATGTCACATCACATGATCAGATTGTTTTTTCCCCCAACAACCAAGAGTTCACAGTTTAAAAAACAAACAAACAAGTGAAACAACAATTTGTGTCAGCAGAAATAAAGATCAGTTTTTGTTAACTAAAGTTTTTCTTGTTTCAAGCACCACATTAAAGATGAACTCAGTTTAATATATTAGAAGAAAAAGCAGCTCTTACATGACTTTAAGGCGGAGTTGATGATTGTGGCAATAAGAGCAGAAATGACCACGATGGTGTCAAACCTGGAGACAAAAAGCTGTTTTCAGTTAGCAGATATTGATATGCGGAGCTACAGAAACATAATAAGAATGTATTAAGAGAACTGGATGGAGAACATCACTAAACATATAAGTAACTGATTTTACAAAATTTTTTTACTCCAGCAGGAACTCTACAATGTTAAAACAATGTCCAACTTTTACACAAATGAGTGAATTCTTTTCTCCGACTGAAACTGTGTTCTCCATCCACTTCTTGTAATTCATTCAAAGCATCCAAACTCCACATTGCAAACATCTGTGGAGGGAGGCGTGCAACTGCATTTCTGCTCAGCAGGGCTGCAGGTAACTGAATAATAACTGCATTCACTTTTACAAATATACACAGAGAGAAGTCTGAAAGTAAAAAAAACCCAGTAATAATCCTCTTTCTTTGTTTTATGAAGCAACTCTGAAGTTTTTACTTTCAGACTTTCTGACCGCAAACTGAGCCTCATGACTCAGAAGCTGCTTTGCTCCCAAACGAGTAAAACTTCTGCTTAAAGCATCAAAGAGCTGCTCCAAGCGCTTCTGGATTGTGCGATGCGAAAAGCAGCTGATAATAAGACCGGAGATGTGTCACATACCTGGTGCTTATAATCTGGGATGTGGAAAGGCTGTGTGAAATGGATGCAACACGGCTAATTGATTATGACATTTTTTAATCAAGTGAAAAGATAAACAGTTTTGTTGCTTTGACAAAAAAAACTTAAAGCAACCAGACATCATTTTGGGTTCTTCTCCACCCAAATACTGACCCGTCTGTTAATGAAATGTCGCTTTGTGATCTTGAGCTCGGTGGATTTTTACATCAAATGGATAAAAATTAACAGAAATGAAAGCAGTTATGTAACTTCATATTTCACCTTGATGGGGTAAAAATCAGCAAATTATAAGCGACAATCTTTGTCTCTAAAATGAAATATGTGGAATTACTTACTGAACCAGCAAAAAACAGACAAGTTTGTTGAATAAAACAAATACAATTTAATAAGGAAAAAGCAGAAGCATTTTTCTCATAAGTAGGCATGAGTTAGTCACAGTTATGGTTTCATAACTGCTGAATTTTTACCATTTAAACCATTAAATAGTTTAAAATATCTTTTAAAGTATTAAAAGATATGGCTTTAAAAAAGAGAGAAAGCCTCTCCGGGCATAAGGGACGGGATAAAGAATCGTTGCTCCTCCCCCGCATGTTGCTGAAAGAAAGCTGTTACATGTTTTTATTCAATTTGCTTCAAAAAAAAATTATTTTTTTTTGAGGAAATATTTTAGGTAAAAAAAACAAAAAAAAAAACAAAACGTCAACAGTACTGTGGAAACTAAAACTGCACCACTTATCCAAGTTGTTAGTTTTAGCAGGCTTCCTCTGTTTACACACTAAATAAATACATGACATTAATCACCAAATTATTTTCAGCAGCAGGAGGAATAATAGATTTTTATTCTTCATTCAGATCATTAGTATTTTAATGTGATTTTCTTGTTTAACTGCATGACAATTTTGTCATATTTTTACCTTAAACTCCACAGAAAATCAGCAGTGATCAATGAGAATATATTTTTATTGTTTGTGCTGTAAACAAACGGTAACAAAAAACAACAGTAGGAGAGAATAAAGAATGAAACGTTAAGTGAAGGTGGTTTTAATTACAAACTCGTTCTCACCAGTTCCAGAAGCTGTGTTTGGAGAAGAAGGCTCTGGGCTCAAACACGTAGAGTTTCAACAGGATCTCCAGAACGTAGAGCGCCAGAAAAACCCACTCCGAGTTGGAGATCAGCGGATTCTCCTCATCCAGGCCGATAAACACGGCATTCACCAGGATGATCAGGTCGAAGGTGATAACAAAGCCCCTGAAGTTAAAAGAACAATGCAGTCAATATTCTGCTTGTTTCTGGGTTTTTTGTGCGATAAGCGGTCATGCAGAGAGCTCACCGGTGTTGGACGACTCTGCAGAGCAAGCGGCTCGGCTTCGACTCGTAGAAACTGGGGATCAGACTCTGAAGTGGGTGCGGTCTCGACTTCAGCGTAATCACTTCGATGTTCAGAAGATCGGCTAGCTGGACAAAAGCCACCTTACCTAACCATCAACAACGTGGAAAAAAGGCAGAGAATAAAACAATTTAAGGTTTAATTAGTACAAAACTAAATTCCATCTGTAATATTCGCATAATAGAGTTTTACTTCTGTCAACAAGAACCTACCTGGATATTTAAGCAATATGTTCACATTTCCGGGAGCAACACGTATTTATCTTTGCATCAGATTTCTTATTAACAAAACCAGTCGTATGCGACACCGGTCTTGTGTTGATACAATCATGTAATTTGAAAACAAATGCAGTGAAAAACTATTCAACTTGTCCAGGAATTCAAGATAAATGCGGACAGAGGTTTGAGAATATGGATGAACCGATAATTTGAGATATTATCAGTATCCATTGACAATACTGCTGTGATAACAATATTAAATACATTTTCCTATTCTTTCGACATTGCGATAAAACAACCACGCCCAACAATCCCTCTGCATCATTATCACATCACATGATCACACAAATACAACATGCCCCAGTTGCTGCTGCAGCAAAAATCACCTTAGACAGATTTAGAAACATCAGTCTGGTTAAATCTAAACCACTCAAAGATCTGGACTGGGCAGCAAGTTGCAGTTGGTCAATGCATTTATTAATGTGTGTTTATTATAAGATAAACACAGAAGGAAAGGAAGAGAAAGATGAGGGAAAGAATATAGTATTAAAAAAAATATTGAAGGGAGTCTATTATGCAAAATTTACATTTTGGATGTCTTTGTATTTCCATTTGGGTCTCTAGTGCTTCTAAAAATAACCCAAGTATTTTAAAAAAAGAAAGAAAAGAAAACAAAGCTGTTTGTTTTCTTTCCAGACCCCGAATGTTTTGGGGGGGTCTGGAAAATGAGCCATTTTAAAAATCTCTCAAATGTAACATCACAAATCAGCAGGCACTGCCACTCGCCTAGCAAGCCCAGCTGAACCCAGCCCGTTACCTAGCAACCCTATCAAGCTTAGCCCATTAGCTAGATTACCTGTCTTCCCAAGCAGGTCAGCCGATTTTACCTCTGTACAACAGCTGCTGGAACTGTTTTGTTGTTGATTTACCATCCAGAAACCACTTGTTGGTCGTGCAGGAGGTCCTACTTCTGCTTTTCGAAGGTATAGTGTTGTATCGTTGCACATCTGTTTGCAACCATTTTCATCTGAGAGTGTAAAAGTGTAGTTGAAGGCCGTGGCCAGAAGCAGCTTATTGGGATTTAAAGTGACAAGACATCATAAAACAACTCATTCTGAAGAAGCTCAAAAATGGAAGGACTGACAAGATTAAAATCTCATTATCTAAGAATGATTTTGTAAAAAAAATTAATGAACTTATTTTGCATATCCCATAGAAATATTCTACTCTGTTCAAGGAAGCATAACAGGTGATCTTGAAAGGACAGGAATCAGATGTCTGCTGCAGTAACTGCCTGGTTTCTCACAGTAAAGGTCTGGAAGTGCTTGATATTTATCGCAGGTTCTCTCTGATTGCGACAGACGATGAACTGGCAGTTGCATTTCTCACTCTGAGCCACCACAAACAGCCACTACAACCTCAGAGACAGATGTTTTATCAAAAAAGTCAAAATAATAAAAAAAGACTTTGGTCAAGACAGTCAATAATTGCATGTTGTGTAACCTGCAGTAAACCCATTAAAAATGAAGTAGTGCAATGACTTTCATCAGACAGTAGAAGAAAAAATAAACAACTTTTGATAAAAGTTTGACTGAATCTAACCCAAGATAATAAAAACTCTGACATTTCTCCTAGACAGGTGTTATGTTCATGTTAGTTTATTTTGTTATGTTTTTATTTTGTTATGTTTTAATTACAAGGGAGTAGATTAGTGTGGTTGACTTGTAAAAGTAATAAAAAAGGTAAAACACTAAATTACACTTGTTTAGTCTAATAACAACCAGCCTTAATATATCTATATAAATATATATGTTGATATAGATCTATATAATTTTAATTATGAATAATCTTCTCATTACTTCCTACATGATGCATTAAGAACCACTGAGTTTCTGTTTGCGTATGAGTTATTAATAGATAAGAGCTTTTTAATGAGAATCATAAATTCACATATCATTAATTTATCAAGATGACAAACAATTAAGTTAAAGATGCCACATGCAGTAAAATCTTAGTCCTGAAGGCAGACCACAACAGGCCAATTACGTTGATTTTATTATTACAAAATAAAACAAATATGTCCGTGTGAAACTGCTTGTTCTGTTTGGACAAACAGCACAGAACTGATCTAAGCAGAACTGGATGATCAAGCAGTTTGACTTCCTTTATGTGGAGGAACGGTGTGAAGAAAATGAGTCTGTAAACCTTCGCTGTGGGAAGAAGACTGAGCTGCATCATGACCAGAGGAGGGGAGAGAGCCAAAACATTTACTCAACTAACACTAGCACTACTTCAACACATTTTTACTCAAGTAAGAGTAAAAAGTAAACATCCAAAAAAATTACTCGATTGAAAAAGTATTTGGTAAAAAGTCTACTCAAGTCCTGAGTAATTGATCAAATAAATATCATAATTGCAAAATAAACGCGGAGCTCAGTTGAAGTCCAGACTGAAAACACATCTATTTCCCCTGACGTTCAACACCAGTTAAAATAACAAAAGTTATAACTTAATTCATTCAAGTTTTTGAGAATTTTCTGCGACTGAAACCAAGCATGTCTTGGTTTCTAATCATATTATTTCTTTGGTACTTTACTTCCCATTTTATTTATTTATAAGCAATAAATAAAAAGATTATTTTATTCATAAAGAGACTTAAATTTCTTTATTTATTATTTATCCGTCTGTTATGATGTAATTATTGTGAAGCACTTTGGCCAACTACGGTTGTTTTAAATATGCTTTATAAATAAACTTTAACTTGACTTCAAGTTACTCAGTGGGTAGAGTATCCAGAAATTTTACTCAAGAGTAGTGATACTTCATGATAAAATTACTCAACTAAAAGTAAAAATACTCCTAAAGGTAATTTTTTCCCAAAAGTTTCCTCAAGTAATTATAACTAGTTACTCTGATCATGACTGGCATCATTTGTTTTAGGTATTAATACGTTTATTTCAGTTAAATATAATTTATATTGGTTGGGCTCAAGCAGTGAAGGTCTTATCTGTATAACATTGTGTTTATTTCTGTAAAAGTTTTATGTTTCGGTCAGTGTTGTAGTCAAGACCAACTAACCCAAGACCAAGACCAGAATGTATCGAGACCGAGAAAAGACCAAGACTTTTAGGGTCCGAGACCAAGTAAAGACCAAGACCGAGGGAATTCGAGACCAAGACCAATGCTCCACGGTACATGACACAATAAAATGTGAAATATGAACAAAATTGCTTCTCAAATTGATCTGAAAGATTCACATTCCCATAAAACCACCTAGATATTAAATACTTAGAGCTGAAATAAATTTAACCAATATTAAAAGCAGAACAAACTCTTTGTTCTGCTTTGCTTCCATCTGTGCTACAATCTGCGGTGGTCTTATGCCATTCCTAACAAGATAACACCCTGGGCGGTTGCCCATATCGCCCATGTCAGAAACCACCGCTGTCTGCACCATTAAACATAGCAACTGAGGCAATGCACTAACTGTAAACAACACTCAACTATGAACACTGACCAAGGAGCAACAAGCAAGAAGTAACCAAGCACAAGGTGCACGTTGTGACTGTTCTCGCCTTCTCTCCCGCTGCATGAAGCCAGGCAGCGCAAAGTGCTGCAATGTCTGCCATGGCAGGTGACAAAAACAATCAAAGAGTAATGCGCATGCTCTGCGTGCTTTCGTTCTTGTATTTTATTTATTTGCTATATCAATGTATATAATAAAATGAAAATAATAGTAGCTACTGCAGCAGGGGCACAACTACAGTACATACTTTCTGAGGTGTATGTGAACATGTCATCAGCCCTCTGCCCCCCAATTACATAAACTTGTACAACTCATCTTTAATTAAAGCATCAATAATAATAAGTGTACATATGTGTGAATAAATTGCTGCCTACAGGGAAATTAAAAAAGAATGAAACAAAAAACAGGGCAATATTTAATCATTTAAAATATAAGTGAGCCAAAGAGCCACTTCTGTTAGCCTGTGTCTAGAACCGCCTATGGGCTGCAGGTCTGAGGCATTTTGCTAGCATGTTTCCTATCATTCTTATAGCTTGATAGGAAGCCTTATCCAAACTGGCAACCCACATTAAAAAAATGGTGAAATAATATTGACCACAAAACACTGTATTTATAAAAGATCAACGTTTCTTTCTACACAATCCTAACAAACGTTTTTAATGTTGAAAAAATAAACGGCTTTATTGTGTCATGTACCGCGGGGTGCTGGTCTCGAGACCAAGACCGGTCTGGAGTACTACAACACTGGTTTTGGTGTTGATGAACGTGCAGTTCGGCCCGGTTCCTGACCCACCTATGAAGCCTTGGTTGCTGTCATCGCAGACTCTCCACAGCAGCTCTCTGTGGGCGCTGCTGATGTCGGGTCGCGCCCGCTGGACCAGTTTGTTCCAGTTTTCATGGCTCACCACAGGGGGGCCGCCTTCTTCCCTCTGCTCCTGCAGGACGCCGAACGCTCGCGCCATTTTGTGCCGTTTGGCCCTCACCAGCTGCCGTATCTCCTCCTGTTTTAAGGCAACAAAAGAGAAAAGTGGGGAATACACAGCTTGGACTTTAATTCTAGGCCAACAGATTCTGTTTAAGTAGAAGGCGCTTCAATAAGATAATAAAGTGCATTCATGCATTTAGGTTATAACACATTTTTAAAAGTTTTACATCTCCCTCTACTGATCCTTTTGCAACTACGTCACTGAATCATCCTAAGGACGTCGGAAATGAAGATCGGGAGTATTGAGTTGAGTGACTTAAGTTGTTTTCCCAAGTTGTTTTTGTCAGTTTATTTATCGCTTCGTTTTGTTCGAGTCGAGCTAATTTATCTGTGAACGTAACACACCTGGTTGGGGCTCATAATAGCTAGCTTAGAAACCGACCCGAACCTCCTCCCTCCTGACATGTTGATCAAATTACCGACTCTGACTAAATTCACACCACATGATTTATATCACCATGTCATAAACAGCGTCTCCCTTTACATTGGAGCAGCATTAAAAACGTACAGAAGACGCTAACCAACTTTTTGCTAGGCTACATGACAGTGGGGTGTCGTTTCCATGGTTACCAATGGTTAGACGCTTAGTAACCATTCATAATGCGATATTTGATATCTTTCCAATCACAGTTATGAAGTATATGAAAGTTAATCTTCTTACCTTGTAAAAAGTGTTCGCTGCAAATGCACGGTTACACTGAGGGCGAACAGACATTAAGATTAACGGCCGCCGCATCTTTCCTCATTAAAAGTTTTCCTATTTGTGCAGCCGGCCACCCCCTAGGACCATTTTTACTGCGAAATCAACTAAATAGAAGCCATATAAGGCTACCAGAGGTGTGTTTTTGACTAACTTTAAGGCTACCAGAGGTGTGTTTTTGACAAACTTTAAAGGAGCGCATTGGCTGTTTTACGTCCGTCATGGCGGAGTGGGCGGGGTTTCGAAGAGAGTGTCGTCACGTGCAAAGGGTCAATAAGACATCCGTTTTCTTTTTAGCTGAATACAGGATAAATGTTGCTTCATTACGGAGCCCCCTAGGGGACATGGGGATTTTTTTTTCTTTTGCGTTCCCTCGCAATACTTTTGCATTACCTCGCAAAACATTTGCGTTCCCTCGCAAAACTTTTGCGTTCCCTCGCAATACTTTTGCGTTACCTCGCAATACTTTTGCGTTACTTCGCAAAACATTTGCGTTCCCTCGCAATACTTTTGCGTTCCCTCGCAAAACTTTTGCGTTCCCTCGCAATACTGTACTGGTCAGTTATGCAGCATAATTGAACACTGCAAGCCTTTCTTACGGTGGGCGCCGTACTTTATGCTTTAATATAAGGTTATGTGAGGTATTTCCATGAATGTTAGTATCTTTTTGTGAAATATCTGAAGTTTTATATCTTTCTTTAGGATAGAAAGGCGCCACAAACCTACGATATAAACAGAAACTTTCCGTAAGTAGGAAAGAAATAAAAATACATCCTAATTTGGACTATTTCTGAGTTATTATCGCGGGTAATAAATCATCTGACAGTTTTGATTGTGTCTCTGTTGTGTTCGTAGTCTGAATGGTTTAAAGAGCTGCTTTCAGTGCCGCTCCATCTTAGCCTTAACAGACATAAACATGCAGGAAAAAATCGATTTTCAATCAGTGTTTTGCACCAAACAGTTAATAATAATAAACAAGTTTTCACTGAGGCTCTGTAAGAGCCATATGAATGAAATGAGTAATTATTGATATGACAGGAGCAAGCGGCTTTGACACTTAGTGTGTCGACGTGGGAGTGACATCACCAGGTATGAATGGGAAGGATACTGGCTTTGTGTGTATTAGGAAGCGGGTGAGCGGGGCGGTCAGTCCTGGCAAAGTTTGGAGCATGATCATCAAAATGGAATAAATCGATAATTGTGACAGAACAAAGAAAAGGTTTGGAGTTGATTGATACACAGACAGATGAGATTCCCCGAGTTAACCCAGTGCGGCCCTTTACCATCATTACTTTGTTGTGTTTTTAATAATAAAAACTTGTTAATAATAAAAACTGTTTGGTGCAAAACCCTGATTGAAAATTGATTTATTTTTTCCTGCATGTTTATGTCTGTTAAGGCTAAGATGGAGCGGCACTGAAAGCAGCTCTTTAAACCATTCAGACTACGAACACAACAGAGACACAATCAAAACTGTCAGATGATTTATTACCCTCGATAATAACTCAGAAATAGTCCAAATTAGGATGTATTTTTTATTTCTTTCCTACTTACGGAAAGTTTCTGTTTATATCGTAGGTTTGTGGTGCCAATTTCTATCCTAAAGAAAGATATAAAACTTCAGATATTTCACAAAAAGATACTAACATTCATGGAAATACCTCACATAACCTTATATTAAAGCATAAAGTACGGCGCCAACCGTAAGAAAGGCTTACAGTATTCAATTATGCTGCATAACTGACCAGTACAGTATTGCGAGGTAACGCAAAAGTATTGCGAGGGAACGCAAAAGTTTTTGCGAGGTAACGCAAAAAGTTTTGCGAGGTAACGCAAAAGTATTGCGAGGGAACGCAAAAGTTTTGCGAGGGAACGCAAAAGTTTTGCGAGGGAACGCAAAAGTATTGCGAGGTAACGCAAAAGAAAAAAAATTCTCCATGTCCCCTAGGGGGCTCCGTACTTCATACATGGAAAACATTTTTATTTTCCATGTTTGATCTCATTTTGTGCATCGCGAGAAGCTGCTGCTTTAACAGCTTGAGCTTAAATGACCCACAGAATATTTAATTTGTTGTTGGTTTAATACACTGTTATTAGTTTACAATTCAAACATTACAAAGGGATAATAAAGCTGACAATACAAGAATGTATACAACTCTCACAGTACTAGTTCTAGAAAAAAAATTATTTGTGTTGTAAAAAACAAAAAAACATTTCTATATCAGTCAGTAGGTACCTTCAGGTGTTTTTTGTAGTTGTTGAACACAACAGCCAGGAAGACAGACATGAAGATGTATGTGTTGATGAGGATGTACAAGATGAAGAACAGGGCAAAAATAGAGTTGGAGTTGTACGCAGGCATCCTGCAAACGAGAAGCAGACGGTATTTATCGCAAATAATTACATGTTTACAAGAAACAGAGTAAAAAATGCAAAGTCACAGTGCAGTTCCTCCCTTCTGTGTATCTCAGAAGGCAGAAACAGTTCATGTGGTTTTAGTGTCACAGTTATATAAATTGCAGTAAAACGTTTTGCCCAATGCAAAGACCAGAGTTGGGTAGTAACTAATTACATTTACTCAATTACATTCACTTGAGTAACTTTTTGAAAAAAAATAAAAAATACTTTTAGGAGTATTTTTACTATAATGTACTTTTTACTTTTACTGGAGTCATTTTATTATGAAGTATTTCCACTCTAACTTGAGTAAAATTTCTGAATTTTTTACCCACCTGCAGGTTTGGTTTTAATGAGTTTTTTATTTAAAGAAACTGATTTGTAAAAATTATCTTTTGCCTGATTTTGTTATTTTTTTGTTACTTATTTGAATTGTTGTCATTTTTGTCTATAAAATATCAAAATTTCCTCTTAACTTTATATTTTGGTCCATCTGATGAATTTGATCAGTTACTCAGTACTTAAGTAAACTTTTTAATCAAATACTGTTTTACTCTTTCTTGAGTAAAAAAAAAGAAGTATTTTTTAGTATTGCTGCTTTTTACTTTCATTTGAATAAAAATATGTTGAATCAGTGATACTCTTACTTCAGTACAAGGACAAACAGAAGATGGATGGTTGATTATTGTTAGTTTGCTTGGTATTTTTACCTAAATTAATATTTTTTCCTCCAACAAAGTTTAAGAACTTTAAGAGTTTTGGCCCATAAAAAAGTAGCAATAAAATAGTTTTTACAACACAAGTGAAACAGAAAACCTTGTAGATATTGAGACTGTGGCGTTTATGCACAACCTTTGTCATATTAGAACTATTCGAAAACAATAGACTTGATCTGTAAAAGTTTTAATAACTCAGCTTCAAATGTTTTTTGGAGTAAATTAAAGTTAAAGAGAACAGGCGGTAGGTTTTATAGATGTGAACGGTTCTCTTACATGACGTCAGGACTGTTGGCTGTGGTGACGAGGACGTACAGCTCAAACACAATCTCCAGGTAGTTGGTGAAATACGAAGCTCCTTCTATGGTCTTCAAGCCTCTGCAGACAAAATATACTGTATATATCAATTGAGTTTAAGAAAACGCTAAATATTACCAAGTAAAATTATTTCATGTCAGATCACAAATTGTTCCAAAAAAGTTAAAAAAAAAAAAAAAACATGTAGAAATCTCTCATTTAACTATCAAGATCTGTTTTGGATTAGATGTAAATTATTTTTTTAACTGAAAGAAACTAATATTGTAGTGGTGTGAAGATATCTTGTAATTTTTCTCGTCAGTCAAGTCTGTCTAACCGGGGGAACAAAAACAAAGCCATGTAAGAAACCAAAAACGCATTAAAAAAAAGCCACCTGTTTTTGCCCCTCTGAGATCCACCTGACTATTTCTGGTAAATTAAGTATGAGCTCTTATTTTGAAGATGCAGACTTTATCTTACATTTGTGTTTGCGTAAGGTTGGAAGTGGCTGAGACACTGTCCACTAGTAAATACTGTTGGTGAGGAAGCCTGAAAATGCTCAGTTAAATAAAGCCTCCTCTGCTTTTAACGCATGTTGAAATCAGTAACATTCTGGCTACTTGCTTGTTACAAAAAAAGAAACTGTAACAGACAAAACACGAATGTTCTGTAAACTTCTACAAAACTGCGAAAGGTTAACTGCTGAAGTTAGCATCTGCTTCATCTGCTCTGTACTCGATTTCCTCTAGTTCAACGTACACAATCCTTGAGATAAATCAAACCTAAAGTCCCTCTTTGCATCTCTAAGCTGCGGATTATTGACATTTGTGTGAAAACACCTAAACAAGGATGAAGATGGAGCCATCGTACCGTTTGCTCAGCAGCTTGAGGGCCATGAGGGAGGAGATGAGGACACTGAATATGAAGAGGACGAAGACAGAGGAGACCTCAGGAAGAGCGTTCCGGATGCTCCTGAACGCTCTGCGGAGCTGAACACAAAAAACAAACATCAATCAATCAAGTTTATTTGTGCAGCACATTTCAGCAACCAGGCTGTTCAAAGTGCTTTAAGTTGTAGAACACAGTCAACAATTGCTAAGTGACATTATTACACATAAAAATTGTGATTAATATTTCATTGATTATGTTTCAAAAGCAACTTTAAACAGATGAGTTTTTAGTCTGAATTTAAAGGAAGTCATTGTTTCGTTTTGCAGTTTTCTGGAAGTTTGTTCCAGATTTGTGGTGCATAGAAGCTGAATGCTGCTTCTCCATGTTTGGCCCTGGTTCTGGGGATCCAGAGCAGAACCAGAAGACCTGAGAGGTCTGTAAGGTTGCTATGACAACAGCAGATCTTCAATGTATTTTGGTGCCAATCTGATCAGTGGTTCATAAACTAACAGCAGTATTTTAAAGTCTTTTCTCTCAGTGTAGGTACTTTAGAACTGGGTGATGTGCTCTAACTTCCTGGTTTTAGTCAGAACTCCAGCAGCAGTGTTCTGGATCAGCTGCAGCAGGAGGATTTATTTTTTTAGGCAGACTTGTGAGGAGACTATTGCGATAATCAATGCAACATTTAGCGCAACAATTTCTGGGACAACTTATCACCCAGTAAAATGAAATTATAAATGGAGGGATTTCTCACTGATTTAATGAGAGTTTGAAAAATTAATTTGATCGCGTTGTTGAATGTTTTTCTCCTGAAGCGGAGGCTAAAGCAGCGGCTGCTGATTGCTGCGTTCAGGCTCTTACCTGCCGTCCTTCTGTGACGTTGATCAACAGGAGCGGACGCAGCACTCGAGACCAGCGAACGCTGTAAATGTTAGCGGCTTTCAGCGCTCCGTAGATGATCATGTCTATTAACGTGAGCTGGATGACACGGAGAGGAACACATGCATTTATACAGAGACACTCAGGCCATGACTTCAAGAGAACCTTACAGTCATATTAAATAAATTAGATTTAAGATGAGGCTTATTTTCAGATTAAGCATTGAAGCTGGTATCAAGCATACTTTTGTCCAAACCCACATTAATGTTTCATACAATATGGTTTGTTTTTCTTGGTTTGACGTAATATTCAAATTTTTAATGTCATGTTTTTCATTAACTGTGCAGAAAATCTTCACAATTAACAGAAATAAACACTTTCAAACATCCATCTGTGTGTGATTAATCAATATAATGTGATAGTAGTAATTCCTAAAATTGATAGACTTTTCAATAATATTCTAACAAGCTAAATGATCTGTGGATATTGTAGATTTCATGCAGACTTCTAAATTAGTCTATGAATCCATTTTTTTTATTTAATCAGAATAAAAATAATCACCATCTTACTAATAAATGGTAACAATGTGAAAGTTTTCACTCCAGTTTATATGGAATAAATACAGTCTCATTATAAGCCAACTTTTTAAGCCTTTGAGTTTAATGAAAATTATTTCCTGTTCAACTTCTCTTCTTTTGTAACCATCAGTTGGCTGATTAGATTGATTAAATCTAGAATAATGTGCTTATGATACAACTGAACCGAAATAAAGATCACTGATAGAGCTGAAACTAAAAGTCATTTTAGTAATCGAATAATCGGGTAAAAATTGTCTCCTACAGATTTTTCATTCAATAATATTTGTACAATATTAGAATAAATTAAAATGTGCATACAAATAATTAAATTCCTTTTTTGTATAAGAAACTAAACATTTTATTGCCCAACATGCAATAACAAAACAAAAAGATTAATCTGCAGCTAAAAAATACTTCTAGCATAAAAACTTATTTAAATAGTGTAGGACAGATATGTTAACTACTTTTTAGATTTACTGTTTAATTATTAAATAACAAAAAATGCTTAATAGGATCATTTCTTTACAAAATTTGGACCAGGTGAGGCTAAAACTGCCCTTTGAGGAGTTTGGGGGTAAAACATATTTACAAAGTTGTTGTTTTTTTTTAAGTGTAAAATGTATAAATTTTTTATCCAGTTTTGGTTTAATTATTGTTCTGCGTATGCTTTTCTTTCAGCACGTGGCATTTTTCAGAGTCTGTATGCTCCAGTTAACGATTAATCGATACTAAATTAGTTGACGATCATTTACTATGAATTGTGTCAGCTCTTAATGTCAGATTAAAACATCCTGAACTAAAAAAATTGTTGTATTTTCTATGCCAACATCTGATCACCCTGCACAGGACAATGTTATCTGTGACCACAATACCTGAAGGTTTAAACTGTGTCCCTGCTGAAACCTTTGGTCATGACTGGAACATTATGCTTTCAAAATAAACACACTACATTATGCAAGAACGTTTAAACTGTCCCTCCACAGAGAGGAAGAATTACTGCTGTAAATTAAGTTGTTCAACAGGAGTGCTTCATGTTGTTTTAGCCAATAGTGAGCCTCAGAGTCACCAGGAAGCCTCTGCTGCTCCAAAGGTGCTGACTTGACAATATTTCTGGCTAAAAGCTGTTTCACAACAGCAGCCAAAACGTCTTCTCAGCACATTCAAGCCCTCCAAGTTCACAGACAGGAACTCTGCTCAGCACACTGCAACCATTTCACACAAAAAACAAGGAAGAGTCTAAAGCCCACAAATAACCACCAGGATACAATGTTTCCAGGTTCTTGAAGATGGTGTCATTTTGACAGCTTTCATCTGAGGAGCATCTCTGAAGTTTAAAAATACAACATCTGCACTAAAGCAGATTTACTACATCAGAGTGTTTTAAAATGCCACATGAAATCCTACCAAGAGGACGACGATGATGCAGATGTTCTTTGGGTCCTTCCAGAACTTTTCCCGGGGAATCACCTTGGCGTAGTGAACGAGCCGAATGGTGAAGACGAGCAGGCAGAGCAGCTCCACCAGCATGGTGGCCTGAAGGCAACGCAGCACAACAGAAACCCAATGAAAACAACACCTCACACTTTTTTAACCTGCCTTCCTTGCAGGTTAAACTCAAAATGTTAGCTTTGCAAAAACATTGTTAGAAAATTTCGAGGTGGTTGTTGTTTGAGCTCAGATGATTTCATTTCATTAACTGTGTCCAAGGTTCGAACTGATTATGGCAAAAAATAAAAAATAAATCCTTCCACTTTGCTGCTCCCTCAGATTGGAATTAAACAAAATTAAGTTGCACTTTAGTCATATTTTTACTTTTATCAAAGTGCTTGTTCTTTTACATTTTGTCTTCCTTTATTACCTATATTGTATTTTGATATCTGTAGTTTTGATTTGTAGTTGTTGCTGTTTTGCTGCCAGTCTTGCCCAGAGATCAATGAAACATGCCTGGTTAGATGAAAGTTATATAAATACATTACACGCTTCCAGATCAGAACTTTTCAAAGGCAAACAAATGGCAAAAATGATTTATTGGGGTATTATGCGAGATTATGATACCACAAAGTAGTGGATATTTGTGAAAGTGAAAAGGCGACTATCGTAGTTTAAATTTTTCTATAAATCAAATAGAGATGCAACTAACGATTATTTTAGTCATCGATTATTCAGATACAAAACTTGGCAAATTCTGCAGATTCTTAATTAAACCACCTAAACCTTTTTTTTTTTTTTTTACATGGTACTAGAAATACATTAAAAATTAAAATAAATAAATTCATTTTCTAAATAAAAAAAAACATTTATTGTCTAAAATGCAACAACGGCATTCCTTTAGTGTGCACTTGATCATTTGTAGCAAAGGATGCATCTGCAACTAAAAAAAATACTTCAACATGTGAAAGTTCAGCCATTTCTGCTCTACATAACATCAATAAAGTGTACAGCTGGCCTGTTTTTTTAAATTTATTTTTAGATTAACCGATTAATAATTGGACAGCAAAAGTTGCTTAATAGAAGTCGTATATAAAAACTGGAAAATAAATTGCACACTCAGCTGACTAGTTTCAGACTTCTGATTGAGTTACTGTCTTTCTGCAACTTTAATACTAGGACTGAGGTAAAACAGTAACTACTAAGAAATCTCTGTATCCCAACAGGCTAAGGTTTTAGTTTTTTATTTGCTTCCACAGTTAAAATATAAGATTGCCAGTTTCTGATAAAACTATTGGAGTAAAGGTGTTGTAGAAATTAACAATCTTCTTCATCGTTTTAAAAACTATTGGAGAAACTGTTGCTTCTTTTTCCTGTTAATGCCTGAGGGAAATGTGACAGATCAGTGTTTATTACATGTGGACTTCAGAGCCAATTAAGCTTTTTACAGAACTATTTTTATGGGTGTTTCTTTTTTTAGTTCATAACTTCAACAAGGAAATCCCCCAGATTGAGGAGAACCATCTGTAACACGTTTTACTCAGCATCCGTCAAATGTTCAACGTCTCAGTGAAACGCTCAGACACAGTGTCTCAGTCTGGCGGAAAGAGACTGAGCAAAATGGTTTTAAATAGTTCAAATCATTGTTTAAAATGGGTTTCAATTATTCCAATTTAAAATTCCATACTTCACTTTTATAGATACATTTTTTATATATCACTAAGGATATTTGAGAACAAAACACTTGAGTTTTATTATCAGTTTTTTAATATGCCACATATGGTACTGGAGAGTTCTTAGGATTAAGGACAAAGAGGTATTTTCAGTTTTTTCTTTTGGAAAAAACAGTTTAAGAACTGTGGGTCCAGTTTAGACCCAGAAATAAAAGGATCTAAAGGCCAAAAATAAACAAACGACTTTTTTTTAATTTCCTGAATGGATTTGGGGCTAAACTGACATGGATACAAACTAAAGTTTTGTATTAACATCTTCTTGTGATACTCTAAATATTAACAACAGAATAAGAAATTGAAAGTCACGTTTTCCATCTCCAATTTTCACTTTTGTACGCTTATCCAGACTTCAAACATTATAGAAGTCATTGTGTCAAAACACGGAGCATGTAAAGGTATGACATAGAGATTATGCTCTGTTAGCATTTTCTGTGCGTGTCCAGCAGAATCTGCCATCGTACCCACGTGGGCAGAGAAACCAGAGCCGGTTCCTCAAAGATCGCCAGCGACAGATTGACCAGGATGAAGAAATACAGGAGAATCTTAAAGGCCCAGTGGTTGTAGAGGAGGTAGAGTCTGAAAACACACAAAACGTAAACACATTACAAACCTGTAAAGGAGGAAGCGCCACTAAATGTGTACTATAATGTTAACCTGGTGCAGTGCACTTATTGCAGCAACTGCAGTCAGGAGGAAATACAAAATATATACAAAATCACACAGTTTCCAAAAATCGTAAAATTTTTTTAAAAGTTTTTAAGTGATTCACAATTATCATCTGTCAATATTGATAATTATTGATTTGTTTTTTTGCTTTAAATATCTGAAATACTGCAAACTGGTGTTGCAACCTTTCGTATTTTATCCACAGTTTCTTCTCAAGCTTTTGTACTTATTTTCTCCTTTCACTCCACACAGTCGTTTTTTTTTGTTTGTTTTTTTTTTACCCCTCCAGGGGGTCTTTTGTGGGCTCTAGTGTCCCTTATATGATAGTAGGCTGACAGGAAACTGGGAAGACGTGCGGCAAATGTCGTCGGGTCCGGGAGTCGAACCCGCGACGGCCGCGTCGAGGACTCAAGGCCTCCAAATACGGGTCGCGCTAACCGCTACGCCACCATGGCACGCCCCACACAGTCGTTTTTTTATTTTATTTTTAAGCAGTAAAGAGACAAAGTAGCAAAACCTGAAACTGCTGCTACTGCTGCGCAAGTTTCTCAGTAAGTTGTTGCTAGGTAACCAAAGAATGAGCTGTTGCCAGGGAAACAAAGAGTGAGTGAGTAGAGGCCAACTGAGGTTGAACAACTAAAGCCTTTCCTCTGCCTACATCTCCCAGAATGCTGTGCGGTTCTGAATCCGAGTTCAGTGAAATTATTGAACATCGTATCTAATATATTTTCTATTGATATTGATCACATGTATTGTGATATATATTTATTACCCAGCCATATTGTAAGGCTATTACTTTCTAGAGATGTGTGTGCATTTCCTGCTCTGTGTGACATATAAATAGCCTGGACAAAGCCAGAAGAGGTGAAACACAGTTTTGCAAACCAAAACAGCTAAGTGAACATTTTCCAATAAAGATGACTGCCTGGTTTCATGAATTCATACATGTTTTTATCCAACGGGTGTTTGAGAACTTGATCTGTTAAACAAACATGTGATGGCCTCACCTGACAGCCTGAGGGGACGTATCGAAGCAGATGTTTCTGTTGTACTGGGCATCTGACACATAGATGGTAGCCAAGTCAAAATCCTGAAAGTGCACAGACCAGCTGTTAAAAAACAAAACTGTACTGACAGAAGCAGTTTCTAAAAACACAGGTGAAGAATAAGTCTGTTTTAAATTCAATTTCCCGCTTGGCTTGAACCGTCACCTGTAGATCCTGAGAGAGGAAGAGCACCATATTAAAACCCCCCACCGCATTATGTAGCATGCTGTCTGATCGCATTCCTGCTTGAAACACTCCATACACTTCTGACCAATCACACAATACTTTGCATAGAAATAGTTCGACCTGAGCCTGGTTTAGACTCGATTTTCATCACATAACTACGTCAATGAGAGCAGGCTGCGACTCTTTGGATATAAAACACCAGCATCTTCTCTGAGACCGTGCTGATTTCCTCCTCCTTCAACATCATTTATCCGGCATGTTGGGGCCGGACAATATGGCTGAACAACATGTCATGATATAAGTGTTCCATATAAAGTCAAAATGTCAATAATCACTGATTAGTTTTTTGTTTTAAATATCCAAAATACTTCCAAACTGGTGGTGTGACCTTTCCTCTTTAAGCACAATTTTCGGTATATGGCACTATTTTTTTATTTTTAAGCAGTTATGAGGCAGGGTGGTGAAACAAACTGTTGCCGTGCAAGTTACTCAACAGGTTGTTGCTAGGTAACTAAAGAATGAGTGAGTCAGTTGATGCCACCAACCTTGCTTGGCTGGTTGTGAGAGGTTGTCTCTGTCTACATCTCCCAGAATGCTGTGCGGTTCTGGATCAGAGTTCATGAATAGTCTAAATATTAAATATTCTGTCAGACATATTATCTATTTATCCTGATCACATGTCTACTATCATATATATTGTTATTGAATTTATTGTCAATACATGTAGATATAATCATACTCTGAATATGTCCCAACAATCTCGGCCTTACTTTTAAGAACTTTGTCTCCACCGCACACCTCACCACCGTCTTCCTGTCCTTGTACGCTACACGGCGCCCTCAAACAATTTTCTGCCAACTTAACTTCCTCATACGGCACCACAGTTCCTCTCCACAAAGACACAGCATTACTTCTTCTGTACTTCTCCATCAGCATTGTCAAAGTAAACATTAGATCTGTAGTTCACTCAACACTAACAACAACACTGCTAACTAAATAGCCTCTCTTTCTATGATATGATGATGTTTTGTTATTTTTAAGCCCTCTGTTCCCATGTGGTACAGCTCTGCTAATCCACCTTGGTTCCCAAAATACACCCACATTCATTCTTTTACAATTAAGATTGTGTTAAACAATCTTTATGCCAATGGCGCTATATAAATAAATTGAAATGAAACAAACTGCTTGACGTAATATTCCAGTGGATCCAGGATCCTGGGCTGGACAGTAAATTAATAACAATATATATTACAATATACGCACGATGAATATCAATAGATAATATGTCCGATAGAATGCTCAGTTTCACTGAACTCCGATTCAGAACTGCACAGCATTCTAGGTGATGTAGGCAGAGGAAAAGCTTTAGCCACTCAACCTGTCACGGTCAGCTGAGCAAGATTGGTGGAATCAACTAACTCACTCACTCTTTGGTTACCTAGCAACTCACTCACTCACTCTTTGGTTACCTAGCAACTCACTCACTCACTCTTTGGTTACCTAGCAACTCACTCACTCACTCTTTGGTTACCTAGCAGGTTGGAAACTTTATAAAATAATCTTCAACACTTGACTTTTTTCCAAAATATTATGTATATTTTGTGTCTCTAAATGAGTTTTATTTAGCAGGACTGCAGGCAAAAATGGTTCCTTGGATCATAAAGGTAGCGGACTTAGAATGACTGTCGGCTGATATTAATCATTTTATAATATATTGGTATTACTCTGATAAACAAAAATGGGCCGATATTAACCACCGATATTTATTTCCTTCCTGTTGCCATTTGTTTCTGGAGGGGGAGTGAACAAAGTTGGTCATGTGACAGTGACCAGTGATTGTGGGGAGTTTAACTGGAGCAAAGAAAGAGTGATGAAGTCAGCAATATGCTTGTTTTCCCCCCCCCCCAAAGTTTCAAAAGCAACAGCAACCTTCATATCGGCCCAAATTTATACATCGGTGCATCCCTAGTTAGAATGGCCCAATCAAAGTCCACACTTTATTCCAACTGTGTCAAGATTTGAAAATTGACATTGACAGACACCTTTCCAACCAATCTGAATGAGCTTGAGCAACAGTTCAGTGAAGAGCAGACATTTTATTCACACTATATATTGTATGAAATTAACATAGATATTTATAAGATCATGTTGCATATCATAATTTAATTTAAACTTTTTTAAGTGGCATTCTTGCAGGCAGCAAAGTAAGCTTTTTGCTGGACAAGCAAACATGTTTCTGCTGTGCACATGACAAATGAAGGTTGAAATTAAATATTTTAGTCTCTGGAAAGCTGTCAGAGACGTACCTTTAAAGACAAATTAATCAAATGATGCTCAAATAAGGACTTATCTCACAGTAACTGAATCCAAATGCACTCCAAACTGCTCAGATTTATCTTTGTTAAACATTCTGAAAATAATGAGCAGTTCACTTCCCAGTTATCTTCTACTTTATGTCGTTAAACTCCAACTGGTTTGTGGCTGTAATAAGACATAAAAAAGTTCAGGGTGTGTTAATATCTCTGGACCAACCACATCTTCCGGTCTCTTCATCCTCTAACTGCAGTGAAACAGAAGGAGCTGCTCTCCACAGCACAAACAACAGATGTTCTCAAAAATCATCACAGAAACAGAAAATTGTTTCAGTTGTCTACTGACAAACCTCACCGGCTAACTGAGAACGATGCTGTGTGATGAAGTTATGAGGCTGGCAATTAAAGATGTTATATTCAAGAATACAATGAAGGAAAACAATCTCACTAACACTTTCTGTAACCTGCAATATAAACAAAAAGGGAAAAGATGCACGATAATCCATCATTAAACATAATATTTAAATGGATTAAATTGGATTAAATAAAAATTCACATTTAAAATTTTGATATTTTTCGAGAGAGGTTTCAACGAGAGAAAATTTAAAGCATTTCTTAAAACTATTTCTGATTTTTTTTTTTTAAATCAGCTGAAATTTCTGATCCCGACTCTTCATCAGCTGTTTCTCTGCTTTATGGAGCAGAAAGGACAAGAGTCCAGAAGTTTACTGCTGTGCTCTGGCATAAAAAGCTGCAGAAACACATGATGCAAACAGAGGAGGACCAGCTGTGCGTGGGTTGGGGTGTGTGTGTGTGTGTGGGTGTGTGTGTGTGTGTGTGTGTGTGGGGGGGGTGTGTGTGTGTGTGGGGGTGTGTGTGTGTGTGTTCATGCTCTCGCCTCTTGGGTTTTTGCAGGACTCCCTCCGTTCGGAATTCCTTTTCCTGCAGACTCGTCAGGAATGTTTTCGTTTTTCTCCGCTGGTTCCGACATCTCCAAAAAAAAAAAAAAAATTAATAAAACCTCCCACACAACTTTTCCTAAACTTCTCCTCGGATTCGGGAAACTTCAATAAAACTTTTAGAGCTTTATATGTCGAAGGTTTTGCCTTGTTATTTCAGCTGAGAGACCAAAACTCGTTAATGATCCTTCCTTTTGCTGACAGCGTGGTTACAGCGCGTCCATGTAGCATCAGATGTTTTCCTTTCCGGCGCACATGAAAAGAATTAGAACATCCATCCCCATTTCAGCCTTCCTGTGATCTGCTCCAAGCTGTCAGTCCTGCTCTAATAAACCACTGCTGCTGCTGCATTCAAAGACCAACGGAAATATGAGTTACGAACAACGTATTTTAAATTCCCTGGTAAAAATTATTGATAAAAGGGACTGAAACTAACGTATTTGTATTCGGTATGCAACACAAAACATTATCTATTCGTAAGTATTACACATTGTTTTATTCACCCCTGCATGCAGCAAGTTTTCATGGTGGAATCTGTTTTACCCACATTTTAATGGGATCCTAAAGGCAACACCGGGCGTCATGTGATTCACAGCAGCAGGATAACGGAAACAGGTAGTTTAAAAAAAAAAATCCTGAAATTTACAGAAAACATTTGTAAATGTTTTTGCAAATTTGGCAAACATAAAATAAACATGTTCTTGTTCTTCTTTCATTGACTGTTGAACTGACACTAATTTGGTAAACATTTGTGTTTGTAACATTTATGATCATTTTGGAACATGAATGTCCCAAAAATGATCTTCTGAATAAACTTTTTATCAACTTATTTTGATTTAATTATAGTTTTATTTTTCCCATAAGGTGACTAAAGAGGAGAGCAAATTTTTTATGTAGAAACTTGAATACAGCCAAGTTTTTATTTTGTACATTTTAAATTTGTTAAACAAAAATCTTTTGTTAAATTCAAGTTTGAAATAAAACCTTACTTTGAAAAAATAATTAAATACCTGAGACGACATTTGTAGTCATCTTAAGGGATAAGTACAAATGTTGTAACTTGTAGTCTTGTACAAATGAGATTATCTTTGAAATTATCTTTGGTATAAAGAAACAGGAGCTGATGTGATCTTTGCTAAAGTCTCCAGGTTTACGATTTAGTTAACCTTTCACGCCATCTGCTGAGCATATCAGTCAATGCTCCAACATATGGTCTTGATAACCTTTCATGACATAAGCAGTAAGTTTCTTTTTGCTTGAACGAGGATCTATTGGTCCCATCTGAACACAAAAAATGTTGGGAAACATGGAATAATTATATAGATGTGGTTTTAGGGATAAAAACTATATTTGGGATATTTAATAGCTAGATAGACAGACAGATTTCACTGTTTCACTAAATTTTTCTAAAACTATAGGGATGGACTAAAACATATAGTGCTATTAACATGAGTTTTATTAGAAGTTGAGATTTGGACTGTTTCTCATTCTTTCTTTTTTGTTGTTGTTGCAGGTAGGCAGGTTTTACTGGTTTTACTGAAAACGGTCAAATCTGGCGACCTTGCGAAGGGTGCCATGTTTTACTTTTTTTTTTTTCATGAGCGTGAGGCACATGGATATATAAAACCGGCGTTCTGCTATTTATTCTTTCTGGAACCTGGCTTAAAAAATGTCTTCTGTGATCTCCTAAGACCAGATAAACCTCTCCTAACCTAAACGATTGAAAACTTTCGCGGATCCAACTGAGATCATCTCTGGGTTGACTGAGGCCTATTACTTTGGCGCCAACCTGTTGATGATGGGCAAGAGTGGACGAGTAGGCCGCAGGAGCGCCATGTTTGAAATCGCTGCGTTTGTTATTGGGTATGTTACTTTTTGGAAATCTTATTCAATGCCTACGTGGAATATCTAGGGGAGAAAAAAATGGCGTCTGGAGCCAGCAGCAGATCGATTATGGATATACTAAGGCGATCTACAATCAAACTGAGGATTGGTTCCATTAAGCTGAGGATCCCTTGAAATGGATTTACTGATGACCATGTGGGACATGTTAAGGGTTAGCTTAAACCGTTAAGTGGCGGCTTCACCGGAGGAAATGGCCGCTTGTATCTACCCATTTGTCTTCCAAGTAACAAATGAATACATTACTTCATGTTCATAAAGGTTCAAAAACAACCAAGCAAGTCCATGAATGTGCATATCTAAGGCACATTCAGTGACACTGAGGGGTCAGTGGATTGGTGGCAATTGAAGTTCAGCCTTTTGGTGCATCGCTTTTGTAAACCAGGACTTTTTGGGGCAGTAAGACAGAAAAACTCAACAGATTGTAATGGGAAGGCAGCCCAACATCAGATCGATTCACCCCCGTTTGCCTCTGCACAATAAAAGCAGTGATGTATCTGCATTTAATCCAAGAAAATGTGAAAAGAGAAAGTTTTATCTTATTTGTTTAGTCACTTCAGCAGCAGTTTGAGAGGTACAGGCATTCATACATTCACTAACATCAGTTAAAGAATCAATGAAAACAGTGATTTACTCTGCTTTGTAAAGCTTATAAGAAACATCAAATTAAAGATCCAGAAACATGAGATCCTGCACAGTAATTTGGTTTAGTATTCTCTTAAAGTTTTTATTCACTAAAAAATGGTGTTTATTCTTTATATAATTGTATAATATACAGCCAACCCCCTGATATGTTTGGTTTTACAGCATTCTGACAGCAGTTTAAGTCTAAAAACATCTGCTGTTTAAGACAGCTTTCTTTGTTTTCCCCAGAAAAAAATCTGCTTTAAAACTCTTTACAGAAACATGTTGGACAACCACATATAAACTGCAAGGATTAGGTAAAAACTCATATAGTCTGCAGACAAACTGTAAGAAAAAAAAGCCTCTTCTAGTTATCCCAATGTTTAAATAACTTTAAACATTTTTACTTTAATCATATTTCAAAGAGGTTAAGTGAAGTGTACAACTCATCAGCTCAAAATCAACAAGTTAAATTAACAGATTCCCAAAGATTTCCAGCATCAGGATATACTGTTTGGCCTGGTCCAATTTTAAAAGTAAAGCAAAGCAAATCAATCTGCAAAGACAAGGTTATAAAACAAAATGGATACAGGTTTAATTGGCCGTTTCCCAAAGACCAAACACAGAGTCTTCACTTCCCAAGCCCTCCATCATTCTCCCCAATGACCAAATCAAGATCATTCATCCCTTTATCCCTCATCCCTTCACCAATCTTCTTTGTGGCATGGTCCTTGCTAGTGAAGTTGCCATTAAAATCCTAAATTTAGACTTTGCCAATTGCTTATTTTTTGGGCCAGCTGACTTATGGAAATATTTCAAATTAAGACCCCAGATCAAGCCAAAATAACTCCTGATGACCTGCTGGTTGTAGATGACATTTAACAGATTCACGTAAACACATTTCTTCTACTAGATTATAACATGATTTTAGAAAAAACTTTTTAATTCATCAGTTTTTAAAGTGAATTTAAAACATCCCATAGCAAACATACGTATCCATAAATATGGGTAAATAATTTAAAAAAAATACCAGAACCCATTTGAAAAGCTAATCACCTTTGTTTTTAAATATAGAAAACAATTAAAGCTACCCCACTCAGTTGTATTGCTTTTTATGCAACAGGCAGCTTTTATTTTATTTTATTTTTCACCTGAAACTAACTTAATCCAAAAGGCAGAAACTGGTGCAGGCAGCTGAAACTAAAAGTGCAACTCAGGTGGAAAAGAGTGAGTAAAGTAAAGTAAAACTCAGGCAAACAAAGCTAAAGATTTGCAACCTGTCTAAACATTCATGATAACATTTCCAAACCAAAAATCAACATGTTCTGCCCTTATGATGTCACAGAAAAAAGTGAACCAAATACAACAAAAACACATCTTAACAATAATTTTTAGTGCAAATATCTTAATACACTTGAAATAAGACCAAATTAGCTCACAAGTAAATTTTCTGCAATATATAGGTGCATGTTTTAAGAAAATAATTCCTTAAAAGTGACAAAAAAGTAGTAGTTCACTTACACTGAAAAAATAAAACCTGTGATCCAACTTTAAAAAATGAGTTAATTTGTTACAAGTAATCAAATTAAGTTAATCCATGTAAATATTTTTAAGTTATATTATAGCTAGGAAAACTTAATGTGATCACATGTAACAAATTAACTACATTTTTTATAAGCTGGAGCTCAATTTTTTGTTTCAGTGCATAACAAGACATTTTTCCCATAAGTCAAATAATCTGCCAGAGGAACTAGTACTTTTTCATCAATGCTAAGAAATTATTGAGCTAACATAAGCTACTTTATCTTGATGAAAAGTTACTTATAAGCTATTTGTGTCTTATTCTAAGTGTACTAATATATCTGCACTAAAAACTAGACCAAAAAAAACTTGGTAATATTTTGTGTTTTTGCAGTGAAGTGCTTTTTTAGAGGAGTTTGGGCCTCAATGGGTTGGGCCTGACTGAGGAATAGGCCCCGATGTGCGTGACAAGGTTGGGTTCCACGCTGTGCGCTCTTTCTCCAGGAGTGGTCCTGGCCTTGCGGTAAAGAACCGTATCCTTGGCGTTCCCTTTATAGCAAAACGAGCCATCCAGGAAGTCCGCCACCCTTAGCGAGGCGTTGCCGGGGAAAAGCATGGCCGGGGTGCAGCACTCGGTTGCCGGGGAGACGGCGTAGAGCTGCGGGGAGATTCTCCGCACCTCTAAGAGGTAGTGCCTACCTATCAGCTCGGCGGTCACCATAAAGTAGAGGGTGAAGAAGACGAGGTGGTTGGCTGACAGAGTGAAGGAGAGGGAGCCGGGGTTACAGTAAGGGATTGACAGGAGGAGCGCGGTTGCCCCCACCAAACCGAGCCCCACCCACTCCAGGATGCGGTACGGCTCAGGGTTCCAGTAGCGCTGCAGCCTTTCAGGGTGATACAGCTTGATGTAGAGCGTGTGGAGGGCGAACCGGCGAGAAAGCAGATCCTTAACCACTCTGAAGAAGTCCTCTCCAGGCAGAGCGTCGTCCTCCAGGAGAATCATGTTCTGGGGCTTGACCAGCTCCCATCCCTGGCGGAGACAGAACACGTAATCCCTCTTCTCCCTCTCGAAGGTGTTGGGCGACTCCCTGTTGACCTGCTGCTCTTGAGATGAACGCCGTATGACCTTGAAATGACCCTCCAGCAGCTTTGCGTCCTGGTTTTCCTCGGGGCCGCTCTCCACGTCACAAAGCAGCACCTCGGCGCATCGCCGACCCCCACAGCCTCCCGCGATCCTGCTCAGCTGCTGCATCACCTGGAGCAGGTAGTGGAAGTCCCGTCCCTCGTTGCGCCTGGCCGTCACCACGGTCACCAGCAGCTCCGGATTCTGGGCGACGTCGCTGAATCTGGTCGACTCCATTGGAGAGCCGCTCTGCCAGAAGTGCAGAGCATCCTGGCCTCGCTCAAGGCTCTTCTGTAGGACCTCATCGCTCATGGAGTTCAGGTACGTGAACCTGAAGAAGTAGTAGGAGTAGAGCAGGCGGTGGCAGCACAGAGGCAGGACGACGCAGAATGTGATGACGGACAGGGTGAGGGCTTGAGTCAAAGCGTTGGACCATCGCATGTGCTGACTGAAGAAAACCTTCCATTGACGCATTGATGAAAACGAAGAATTGAACCCTGTCAGCAGCTCAAATTACTCCAATAAGCAATGAGGTTTGATTCGAACTCTTCAGATCAACATTGAAAACGGTTTGTTTTGAGGCAGTGAAATCAGATAACTCTGCTGTGAACTGATAGCTCTGAGGAAAACTGATCCAGCTATTGGCACATCTTCATCTTGTAAACAAAGAAGTTCCAGGTCTGTCCTTGATGCCAGAAGAAAAGAGACAGAGTTTTTATTAATATAATGTCTGTGCATCCTTTAATAGTCATAAGCACCTAAAATTAAGGACATAAAATGTCTTAAGTTAATTGAAAAACAAAAAATGTGGCTTAAATACTTTAAAAAGTTATAAAACATCATGCATTCACCAATTGAGAAACCAGTAACAAACATTACATTTCATCAAAATCATCAATACACATCAAATATGTTGGTCAATGTTCCAGTTATTATGGGTCAAAAGCAACTCCTAATTTCAAGGAACTCGGTGTTTCAGCTGTTTTGCAGTTTTCTGGAATTTTGTTCCAGATTTGTGGTGCACAGAAAACGCACTTCTAGAACCAGTTCTGCTCCAAAAAACTGAAACAAATTATTGCATTTTATTTTTACAACGTGTCTGCTGAACTTGACAGTCTGAGAAAGGTAATTGAATTATTCAAGTGTTTGGTGAATGGATGCATCTAAAAGTTGCAGGAAAGCAGCTCTCAGGCACTAAAGTTATAAACCCCTTTGCATTACCAGTCTATAAAGAACAGAAAATCAAATTATATATTTTTCTGCTATTTATTTTTTAAAATCAATGTATCAATGCTAAATAAATTATGTAAATGACATAAGTGTAATGTGCTACCTTATTATTATTTTTTTTTTTAAAGAGGAGACTCATTTTTAAGGACTTTAAACTTGTAAAGTTTTGTAAAATCTCATTGATCAGATAGATTGATCAGCGATTCATACAATCAGAAGTGGGCAGAGTCCACAAAAATTTTACTCAAGTAAGAGTAGCCCTACTTCAATTTATTTTCACTCAAGTAAAAGTAAAAAAGTAGCCATTCAATAAATTACTCATTAGTAAAAAAGTATTTGGTGAAACACCTACTCAGTTACTGAGAAACTGGTCAAATTATCAATCATTTAATATTTAGAAACTACATCATCGGATGGACCAAAGTATAAAGTTAAGAGGAATTTAAGAACCAAACTGACTAATTCATATAAGCAACAAAAAGTAACACATTCAGGCAAAAGATAATTTTTTCAAATCATTTTCTTTCACTATAAAACTTATGAAACTTTAACAAAAACTGCAGGTGTGTCTCTGTGTCTGGTGAATTTTTGGTTAAAACATGTTTTGTTTTTCATTCAGTGGGTAGAAAATACAGAAGTTTTACTCGAGTAAGAGTACAAATACTTCATAATAAAATTATTCAAGTAAAAGTAAGAAGTACAGCGTAGTTAAAATACTCTTAAAGGTACATTATTCAAAAAACAGTTAATCAAGTACATGTTTTTGAGTTAATGTAACTATTTACTACCCAACTTTGTATACAACAAGCAGAGTGTATTTTCCAGTACTGCTCCTCAGAGAGTATTACAGGACAGACAACATCATGCAGCCACGCCCCTCTCGCTTCTAGCAGATACGTGACACAGGAAAAATCAGGAAAAACCTGTTTTTTTGATTCATTGTATTCTAAAAGACGAAAATCTTTCTTCAAAACGTATGTTTTATTGGACCATACCAGGACACTGGGTTCTTCAGCTCGTACTATGAATTTTCAAGCTAAACTCCGGTACAGCTTTAATGTTGTCAGAAATAAACATCATACTCAACCAGCCCTGTTGTTTCTGTATCAGCCTGATGTGCAAACTGTGCTGACAAGCAGGTTCCTTGATCACATTCTGCTCATTTAAGTCGCGGAGCTCACCTGGTTATTGTTGACTTTTAATATGACAGTTTTGGTTCCGCTCGTCGCTTCCGCCGCGTCAACGCAGCAACGTCGATATCAAAGATCAAAGTACAACAGGCTAAGCTAACCACAGGAACCTACAAGCCAGCGAAACAAGCCAACTGAAGCAATATTATCGATCATATATCGCTGCTTCAGACCGTAAAACAAGGATAGTAGACTCATGTTGAGCTCAAGAGCAGCTGCTGTTTGGCAACAGCTGCCATGTCCGTCGAAAAGTAACCACATACTCCCAGTTACGGTAAAAGACCTCGTCCGAACACCGTAATACTCAGAGTAAAGGCGCAGCGGGGCGATACCTCTGCTGGCCAGCAGGTGGGGCCACCGGAACTGAAACAACTTATACTTGGGGTATTTTCAGCCTCTGAATCGATGGATATGACGTTGAAATTTATTAACAAAATATGTGGGAAAACATTGGAGAAGTCGCAAGTTTAATTTAAAAAAAAACATGACATACATATTGACATATCACTAAAGAATGTAATTTAAGACAAACATTTATAGAGCGCATTTAAGTCAACAGGGTTGAATATGTAAAATAAAATTTTTTGCTTTATGCTGGTAGTATATTTGTACATAATCAAAAAAAAATAAAGTGCTGTAAAAAAATTCAACTAAGACATTGAATAAATTCAAGGAAAACATTTTATTGAAAACAGAATACATAAATGACTAATTCACAGAATTACCAAAAGTAACACAAGTAGGTCCATTCATCCATTCATCCCTCCATCTATCTGTCCATCCATCCATCCATCCCTCCTGGTGATTCCTGACCAGAATATGTTCAAAAGAAAACCTGTCTGACTAAACCAAAACCTATTTGATTACACATGCCAAAGAAGTTGAAAAAGCATCAAAACAATTAATTTATTTAATTGTTTTTTTTACATTTCACTTCAGATTTAGACCCATTTTTCTATTATTCCCACCAAAAATTATAAAAGTGTTTGAAATTTATAATGGAACTTTAATAATTGATTACTGAAGAATACCTCAGTAATTCCTCTCCATTTCTTTCTTTCTTTCTTTCTTTCTTTCTTTCTTTCTTTCTTTCTTTCTTTCTTTCTTTTTTTCTTTCTTTCTTTATTTACTAAACTATTGACCTTTAAAAACAGAAACTATCAGCTATAACATTCCTGGAATTCACATCTTGTAAAAAAAAGCAAAGCCCACTGTGTCCCATTTTAATTAACTCAAACTTCAGCTTTTTTAAGTATATCGCTAGATTACAAGTGAAAATGAATAAAGTTTGGTAAGCAGGAAATCTAGGTCCCACCCTTGGTTTCTTAACTTCTTCAACAGCAAAAGAGAGCGAGCGGTGGTTGAACCAGTTGATCAGGAGGCTCAAGTACAACGCCGTCCTCCTCCCTTTGTTTCCCTCATATAAATGTCTTCTGTTCAGTAAAGACTTTTTGTGCTTTCATGCAAAAAACTATACTGTTTGTAACTTTAACTTGTCTAAAACACATGAATATAACTTCAAAACATCCACCGAAGACAACATTTTAAGAGTGTTTGCAGTATAACAGTGAGTGGATTACTCAGCTTTTTTCTGAACAGAAATTAAAATATAGAGTGGGCTTCAGTTTAAACTGCAGAGCTTGTCAAATTATTTTTATATTTTTCACATATGTTAAAGTTCGATGTTTTTCCAACTTCACTGTTTTTCTATAATAAGACCAGCACCAGATGCCTGCAGTGGTGGTTTAATTAATCTACAACTTAGAATCCGGAGTTAATCAGAAGCCTCATCTTCCAGTGGAGTGTGTGTTGTGTGTGACGTACAGAGCGATGTTCATCAACGACAGAAACAAACACGTCCTTCCAATCGCTTTTTAGGAATGTGGCTATTAACTGATCTGATGTTCTGTTCTGGCCGTACTCCAGAAACAAGAACGTCACGTGTCACAGAACATCACCTCAGCATCAGGTGAGATTCTCCGCGCTAACAACATGAAAATATCAGTTTCTCCAAAACTGAGCAGAAGGAAGTTAATGCAGTTAAAATGATCTGAATCAGTCCATAGATGAACTGTTTAGCTGATTTCATGATCAAACTAATACTATTTCTTTTTAATTGGTTGCAGAAATTCCTTAATTTGGAATCTGATCTTCTGCTTAAGCTGAACTCCAGAAATTTGAGCGTAATGAACAGTAGATATTGATATGAGGACTTTTCAAAACTAGGAGTTTGCACAACTAATAATCCACGTGCTCTTTGAAAAAGACACAACTTATCAAACACATCCATCAGATGGTTTGGAGAGAAGACGTTTGTTTGACAAGAGTAAAGATAACATGTGCATTCTTACAGGAGGAAGAGAAGCAGATTAACAGGCGATAAAGACCGGCTGCTATTAAACCGGTTTAGACAACATTGTGGAAGTTTCTCAGTCAGCGAAAAACAAAGCAAAGTACGAAAAAACTATTTGAATGATATAAAATGAAAAATAAACGGATAACTTGTCGCCTACAATGCTTTGTTTTCCCTCTTACATGCAATGCAGCACCAAAATATTTTGCAGTGTCTGGAATCTCACCTTTGTCCAGATCATAAAAATTCAGGAACAAAAGAGAAAGAAGGTTATTGAGATATGTTAGACTGGAACAGGTTACAAAGCAGTTTCTAAAGCTGTGGGACTCTGGTGAACCACATTAAGCCCGTTTTATCCACACATGGAGAAACATGAACTAAGTCTGACTCAATAAGCCACAGGTGTCAAACTCAAGGCCCAGGTGCCAAATCTGGTCCTCCGTAGCTTTTTATGTGACCCTCTAGACTCCAAATTACATCAATAAGTTATTCCAGTTATTCACAAATCGGCAAAATTTACACAAAATCAACAGATCCCCACATTTTTCTTTTCTGATTTTACTGTCAAAAATGTTGAGTTTAAGCGACTGCAGCCTCAGGCTTACTTGATTGCGTGTTATGGTCTGTAACAAAAAGTCACATTTAACATCATACACAACTGGCCCTTTAAGAACATTCAGATTTTTGATATGGCCCAAAATTAAAATGAGTTTGACACTCCTGCAATAAGCAATACATCAATTAATAGCATGATAAATTAAAAGGAGCTCGATAGTTTGCTTATGTTCCTCTAGAAGATTTTTATTCACCTGAAGTTTCAAACTATAATTATGTAATCCATTCATGAATAATGACCAATGACGTAATCCTGCCTTTTAGGAGTTGTTGCACTTATGATCTTATCATTTTACTGATTTAGTTGAAGATTATACTAAAGGAGCCTCTGCTATCTACTAACAGGCCTGCAGAGCAAAGAGATAACTGAGGAATTTCAAGTTTCTGCATTTTTCTAAAGGAATTGCGTCAACATGAACCATTGTCTGGATGTTTTTGCTGATGCTAAAGTTAACCGGATCAACCATCATATGAAGTATAGAGTATAAACAATTGCAATGCATTTAAATTGTTTTTTTTCCATGCGTCATTCATTACTGCTGACTTTTCTGGGATATACACTCCTGGGAAAACTGACAACTATCATAACCGTTTTTCGCTTGTTGTCATGATCTGCTGCACTTGGGTGTAGCTTTTTTTTTTTTTTTTGAGATTATTTTCTTCTTGTTCTGTTTTGTTATTGCTTCACTGTGATTCATTTTTATTTGTTTTGTTCAACAGTTCTCGTCCAGTAGTTTCTTTCACTGGGTGTGCACCGTTTGTCACCCAGTGAGTAATTCATGCACAGGGTTGGCTTTGTTTCCACTCCCAATTCATGCAACGTATCTGTCAGGTAGATCAGATACACTGCAAAAACACAAAAAATTATTTACTCTATATTATGCTGAAAAGACACTCGTCTTATTTCAAGTGCATTGAGATATTTGCACTAGAGACAAGATAAAAATACTTGGTAAGATTTTCTGCTTTTGCAGTGATGCAGGTCAATGGGAATGACTGATTTCATTTAATTGTTAAGCGTCCAGAAAAACGCTTTATAAGAGTGATGTCACTTCATTTCATAAAAATATGAAAAGGATAAATTTACAGCATTTACTCTGATTATATTAAGAACCCACACTGTAAAACACTTGAGTTGTGTCTACTATCTTCTAGTCTTTAAGTCAAATAAATTTAAAGTTCTAGATTTTGAACCTAAATGTGAGTTTGTGAAAGATAAACTTACAGCAGTAAGTTGTGTTAACGTCTTATTAATTTTGTCAAATCTCCAACAGTTGAATAAACTAGAGTTTTTAGGTTAGCACTTAAAAAAACTGAAAGAAGAAAAAGACAGGAGTGGGAACTATTTCCCAGAATGCTTAGCGGCTTGTTTCTGTATCCTGAGATGGAAGAGCGTTACATTGATCTGACTCTTGTGTTTTATTAAGGCAAATGTTTATTTTAAAGCTTGAGGATAATGTTCTGTTCACACTAAATGTTTCTGAGCTGAATTCATTGTGATGTTTAATAAAATTCATCATCAGATCAGAAATTTTGTTTGTGCAATTCGAAACAAGAATTTAAATTATTCTAAAGTAAAGTAAGTTGTTATTTTATGAGTAAAATAATAGAGAAATGTGGCTCTTTAACCAGGTGAGGGCAGTTTATTCCTTTCATATTGTGAAATAATTGTTTTAAATTGCAGCATTAAGTTAAAACTCACAATTCAAGATTAATGAATTTAAAAAAACAATGTTTAGACAACTTGTCTCTTGTTGTTAAATCAACTCCATAAACTTTCATTTCTGAGTTAAAACCAAAACAATTTTCTTGTCGACTTAAATTATATTTTCAAGGCAGCAGGTGGACTTTCATTTTCAAGTTAAACCACCTTCAAATGTTTTACAGTGTAACATTCAGCTTAACGTTTCATCACAGATGGAGGAACAGAGTTTTGCTGCTTTTGCCACCATGTAGGTGAGGTATGTGGTGTTGTTTTTGTTTTGGGATGGAGTGTTTTCATCCTCAGGAGCAGGTTTCCCAGGCTGTAGGATAGGATGACAGTGGCAGGAAACCGGATCCAGCAAGTCGATTATCCGAGGTGTTTGTTCGACAGCTCAGCTGCCCGGCAGCCCGGTCCTGCCAAATAAGATGCTCTACATCTCCATGGCTCTGCTGTTTACAGACTGAGGTGTATGTACAACTGCAGCACGTCAACAACAATTTCTGTTGTAAATAAAGTGGGCTGCACAGTTGGTAGCATTGTTGCCTTGCAGCAAGAAGGTCCTGGGCCAGGGCAACACAGAGACAGACTGGACAAACAACCACACACACACACACACACACCCACGCGCACCCCCACACACACACTCACACACACACTCACACCTAGGGAGAATTTAGAGAGACCAATTTACCTAACAGTCATGTTTTTGGACTGTGGGAGGAAGCCGGAGTACCTGGAGAGAACCCAGCATGCACAGGGAGAACATGCAAACTCTGTGCAGAAAGACTCCGGGCCAGGAATCGAACCCAGGACCTTCGTGCTGCAAGGCAACAGTGCTATCAACTGCACCACTGTGCAGCCCACAAACTGTTAAAAAATCAATTAATTACTAAAATTAAATAATATTATTGAACATCTTTTCAGTCCCTCCAGGATTTAGTGTTTGTGTTACTAATTTGGAAATATTTGCACTTATTTATGATGCTAAATGCAAATTTTATTACTCGCTATAGATCATGGCCTATAATCTCAGTTCAATTAAAGCTGAGGCAACTGTTTAGTACAAGTAAGAAAGTTTTTGACAGTTTTTGAGAAAAAAATCTGCTGTAAACTCCAACTATGTATGATGCAAAAAAGTGGGGAGATTTAGTGTGAATTTTCACAATAATTCTTAAGACACTGGAGAGACTGATTGATATAATTTGACAGTAAACAGATAAAAACTACATTGATTTGATTGATAACATAATATTTAAGCACATTTAGTGTTTAGTCAAGAATCTAGAGGGCCACATAAAAGTTGTGGCGGGCCGGATTTGGCCCACGGGCCTTGAGTTTGACACATGTGCCTTAAAACAATGGACAAAGTGTCAATTTCTTTACAAACCTGGTGAGACTTTTAGCTATAATTTTACCAAAAAATGTTTTCTAAGGTTTTCACTCACTGGGTGTGAACAGAAATCTATCCATAATTTGTTAAGATAAACAAGTTTACAAATGTGACTAATTTTTACGCCAATTTTAAATAAACTTGTCATTTATGGTAGAAATTAGAGGAGCAGTTTTTTGTTGTCCCTCTTGTGTTGTTGTTGTTGTTGTTGTTGTTTTGTTGTTGGCAGCAGCTCTGCCTCGAGTTGCCATGGTGATAAAGTAGCCTCTGGTCAAAGATTAATTAGTGCGTGTCTCCCAGATCTCCACGTCGGTCTGTATCACGACCTCAGATCCACACTGCGCCGTGCGGGCCGCCGGGCGTGTCTGCGCTCGGTTGATGGGGATTCCGGTTTTTCCAGTCGGCTCCTTCTGGCTTAAAGCGCTGCAGGTGTGAATCCTCCCCAGTCTCTCTTCAGCAGCAGCTTCAGCTTAAGCAGCAGATCCGCGGAAATGGCTTCCAACACTGCAATGATGGGCCACCTGCCCAACGGCGTGGGGGTTTGCACCACCATTCCGGACATCCTCTACGTGCCTGAATTGGTAAGAAATGGCGTCTGCTGGGGGTTTAACAGCAACTTACAACAGAGTAAGAGTTTATTTTTGTTATTTTATTTCACTTTTCCCCCATAAAGAAGAATTTGGCGCCTCCATGTGCGCAAAATTAACGTTTACGCACGGATCAAACTGCCTCCTACAAAACTTTATAGAAAGTTGCAGAACTTGACAAACTGAGCCGAACTCTCCGTTTGTTAGTTTTATCAGTCTTAAGTTTAAAAATAAAATCACGTTTAATGCCATTCCTCTAAACAAGTCCGGTCAGTTTTTCCAGTGGCTATTTTTACTTCCTTAAAGTTTGCTTACAAGCTGAACGAATATAAAGTTAGAAGTAAAAATCCTTTGTGAAGGTAAAAAAAAAATTAACGGTTAATGTAGATTATATAGGATGGGACAGTAAAGAGGTGCATTTGTTCTTGTGAAGCCGGAAGCAGTTTTCCTCCATCACTTTTACGCATTTAACCACAATTTGTTTTTCTTCTTCTCACCCTTCCTGAATAACAGGAGACATAAAACCGGCTTAGCCTTTAAAAATATTTCTCATATGTATACTACATAGTAAATCTGTGTGTAAATCTGAGTCATCCTGATTTCTATTTTTATGGTTTCAAAGCAAAAAAGGAAGAAAACGGGGAGATAAATATATTAACTTGAGCCAAATTGAGTCTCACAGAACGTAAAGAAGAAAGACCCAACAAAAACAAAAAACTAAAATTTTAAACCATAATTTAAAAGTGGTAGAGTGAATAATCTTCCATTTTGCAGTCTGTCACTCACTTGTGAAAGCTTAATATGGATATTACATTAAACTGATTATTAGGAAGTGCTACCATGGAATAAAGAGGTGTAGCAATATTTTCAAAATTAACCTATTGGGTTGAGCTTCTTACCTAAAATATTTTTATATTGTTATTTTTGCAGTTCTACTACTTAAAGAGTAGTGAGAGAATAATAAGCTGATATTAGTCAGGCTTTCTGCTGAGGTAGCCACCCTGTGGTGAGGACGTCTCACTTCTACGCTCCTTCAAACCTTTTCCCCAAACTTTCTCCCTTTTTTTTCCGTTTCTGTGTCCATTACATTTTAAGTAATTTCTAATGAAGTTTATTAGAAATAATAATTTCAAAAAAAGTTTCTTATATGTTGGACACTCAGATAACAACACTGCCGGACAGGAAACAGTAAAAAAAAACAAACAGAAAACAGAAAAATTCTCCAGACAGGCATATTTCTCTCGTTTTGTTAGTGAGGGGGAATGTATAAAAGCCTTCTGCGGCTCAATTAAAGTCCAAAAAAGTGTCTGCAACAACTCTATTGACTCCCAAAAGACATTAACAACACTTGAAGGACTAGGAAACAACTTAATATGCGGACCAACACATTTCGGTTTGCAGCCTTCATCCTTCAAATGATGCTGATGAAGGCCACAAGTTTAGTCAGTTGCACTCTGAACAGGAAGATCAGTTGATTTGCAGTTGGAAAGTTGTGTGTTTGGATCCAGCTTTCTTCTCACAGGCAACAAACGTACAGCCAAGTCGATTAATATAATGTATCAGTGTGTTTGGGGCGCGACGGAGGAACACTTTGAGAGATTTTTGTCCACCTGATCAGCAGTGACATCTGGAGGAGAGGGAGCTGCATGAAGTCACTGCAGAACCTGTTCTGACTTCTCATTAAAAGGGCCGTGTAAAGATTTGATCAGTTTTAATAGTGTAAACTTTTTAAATGTAGCCAGTCTCTGATTGTGATTGTCCTGCAAATCTGCCAGGTGGTCTAAAGGTGATTTAACGTGAAAATGAAAGTCCACCTGCTGCCTTGAAAATGCAATTTAAGTCGACAAGAAAATTGTTTTGGTTTTAACTCAGAAACTAAAGTTCATGAAGTTGATTTAACAAGAGACAAGTTGTCTAAACATTGTTTTTTAAGTTCATTAATCTTGAATTGTGAGTTTTAACTTAATGTTGTAATTTAATCTAAATAATTATTTCACAATATGCAAGAAAAAAACTAAAGAGTCACATTTCTCTATTATTTTACTCACAATATCAAGTTTAAATAACTTCTTATTTTACTTTACAAATTCTTGTTTCAAATTGCATGAACAAAATTTCTGACCTGATGATAAATTTTATTAAACATCTCAATGAATTCAGCTCAGAAACATTTAGTGTGAACAGGACATTTTCCTCAAGCTTTAAAATAAACTTTTGCCTTAATAAAACACAAGAGTCAGATCAACGTAACGCTCTTCCACCTCAGGATACAGAAACAAGCCGCTAAGCATTCTGGGAAATAGTTCCCACTCCTGTCTTTTTCTTCTTTCAGTTTTTTTAAGTGCTAACCTAAAAACTCTAGTTTGTTCAACTCTTGGAGGTTTGCCAAAATTAATAAAAAGTAAGTTTATCTTTCACAAACTCACATTTAGGTTCAAAATCTAAAACTTTAAATGTATTCGACTTAAAGAGTAGAAGATAGTAGACACAACTAAATGCAGCTCAGATGTTTTACAGTGAAGGTCAACGCTCAGAGGAATGTTAGAAGGAAAATTAGTGAGCTAATCAAATCAAGGGTTAGAGGTCAAAAACAGTTAGAGAAGATTTAATTCCTCAATCAACCCTGTTAGACGGAAGAGAGTCAGCAAACATCCACAAAAATGTCCACCCAGCTCTTCTAACTTTAGTAAGAAGGAAGTAAGGTTGAGGAATGCTGCTGATGCCTTTGCGTTTAGCTGGAGGTTGAACTGAAAAGGACCTACAGAGAAAAAGAGCAAACATGCAGGTGGAGTTGGACTGTAACGGCAGCAGGTGGAGGAGGGTCGGCGCCCATGAATAATGCAGCCCGTCAATCATTAGTGGTGTTGAATAAACGAAGGCAGAGGCATCCGGCTCCCTGCTGCGGAGCGAGCTGCAAATACAGGATGGACAAAATGATGGAAACTCAAGCTGTGCATCCTGAAACAGAGGCCTTGAAAGACTGAACTTAACTGAGCGCTGATGTTTATGTTCATCGTTTTCAGAGAAAGACATTCCTTCTCATCCCAAAAGAATTATAAAAAGAGACGCACACATGGATTAGCTTAACAATATGAGCGGAAAATATAAAAACAGTTTGGAAAAAAGGCACCACACTGCAAAAACACAAAATCTTACCAAGTATTTTTGGTTTAGTGAGATATTTCAAGCATATCTCACTCTGCTTGAAATAAGACAAAACTAACTTACAAGTAACTTTTGATAAGATATATCTGCTTGTTTTAAGTAAGTAATTCCATAATATTGATGAAAAAGTTTTAGTTCCACTGACAGATTATTTCACAAAAAATATCTGAAAAATATCTTGTTATAAGTGAAACAATCTGCCATTGAAACTAGAACTTTTTTTGGTCAATATTAAGGAATTATTTACTTTTAAAAAAGCTCAGATTTCTTGTTGAAAATTTGTTTATAAGTTAGTTTTGTCTTATTTCAAGTGAACTAAGATATTTGAACTAGAAGCTAAACCAAAAATACTCAGTAAGATTTTGGGTTTTTGCAGTGCATGCTTTAAAGTTTTGTCAGAGTTCAGTGAGTACACTGCAAAAACATAAAATCCTACCAAGAATTTTTGTCTAGTTTCTGTTGCAAATATATTAGATCACTTGAAATAAGACAAAACTAACTTACAAGTAACTTTTCAGCAAGATATAGGAACTTGTTTTAAGTAAATAATTCCTTAATATTGATGAAAAAGTTCTAGTTTCACTGGCAGATTATTTTTCTTATAACAAGACATTTTCCCCTGTTATAAGTGAAAAAATCTGCCTGTGGATCTAGAACTTTTTCATCAATATCAAGAATTTATTCACTCAAAATAAGCCATCTTGCTGAAAAGTTATTGATAAGTTAGTTCTGTTTTGTTGAGTGTACTACGATATTTGTGACAGAAACTAGACAAAAATACTTGGTAAGATTTTCTGTTTTAGAACAGAATAGAATAGAATAGAATAGAATAGAATAGAATATACTTTATTGGTCCCCCAGGGGAAATTGCTTATTTGTTGAAAGCTACTCCATCGTAGGTGATAAATACAAAGTTTGTAAAATATATTTATATACCTAAGAGTGAATAAGAAAGAGTGAATAGGTCAAAATGACTAGATATAAGCAAATAAATAAATAACAAGCAATCACATGCAATATATTAATCAATAAATAAGCTATAAATGAGCACAGAAAAAAATGTAATCAATTAGCACAGACTTGGGCATCGTAAAGCCTGATGGCTACAGGCAGAAATGACTTTCTGTGGCGCTCTGTGGTGCACTTTGTCAAAATGAGTCTCTGGCTGAAGCTGCTTGTATCAGGCCAGCAAGTCATGGAGTGGATGAGACTCGTCGTCCAAGATGTCCTGCACCTTGGACAGGATCCTTCTCTCTGACACCACTGCACTGTAATCACCAACTGAACGTGTTAATACCTTCAAGAACATGACAGGGTTTCTTACAATGTTTTCCATGCTAAAGATAAACCTTCATTAGTCTTCTGTGGTTTGCGTCCATTAGTCAGACCACATTCCATCTTTTACAACAACAACCCACGAATGAGGAAATGAAGAGGTCTTTCTGCAGAAAGCGTTGTGTTCAGTGCTGTCTAATGTCTCCCTGGTGTGCCTGCAGATCTTCGGAGGTCTGGTGTGGATCCTGGTGGCGTGCACGTATGTGGTACCATACAACCCTCAGGGCTGGGTCATGTTTGTCTCAGTCTTCTGCTTCGTCATGACCTTCATCTGGTTGGTGGTGTTCGCCTGCGGTTCCCACGGCAACTCCAGTGGCTGGGCAACTGCAGTAAGTAATCACTGACAGAAAAAACAACACAGCAAACTCTTTTTTTTAGTGACCTGTACAAACTCACTTACTTTTTGAGAAGTTATCAGCCAGTCAGTCGTTCATTTCAATTAATATGCTGCAGGCAAAAACTGCTTTTGAAGATTTTTCTAGCACTAAATTACATTAAAAACAGTTTTATTTTATAAAAGTATTCCAACATCTGGTAAAGTTAAAAAAAACTTTAGCTTTAACATTTGATGTTGCATTCAACATAAAATCACACAAAAAGTATTTTGTGTCTAGATTTTAGTGCAAGACAAAACTAACTTACAAGTAGCTTTTCAGCAAGACATATCAGCTTGCTTTAAGTAAATAGTTTTTTAATATTGATGAAGAAAATACTAGATTATTTCACTTTTAACTTAAGATAAATGTCTTGTTATAAGAAAAATAATCTGCCAGTGGAACTACAACTTTTTCATCAATTTATAAGAATTGTTTCCTTACAATAAGCTCATATATCTTGCTGAAAAGTTACTCATAAATCAGTTTTGTCTTGTTTCTACTGTACTAAGATATTTTCAGCAGAAGCTAGATAAAAATACTTGGTGAGATTTTGTGTTTTTGCAGCGTATAAATCCAGGACATTCACTTAACGGCCACTTTATGATGCACACCTGTTCAACTGCTTGTTAACACAAACAATAAATCGCCACATCTATGGTGCGTTCAATGTGAACTTGGAAACTTCCCAGTAGGAAAAATCAACTGGATTTTCTCAGTGGGAAGTCGGACCTTCACTCCGACTTTGTGTTTCAATATGGCCGCTTCTCGCATTAACATTAGTAAAGCTATGATGATATGATGATGAACAGTGTCTACTTGGGCGTTGCCATGTTGAAATCCTGACTTTTCAGAGTATGTGAACTGGAACGTGTTAAATCGGGTGTGACATCAAACTTATCTCCAAGTCCAGACTTGCTGGAGATCAAACAAAGCCTCAGATTGGTGACATAAAAGGGTTTATAGCGACTCTGAACTTGGTATTGTTGCTGGTCTGAGATGTTAGAAACTGCTGATCTGGATTCTTGAACACAAAAATAAATAAACTTCCAAAGTCACCAGATCTCAATGCAGTGGAGTGACTTTTGAAAATGTTAGGATGAGAACTCATGGAGATCTGAACCAAAATAAAACAAAACAACAATAAAACACGCTTCACCTTTTGCATCTGTGGAAAGATGAATTAAGGAAATCTTGAAAGCAAAATATAATAGCAAGTCATAGCTAATAAACTGGCAGCTATGTGTATTCAGACAAGCTTTTGGCATTTGTAATTTTTTTTTATTATGAACTTTCTCAAATGTAAACATATCATCACATTTTATGTTTATTTGATTTTCTATAAGAAACATTTCTCTCATTCTGTGCTCTTCTCTTCCATCTTCCTCCATCAGGACTTTATCTATCACTTCATTGCCACTGCCTTCTACCTCAGCGCCTCAGTTGCTCTGGCTAAAGTGACCATGGACTTCAAATCTGATCCCCTCATTAAAGAGTACAAGCTGGATATCTCTGCGGTTGTAAGTATGCTGTATTTATGGAGGACATTGTGGTACATAAGCGAAATTAAACTATTTCTGGAAAACTTGACTTGGAAAATAATTAATGTTGACCAAAGAAAATCTGTTATAGAAGAAATCTGTTCTGGAGTAAAGCCTACTTGTTCACCTTTTATTAAATGTGTTCATGTTGTTGTTAGATAGCTAAATGAAGTGTGCAATTCATGTCAGAAAACGTACAATTTTAAAAATATTTTTAAAAATATAAAAATGAAAAAAATTTTAATTTTCTAAAAGTGACATTTTACTTTTTTTTTCATTTTTAAAATGAACAATTTTAAAAATAGTTTCATTTAAAATATTTTAAAATGTAAAATAATTAAGAAAATTTTACATTTTAAAAATATAAACATTTCTAAGATGTTTATATTTGAAACACTTTCAGCTTTAGGATGATGACACAGAAGTAGTGAACAACTAGCTAAACATTAGCTTAAGGATTAGCATGGATGTTTTGAAGTTCTGTTAAGTTGCTATTGGAAACAGTTTCTTTACATGTTGTAGAAAAACAACAGTGAGCTTGGTGGAAAATAAATAAATCCTTACATTTGAAGGAAAACTAAGAAGCTAAAAAGATTTACGTTTTGTCAATCCACCTACGTGAATGTTTATGTTGTTTGAAGTGATAAAATTAGCTTAGCATCTACGAAAACAACATCACGATGATGAACCGTTTTTTTTCTACAGGTGATAATAAATCTGAACTGTCTGAACTATTTTTCTTCTTTTCAGGTTTTCTCGTATGTAGCAACTCTGCTCTACTTCGTCCACACAATACTGTCGGCTATTCGATGGAAATCTTTCTAAACTTTTCCTCCTGACTCAGCCTCACGAGATGTGAACGGACAGAACTGACTTTTTTTATTGCTGAATATAAAACTGTGGCCTGCTGACATGATGGGAGTGCTGGAGGTCGCCAATTTACAGTTTTTCTGCAGAAGCCTTGAAGCAACATCTGTTTAATTGCAGCTTCTGAGCTTGGAGATGAACAACGTGAGCGCCCAGCTGACCCAGATGGCTGGTTCCACACAGTTACTTTATAAACATAAACTGACTCATTTAAACAGATGTGACTATTAACCGTAACCCAATTTGTTCAAATATTTACTTCAAAAACATTTCCAAAATATTTTAAACTTTTGATCAAAGTTCCCTAATGGTAAGGTTAAAGTTATACTATATGATTGAATTATGATGGGTTTTTTTATACAGTCTAGAAATACGAGTAAGTTAACTTGCTTAATGTTAAATATAACGTTTGTTATATTTATACATATGCAAGTACGTTAAATATAAGGTTTAATTTTTGCCAGATGCTTCTTTTTACTGCCCAACATGTCAATTAAAAATTTATATATTTACGTTTTCACTCATTTTCTCTAACTAAAACACAATAATTTGGGAATTCTTCATGGTAATACAGTGCTGTAGTTTTTTAAAGATTTTTTATATGTATACTGTTATAGCAGTTTTCAATATAACCTTTAAAATTATGTAAAATTTGGTGTATATTATAATATCGTATGGTGATTTGGGGTTTTTTGTAGATTTTTTTGTAACTTAAAATTGAGGAGCTCATTTAAAATAAAACTTTTTTATTTTGAGACTTGTTTTTTTCTCCTGTTTCATACTTTAATGTTTATTTTATTTATAGCGTTTTTATATACATTACTGACGTGAATGTATCACTATGCTGAAACATTTTCTGCTTCCTTCATTTCAGTGAAGGAAACACAAAACAACTGCAGAAGAGACACAAAATGAGACAAGATGTGTTGACATTTGAATATTTCATTAGTTAAGATATCAGGTAAAACCTTGAGGGTGTGAAGAGGTCACACCCTGCTTAACACACTACAAAAGGTATAGGGAACAATTAGCAAGGTCTTAATGAACTGCTTTAACCCTCACAGGGACTAGTTGAATTTTTGTTGCTCAAATTGCTCTGATTTTCTCTATTTAGTAAATTATCAAAACAAACCCAGTCCTGTCAACGTTGGTCTCCATCTGCTCAGAGCTCACCGGGTAAAAACCTGCTGGGTACAAGACTTAATGAATACCCATCCCAAAACCACTACAAATACATAACTGATGATACATAACAGGTTTTTACATGCAGATGTACCCACCTGAAATGGCACTACACTGTAAAACATTTGAGCCGCATTTAGTTATGCCTACTATCTTCCACCCTTTAAGTCAAATAAATGTATCAAGTTTTAGATTTTGGACCTAAATGTGAGTTTGTGAAAGATAAACTTACAGCAGTAAGTTGTGTTAACTTTTTATTAATTTTGTCAAACCCCCAAGAGTTGAATAAACTGGACTTTTTAGGTTAACACTTAAAAAACTGAAAGTAGAAAAAAACAGGAGTGGGAACTATTTCCCAGAATGCTTAGCGGCTTGTTTTTGTATCTTGAGATGGAAGAGCGTTACATTGATCTGACTCTTGTGTTTTATTAAAGCAAGTGAACATTTCAACAGACCTGACATCAGTTTACCAATCCGCTCCCCTGAAGCTTAACCAACTTTTCCCACTGAACAGTGAATGCACCTCAGTGTCCTCTGAAATGAAGAGGACCCCCTAAATTGTGCCTGTGTAAACAAACCCACACTCTTGTGGAGCAAGTAATACAAGTATGATCCCACACACACACACACACACGCCCACACACCCACACACACACACACACACACACACACACACACACACACACAGTGTGATGATGCAGGCAGGGCTGATGGGAGTGTAAAGCAGGTCGGTGAACTGTGACTGTGCTGTATTATGGATGAGAGGAAGACAGGAGGTGATAATAGAGGAGCATCTCCATGAAACTGAAGATGAGGCTGCAGGGCGTCTTCTTCACCCCAATCAGACATTTTACATGAGAATACTTCACAGACTGTGGACTTTAATTTTTATTTGGTACTGCATGTTTTCTTAAAGCGTGTGTCATTATTTATTTATTTATTTTTTGGAGGCAGGGGTGTTGAAAAAGGCAAAACTACACATATTCTAGAATGAAATTATTCAATAACCAGGGGAGCTCCCTATGCTTTTTTTTTTTGAGGTACAGAACATAAAACAAAGCAATATTTCATTGCTTAATATATTGACGGAGCCACAAATCTCAAAAACTTACCAAGTATTTTATCTAGTTTCTATTCAAAATATCTTTGTATGCTTTAATGTCAAATTTTAAACCTGTTTTTAAAAGTGCTATGCCAATAAATTTGACAAATTGCACCATAGTGAGTGCTTTACAAAAACGATAACACAACAGAATAAGTTGATGAAAATAGGAAGAGACAAAAAATACTATAGATTTTATTTATAATGACTATGTCTTGAGATTTCAAAGGGTTAAAGTTGTAATGCTATCTCCTAAATATTAGTTCAAATATCAATTTACAAGTGCGGAAGCTGTCTACTGCCACCTGCTGGCCAAACCGGTGTACGGTGTATTTCCAGTTTATCAGAAAATTATTTCATGTTAATATTTTTGTTCCGCTACGACGCCGTATTTGGGTCATTGCAGATAGAAAAAAATGAGTAAATCTCCACCAAAGAACTCTGAAATTCTGAGATCAATCTTGAAATTAATCAAGAGGTTTTGGCAAAAATGTGCATTTTTTTCCCCTATCTACAATAGCCTACCATGCCGCCGTAATTACACACCAGTTTCTCTGTTGCAATTACACATTTCCTGTTGTGTGCTTTACATTACAAAGACATGCAGCCTGCAAAACCCTGAAAATGTTACATCACGAGGAAAATATAAAAGATTCTGCTGCAAACTGCAGCACAGTGAAAAATAGAAAAACAAAAAAATATTTAGATTTTGAGCATATTTGAAGGTTGTATATTATTATTCTATTCAACATTTAATTTTCTGTTTCGTTTAGTTTGTCCCATGTCCAAAAAAGAGACCTATCAGCTCAGAATACCACCGATGAATTTGGGCATCATTAATGTTGAAGCCGAACACGTTGTTACATGTATTACAACTTTTGTTTTAAAAAAAATAAACTGAATATATTATAATAACAATCTTTCATCCACCCAAAAACAGACATTTAATCATTTATTTATTTTACAAAACATAAAAAGCCATGACACACATTGAAATCTGTGCAAAGAATGATAATTTTCACCTGAATCTCCTATAATGCAAACATCAAAACTAGTTTTATTGTGCAATTGCATAAAATAAAACAAAGAGGTTACATTTTAAAAGTAAATAAATCTAATTTGGTAGTGAATAACTGGACTGAGGTAGTAAACCCAACAGTATCTTCATATTAGCAGTCAAGTTTCAATGTAGTAGAGAAAGTTTAATTTGTAAAGTCAGAAAGTATGTAGTGTTCATGAATTATGATTGGAAGAATAATAAATAAAAGAATAATGTTTGTAGCCAAAGTAGAACGTAAAGTAACAAAAAGCAATGAAACTGTAATTTTGAGAGAAAACATGAGCTAATTATTAGATTTTTAAAATAAAAATCAGATTGAAGTCAATAGTGATGATGAGGTTCACAACTAAAAAAAGAAAACTGTACCAACAAAGTAAGCCGAAAGTAGAACAATTTTAAACATAAAAGCATTTTTGGATAAATATAAACGTCTGTGATCTTCTGAAGTGTAAAAGTCTAAAAGTCTTTTGTTTTAGGCAAGTTTTGTGATTTTTAAGCTGCCTTTGATCCATAAAGTGTCGACGTGGCTGAGCGGCAGAACTCTGTGCTGAAAGCTAAACAGCTGCTGTCCGTCCACAAGCGCTTGAAATCTGCCGTGTTCGCAGCGGATCTCAACCTGGAGACAGAACCAGTTCAGTTCAGTTCCCTATAAAACCTGAACACAGCAGCAACAATCGACTCAAAACAGCTTGACGTGTTTTTTCTTGTTTATTTTTCTTTTGAGCCTGTATACTCCAGTTATCAAATGATCAGCTACTAAATCAGTTGACAATTATTTCAATAATTGATTAATCGTTTAAACTCAAGAAAAACTGTCATTAGGTAATATGTACCCTGATGATTTTAAATATCCAATTTATAGAAATAATTCAGACAAAAAAAAAACAATAAGCAGCTTATTAGCTTCACTTCAGACATTTTATATCTGCATTAAATAACTAATTTCTCTAAATTCACTATCTATAACAGTAGGATTCTGTGCTTCATGTTGTCTTTTTATCGTTACAATATTTTAACTGCGTGTTAAAGAGTTTTTCTTCATTTAACTTTTACAAAATATGTTTTTACATATTTGTTGAAGCCATTAACCATGTTGTGACAGGTTAATATGAAACAGATAATCTGTGGAAAAATTGATTTCAGTGCAACTATGCACTGCTCCCGCTCAAAAACAACCAATCAGGGCCAGGAAGAGTGACTTGGTGCTGTCAATGACCCTCATGTGCATGCTGCTCAATGTGCTACAGGCAGAGAAACAACTTACCGTTCCAGAAAAACCACCTAACTAGCTTGAGCATTCATCACATACACCGTTGTGGTGAACCAGAGAGACAGGAGGAGGATGTGAGCAGCACATACACAAACATGATTGACAGCACTAAGACCCTCCTTCTCCTAGCTCTGATTGGTTGTTTCCAGTAACATAGGAGAAGGCCAAAGAGATCGATCTTTTTAGATTATCTGTCTCATATTGCAACATGGTGACAGATTGAACAAATATATAAAAAATATATTTTATGAAAGTTACAAAATGTCTGCCACAAGTACTGCAAAAGACATCTTCGGATTTCTGCAGAGATTCTGGTACCTTAAAGGGCTGATCCTTGATAAAAGGGAAAAAAGGAACCGCTCTCTCCACTTCGCCCCAGGATCCCGACATGCAGGCTCTCCGCAGGATCTGTCTGTCTTTAAATCGGACACAGAGCTCCAGCGCCACGTTAGGTGGCGGTTCCCTGGACCCACGGCCGCATGTCAGAGCAATGTAGAACCTGGAGAACAGAAGACGTATGGCGGCCATTAAGCAGACAGAACATCTAATTCCAGTGGCAATAATACAGTAGATTTACGCCTGCAGAGGAGGTGTAGTGCTTTATGTTGAAGCTTTGGTTTTAATTCAATCCTGCACTGTAAAACATTTGAGCTGCATTTAGTTGTGTCTTCTATCTTCTACTATTTAAGTCGAATACATCTAGCGGGTTTAATATTTTGAACCTGAATGTGAGTTTGTGAAAGATAAACTTACAGCAGTAAGTTGTGGTAACATTTTTATTAATTTTGTCAAACCTCCAAGAGTTGAATAAACTAGAGTTTTTAGGTTAGCACTTAAAAAAAACTGAAAGAAGAAAAACACAGGAGTGGGAACTATTTCCCAGAATGCTTAGCGGCTTGTTTCTGTATCCTGAGATGGAAGAGCGTTACATTGATCTGACTCTTGTGTTTTATTAAGGCAAAAGTTTATTTTAAAGCTTGAGGATAATGTCCTGTTCACACTAAATGTTTCTGAGCTGAATTCATTGTGATGTTTAATAAAATTCATTATCATATCAATTTTGTTCATGCAATTTGAAACAAGAATTTAAATTATTCTAAAGTGAAATAAGTTGTTATTTAAACTTGAAATTGTGAGTAAAATAATAGAGAAATGTGGCTCTTTAACCAGGTGAGGGCAGTTTTTTTCTTACATATTGTGAAATAATTATTTGATTTAAATTGCAGAATTAAGTTAAAACAATTCAAGATTAATACATTTAAAAAAAACAATGTTTAGACAACTTGTCTCTTGTTAAATCAGCTTCATGAACTTTAATTTCTGAGTTAAAACCAAAACAATTTTCTTGTCGACTTAAATTGCATTTCCAAGACAGCAGGTGGACTTTCATTTTCAAGTTAAACCAACTTCAAATGTTTTACAGTGTGATAAGAAATTTTGGTGTGTTTTAAATTTTCCCTTCGTAGTAAAAATACATAAAACTCCCGATTTGTGCAGAGGCTCTTTACACCTCTACTACCAATGAAATAAAAAGTGCTACACATTAAAAATATCTCACTTAAATAACTATTTAGTAACAAACAAGATAAAGTTTAAATAACCAGACTTTTACCGATCAGGACTCGGATCCACAACCCCAACCAAGATCACCTTTTTCCCTGGCTGCAGCCCACCGGTGATGTGACCTCTGAAAGGAACTTCCTGGAAGCACAAAGTGTTTCCATGACAACAGAGAGACAATTTAATATGCTTTAAAATTAAGTTGTGCATCTCTTTGGACTGGGCGTGGCACTTCAAGGTGTTAAATCAGCAGTAATTTATCAATCCTGAAGGAAAATTAAATGAATGAACAATATAATAGTTTTAATAATTTTTAAAATATGAACAGTTTCATTGAAACATGTTGGTGTGGTTCAAATTTCTTTAAGTAAGATTTGAACTAGAACGGACATAAATTAAATTCAGGTTGAATTTATCAAAGAGACCAGCAGAAAAACCAGATTTACAGATTTATCTTTATCTTTAATTCATCTTAGCTTTTGATAAAACAGCAAATTTTTCACAATATCGTCAGAATCTCATGTTATGGGTATTTAGTGAATTGTTTATAATTTATAATAGTCATTAATGATGTTTAAAACGCCTCAAAACCTTCCATATTGTTGGAGTTGCTGTTTTTACTGTTCTCCATCATTAAATAAATGTGAAAATGTGATTAAATGCAATTACTGTGTGGAGTTTAGTGATAAAAATCACACTTATTTTGTGAATAAGTCTTGGTGTCCTAAACAGAAATGGGAATGCTTTCCAAAAGCAGTATTTGTATTTGTGGGTCCATGATTGCTGTGCTCCTAAAAGAGAGAGAAAACAGTTCTTATTCACTTTTATTGTTACCAAAATAGTACCAAACAAATATTGTGGTTAAAGGTTAAGTCCATATTGCCTCTGACATACACTATAATATACTAAGTTGATAACAAACACACTGTATTACTCATCACCAACAACTAATAATGCGTTTAAAAGAAGCGGAGGTTTTCACATTTTGTTGACCATGTGATATTTAAGAGTGTTAAAACAATGCCAAGAAGGAAAGTATCAGCAATAAGCTCATAGAAACAATCATTAATGCTCCCACAGTTTACACTGCAAATTTGATGGATTGAAATTTCGTTATTTACCATTCAGAGGTACTTTTACTCTTTTTGATGTTAAAAAGTTGCACGCTTTGCCACCAGTTTGGGCTGAAGATCTTAATATCTAGTCTGATTTGGCTGATGCAGTGGTCAGATTCAACCAGCAGGGGGAGTCTAACGCCAGTGAAGAGCACCGGAACTTCCTCCTTAGATCGCTGGAGCACAAGCGCCGTGTCCGGTTCTTTTTTTTTAAATATTCCCCTTCTTCAGGTATGAGTATATATAAACACACCTGTAGGTTGTAAATTAGTTTATTAACTTTCAGAAAGCTTGTGAATTGTTTTTTTTTTTGACTCTCCGAATGTTAACAAACTCCGTTGTTAGCTCCATTGTTAGCACCGTTGTTAGCTACCATACTGCTAACAACGTGTATGTTTGTAAGCTAACTGAGTTAAGAATCGATAATAATAATATTAGATAATAATAATCGCTGGAGCAGAAGCACCATCTCCGGCTCTTTTATTAAAATATTCTCTTTCTTCAGGGCGTTTACACAAAAACACAAAATCTTACCAAGTATTTTTGGTTTCTAATACAATACATATCTTACCACACCTGAAATAAGACAAAACAAACTTACAAGTAACTTTACAGTAAGATACAGAGCCTTATTTTAAGTAAATAATTTCTTATTATTGATAAAAATGTACTTGTTTCATTGGTAGATTATTTCACTTATAAAACAACATTTTTTCCTTGTTATAAGTTAATTTATCTGCCACTGGAACAAGCACTTTTTCGTCAATAATAAAGAATTATTTACTTAAAACAAGCCTCTACATCTTGCTAAAAAGTTATTTTTAAGTTAGTTTGTCATATTTCAAGTGTACTAAGAAATCTACACTAGAAATGAGACCAAAATTGCTTGGTAAGATTTTGTGTTTCTGCAGGTATTTTTTCTATCAATATGAAAGAATTATTAACTTAAAACAAGCTTGTATTTCTTGCTGAAAGGACATTTATAAGTTAGTTTTGTCTTATTTCAAGTGAACTAAGATATTTGTACTAGAAACTTAACCAAAAATACTTAGTAAGATTTAGTGTTTTTGTAGTGTAAACTGATGTATTATGAAAAGAAAAATTATGAAATATTCTTTCAGAACATTACTCTTTATGAAGAAGGTATTTTTCAAGAGATTGTTTGTCTCCTGGGTTTGCATGTGTTGCTTTCATTATTATTATTTTTTACCAGTTTTCTTTCAGCTTCTCCATCCGGACATCGAGAGACCAATTTGTTCGGCTCCGTCTCGTCTCTCTGTGGTAAACTCCATTTCTGAAAGAAAGGAAATAATGCATCATAACTTCTCTGGGCTTCTTCTAAAGAGCTCCAATATAGTTAATTTTTTTAAACTGTTGTATTTAATTACAGATATGTTTCTATGTGTGGAGAAAACATTTTAATCTGTTTTTGTGTGCCGGGTACTAAGTTCACAAGGTGATGTAACAAGGCTGGTCCTGTGACTGCCATGTGCTGAACTGCAGCTCCAGAGAAGCAGGAAGTTTGATTACATTAGCTTAGAATTCAAAATAAAAGCTTTTAGTGTCAACTTTGTTAGAGATTTATTTTGAAAAGGATGGATGCTTTTATTTAGAATCTAATCTACATTTTCAGTTTTGATAACAAGAGGGAATACGTTTAAAAAAGGATTTTTAAAATGTATTTAAAGATCGTCAATCTTCAGTGAAGATTTTGTCTTGTTACGTCTGAAACAAGGAAAAATGTGGAACAAAATAAAACACTATGAAGAGATTAGGGTAGGAACAAGTTGAATAACATTTTAGAGAAAAAATACTTTTAGGAGTAATTTACTACACTTTACTTTTTACTTTTATTTGAGTAATTTTTTTAAATAATACAATTATTTGAGTAATATTTTATGAAGTATCACTACTAGGGATGCACCAATATGCTGTTATGGCCGATAACTAATATATATATAAATAAAAATAAATATTGTTTGTTAATATCGGTGTGGTTTTATTTACCAGACCGATCCCGATGTTAAAAAAATAGCTAATATCTGTCAATACTGATGTTGTGCCGATATATCGTGCACCACTAATCGCTACTCTTACTTTAGTAACACTTCTGGATTGACCCATTGAGTGAAAAATAAACATGTTTTACCCAAACATTCACCAGACACAGACATGCAGTTTTTGTTAGTTTCATAAGTTTTTTATTGAAAGAAAATAATTTGAAGAAATAAAATATTTTGCCTGATTTTTTTGTTTTGTAATGATGTTTTTTACATGACTTATTGTAATTTCAATCTACAAAATACCAAAATTTCCACATAACTTTATATTTTTAAAATATTAAATGATTGATCATTTGATTAATTAGTCATAACTTGAGTAGATGTTTTACAAAAGACGTTTTTACTCTGACTTGAGTCATTTCTTGGAAGGCTTTTTATTTGAGTAAAAATATGTTAAAGTAATGCTACTCTTACTTGAGTAATATTTTGTATACTCTACCTTCCTCTGGATATGGATGTTAATGTAGAATCAACAAAAGGTATTAAAAGGATTAGATTTCTGCAGAGCTGTTTAGAACAATCACCAGAGGCCTTACATGGTGTAGTTAGAGGTAAAGTGATTCTCAGGCAGTTGCTGGAGCAACCAACAGTCAGTTGAAACAGAAGATTCCTCATTTCACAGCCTTGGAGGAGTTTGATAGCGGTCGCATTTTGTGTTTGCATGAAAGTGTTGGAATTTTCTTGACTGAATTATCAAGTTATAATCCGATTACTTTGTTGTTTTGACCAACTGTCAGGTGCTTCAGCGACTGCCTGCAACAGTACATTCACTGTGCAAACAGCTGGTGTCCTCCGATGCCTGTTCTCTTTGGGAATTAGATCATACGACTAGTTTTAAAAATTACATTAAAATCAAAAATCCTTCTGGGTGTTTTTATTTTAATGTTTTTATCAGTGAGTGTTCTTAATATTCACTGACAAGAAAATCTCTTTAATGTCAACAATTTGGACAATCCAGGCCTCTTTTCTCAACAGTGTCATGAAGTTAATTTGACCGCTTTCAAATCTTGTGAGACACAATTGCCTTTAACTAGACCGCTGTTTTTTCTCCCAATATATTTATTGAGTTTATGAAAATATGAAACGGAAAATTTCCATCCAAATAAATAAAGAGGGTATAAAATTTAGCTAAAATTTTTTTAAATAATAAAGACGGGAAAATAGTATAAATATACAGATAAATAAATAATATTAGATCGTTATTTTTCATGTTAGGGCTGCACAGTGGCGCAGTTCTTAGAGCTGTTGCCTTGCAGCAAGAAGGTCCTGGGTTCGATTCCCGGCCGGGGGTCTTTCTGCATGTTCTCCCTGTGCATGCTGGGTTCTCTCCGGGTACTCCGGCTTCCTCCCACAGTCCAAAAACATGACTGTTAGGTTAATTGGTCTCTCTAAATTCTCCCTAGATGTGAGTGTGTGTGCATAGTTGTGTGTCCCCTCTGTCTCTGTGTTGCCCTGGACAGACTGGCGACCTGTCCAGGGTGACCCCACCTCTTGCCCTCCCGACCCCTCTAAGGGACAAGGGTGTTAGAAAATGGATGGATGGATTTTTAATGTTAGTAGTTCAAAAGGGGCTTTTCTAACCTGCAAAGTTAAAAAGAAGCTTTTATTTTGATAGTTTTCAAAAGGATCTTTTGCATATTCTTGATGACTTGTTACTTGGGACAAAAGCAAGTTCATATCGCTTTAGAAAACTCAAACAAGTAAAAAGTTCAGATATTAGCTGTCACCAGAGAACTCCAGCTACATTCAGAATATGGAAGCAAGTTTTTAGACACTTTTTTAATGTTCTGGTTAATTGTTAACTCCTACTTGCTTGTCGTCAGGTGTGCAAACTTACCTTCCTGCCCTGCGCTGTCACCCTGTGCGATTCAGCCATTTTCATCTGCAGGAAGCAAACAGCAGAGCAATAAGCTGCAGCTCCAGTTTGACTGGCTGTGACGTCGCTTAGGACTGAATCAACACTGACGGAAAGCTTCAACCTTCCTGATTACCCTCCAGCACACAGCGCAGCTCTGATAATCAGCTGCCCCCACATGCCTTTCTCTGCCAGGTCAATAAGAAATGCGCTCATTGTTAGGCGCTAACTCCTCCTCAGTCTCCCGCAAATTAAGTTTCACAGCTTCATTTGTTTCTCAGATTCATGAAAAAAGAAGCTGTGGATAATTCACAGGCAGCACATTAAAAACTCAAACTTTTGATTAAAAGTATAATCATGGACATGAATCTTATGCTCATTTTTGAGCTTTTAAAGATGCAGTTGGAGTGTTTTTTCCGTTTTTCTGCTATAAAGTTGCTGCTGGGAGGAAGGACCTGCGATAACGCTCCTTTGTGCACCAAGGATGCAGCAGTCTGACACTAACTCTTGGGATAAGAAACATTGTAACATTTACAAGAGAGTTCATTTGTTTATGAACTTTTATAAAGTTAAAACTAGATATTTACATACACAGAATAAAAAGACAAGAACACGTTTCTTTCTCACTGTCTGAAGTTAAATCCGTCCAAACTTTTCTTGTTTTAGCTTAGTTAGAATTATCAAAATTATTGGTGGGAAAAGATTTGATTCAAATCATATATTTTGACAGACAGTTGTCCCTCATTCTGACCTAATGTAAATTTTTGAATTTGAGAAGCAAAAAAAAAAATTTCTAGAAAATATTCTCTCTAAGCTTCTTGGCATTTAGCAAATAGAAATAATTTTTGTAATTCTAACCAAGAAAAAATTGGTCGTTTTCAACTTCAAAAGGTGAGAAATGTAAATATCTGGTTTCATGAAGACCAAAACAAATAAAAAGTAAGAACATGTGAGCTTCACTTTGGCAGAAAAAAAGGGTTTTAAAAATGTACACTTAACTTTTGTTTATACGCTGGTCCTGCTGGAATGAATTTATAGATCAAAACATTTCAGCTGTTGCTTAAGAAATTACAAAAACACTAAATAAACAAGTAAATTAACTATGAAAGGCTTTAATACTGAAAAAGTAAAATATATTGCTATCAGAATGTTGGTCATTTAAAACTAAGTGGTTAAATTCATTCAAGTGATGGAATATATATATATATAACTGAAGATTATTCTAAATTTGGTGAGTGTTAAATATAACCATAGATTTACTTGCAATAAAAATTTTCTTGAGGATTTGACAACTCATCATGACAACTGGAGCATCTTGTGACAACTCAAATTATCCATCTACAAGTATCTATTTTGCTGTATGGTGAGAATTAAAACTGTTTTTAACATGGAAGTTTGTCAGAATTTTTCACACAGGAACTGAATTTATGTTCCTAAAGCAGCAAACTGCGGGCTGCACAGTGGCGCAGTTGGCAGCACTGTTGCCTTGCAGCAAGAAGGTTCCCGGCCCAGGGTCATTCTGCATGGAATTTGCATGTTCTCTCTGTGCATGCGTGGGTTCTCTCTGGGTACTCTGGCTTCCTCCCACATGACTGTCAGGTTAATTGGTCTCTAAATTCTTCCTTGATTTGTGTGTGTGGTTGTTTGTCCTGTCTGTCTCTGTGTTGCCCTGCCATGGACTGGTGTCCTGTCCAGGGTGAACCCCGCCTCTCGCCTGAAATGTCACACTGGAGATAGGCACCAGAACCCCTCCTGACCCCACTAGGGACAAGGATGGATGGAAAGCAGCGAACTCATCTGCAGACTATATAATTAATCTTCAGTCTGGTTTTAAGATTTATCTAGTCGAAAAATCCAAGCAATAAAACATTTTATAAACAGTACTTGACACTGAACTAAACTCACCGTAAAACTTTACTAAATGTTCAGAGGGGTTTGTATGGAAAAACAAAAAGAAACAATGTGAATAACAAAGGAAACAGTACAACAGCTTGGATCTGTACATTAAACTCAGCAATCTGCGGTCATTTCAATGGAAGGTGAATAATATATTTAGTAATCGTGTCAGCAGGAATATTAAGAAATCTGATAAGAACTTCCTTTCCATAAGTCTAAAAAACAAGCGTGACTTACGTCCCAGAAGTATTCACCAACTGTGCAGGAAATAGAATAAAAGAAATTCTTCTGATGGTAAGGCTTCACTCTTACTTTCTGTGATTTAGTGAAAGTCAGAAGCACTCTCCGAATTTTATTTTTATTTTCCACAGAGTGGAAGAATGGGAGGAAGCCAGAGGTCTGTTGGCTAAAGGAAAGGGCCGAGCCTGTGGGAGAGGAAACACGGTCAGTGGAGGCAAAGTGCTGCTCAGATCAACGGTGACGCAACTAAAGGTGATCCTAGAACTACGTTGCTCATTTTGGCAACATGGTGGAGTTGCTCTATTTTGTTAGTTGCTTTTGTCGACTTATGCTTTGCATGCTTGAACAATTGTTCTCTCTGGTTTGGGGTACTGTGCAAATGAAAGGATATTTGCTCTTACTTTTTTTTCCTTTAACAGCAAAGTCAGAAAAGTTATTAAGCAAAAACTGCTAAATAAAAAAAAAAAAAAACACCGCGTTTTGCATTTAAGAAAAAATTAACAATTTTTTTCTGTAAATATGTTCTACCCAAAATTCCTCTCTTAGCATTTTTAATTTTGTCTTGTTCAAATTATGTAAAAAAACCCAAAAAACTCTAAGCAGCTCTTTCGCTTTCTAGCCAATAATTATTCCGTTAATAAATAAATATATATATATATATTTCTTTTGTTTTTCTTATGTCTAAATATCAACATCAACAAGATGAAAACTACCTGAATATAATGAACAAATAAAGAATTAATTAACGATGGCAGTGACGCTGTAAAGGAACACCAGCCTTCTAAGAGGGACGAAAATCTCACCACTAGGTGGCGCCCTTACTCCACTCAGGCTCAAACCAAACAGTGCTCAGCACAATTTAGAAATGAAATGTTAATATTCAGAAACGAACATGAGCCTTTGTAAAACTACCATTTTATTATTTATACTTTAATTGAGGAAGTACAAAAAAAAAAACCCACAAAGAAAAGAACTCCATTCCAGGAGATTAAAAACAGACAATCATACAAAAACTACTTTGCCTCACACACAACTTTTTAAGCAACTTTAATGAAAAAGGATCAGTTTTACAAAACCGGTTTTATAAATATATAGAAAACAAGAATCTTACATTACAAAAAAGCCACAGAAAATATAAATAAGCAGCATACAAGATCAAACAATAAAGTCACTTCAGACAAAAATCCCTTTAAAAACCATAAAATGTCAATTTAGTGCATCAAAATATGTTTAAAAAAATATCTACAGATTAACAAAGACTGATTTATGTGGTTGTTTGTGTTACAGTTAGAAAGAAATTCTTATTAGCTGCATTGACCTTTCTTTACTTCTAAACACAAGCTTTAAACTTTTATGCATTCACCTCACAGGGGGCGATAGTGAGTGCTAATTTTAATTAATTTTTTGTGTTACTAATACAAGGCTTTAGTGCTCCAAATGTTTAAGTTGTTTTGAAAAAGTTAAAAATATCTTTAAAAATGGTAAAATAATTACAAACAGTATAAAAAAAGTGATAATGCTAAATGCAAACATGAGCAAAAAGAAATACAAGAGTCCTGATCTACGTGCTTTATGTTGGGTTTTTACGTGGACTTTGTCTAAACCAGATTTCCCAGTAGGAATGAGAAGGAGGCTCCCACAGCCAGACCCAGAACGAGGAAGAAGGTCATCAGAGAGCCGGCCGTCTCACAGTCTCTGCTCCTCACCAACCTGCAGAAAAGTAACTATTAGAGCCACCAAACCCAAAATGAAGCTGATTCCGCTTTAACCATCAGCTTGATCGCTTTGAATGTTGATTCTTTTCATGTTGGACAGCAGGTGGCGCTGGTAATTTAGCAAATTTAGTTCCAAACAAGCGAAACATGAAAATATTTTAAACAGTTTGGACTGATGAATGTTTCAACAGCTCTGTAGTTTGGATGGAAACTAAAATCAAATTTTTATTTTTGTGCTGAATGTTTGATCGATTACTGAAGACAGGGCCGGATTTACAAAGATGTGGGGCCCTGGGCTGGAGTGGAGCCAGTTTTGATGCCATATTTACTACATAAAAATTATTTTCACTGCTGAAAATTACAAATACATTTATACTCAGCATATTAGTTACAGGGTTTTCCCCCAGAAAACTTGCTAAGCTCGGTGCTCGGACAGACATTTATTCCAGCAGCCTGTCCTGTTTTTAAGTAAAAAAATTTTTTAAAGTTGACAGAAAATTTGTAAATATCACTTGATAGTTTTGCGTTACTGGAAGACTGGAAGATTAATACCTAAACACCAACTACAAAGTCTTAAAAAAAAGGCAATAATTTAAAAAAACAATTTTTTTAAACTAAACTAAATAAACAATGCTAAGCCTGGTAGCCCGCCAGGCTCATAATACACTGCAGGAAACTCAGAGTTATTTATTTATATTCAGTCATCTTGAATTATATCACTGCAAAGCACAAAATCATACCAAGTATTTTTGGTTTGGTTTCTAGTGCACTTGAAATAAGACATAATTAACTTACAAATAATTTTTCAATAAGACACATAAGCTCGTTTTTAGTCAGTTTATGAAAAAGTTCCAGTTTTATTGGGAGATTATTTCACTAAAAACATGGGGAAAATATCTTGCTGTAAAGAAATGAGGCTGTTTATTATTTCACTAACAGGTGAAACAGTAAACGAGCCTAAAATGTAGAGTCTAATGTTGCATGGTTCTGGTTTAGTACTTACTGTGGAGCGTAGGCCATGCAGAGGGTCGCCAGGTAGCCGTTAGAGAAGGAGAACAGAGCCATGATGACAACAAAGGCGCTGTCGTGTCTGAAGAGGACGGCGAGCTTCGAGTTGGGAATGTTGCACATCATGAGCAGAGGGATGAAGACGAGACGGGACAGAACAGCGACGGGAAACAGACGGCTCTGTTTGGACGGCTGCACAAACATCAGCAGAGGAAGTCAGAAATCATGTCGAAACTTTAAAGCTCTTCAGCCTTGAACAGGTTAGGATAGGTCTATGCTAACCTATCCTATACAAAACATGCTTACTACATTTTTTTGCACAAAATTATTTTTAGATAATGAGATTTTAGTTTGATCGGCTCTGCCTATTTGAGCTCTTTTCAGAATGAGCTCTTGTCTCTTTAAATGTCAATAAGTGGCTGCTGGCTGCGCCCCCAGCTAAACGTTTACACTCGCACATGAAAATGGCTGCAAACAGATGCGCAATTTTACAACCGTACATCTTTGAAAAGCAGCAGTAGAGCCTCCTGCACAAACAACAAGAATGTAGCACATAGTTTCTGGATAGTAAGTCAACAACAAAACAATAATCTTTTCTAGCAGACAAATGTCTGCAGCAGTAAAACCAGCTGGAACTCTGCTTGGGTTGCTAGGTAACAGGGCTGTGCTTCCCTAGGGTTGCTAGGTAACGGGCAGTGCCTGCTGATTTGTGACGTTACATACCAAAGGTTTTTGAAATTGCCCTTTTTCTAGACACCAAAAAACATCAACTTATTGCCAAAAAACAGGCTGAGTGTTGTTGTTTTTTAAGCGTATAAAAAGGTGCAAAATGTGAATTTCTCCTTTTAGTCAACTGGGAAGCTTATGCAAAAAAGCATTTTTTAAATTCAAAATACAAGTTAAGACTAAACCTTTCGTCTTGCTTTTTAATTTTATGATTTTACCTGGAAAGATAGATGATTTCAATTAATTTAATCAGAAATTTCACAAAAATCTTCTTAGAAAAGCTCAGTACAATGAAGAAAATCCAGTTTTCCTTTAAGTTGTTGATCGTTTAACTTTAGAAGTGAGGAATATTCTGGAAGCGTGTCTGCAGACTCACCCACTGAAAGAGAGACGGGGCGCTGCGGCCGGCCAAATCCATGATGTTAAAAACAAGAATGCAGCACACACAGGTAAACACTTTGTCTGAAGGACACAGAAAACAGACCAGGCTAAGTACGAATCAGCATTAAAACAAAACATAACATTTGTTTTATTGCTTAAAAATAGTAAATTAATTACATATTAAATGCACAAATAGAAAATGCAGAGATTATTCTACTTTAAATCATTAAAAACTGAAAATATTAAATAACTATTGGCTCCATTATGAGGCAAATGAACGACAAATATGATTTTCTTTTTCTCTCTGAAATATCTATTTTTATTTACAGGGTTTAAAAATAAATGAATGAGGCATGAAATAATGCGTTCCCTCCGGCGCTGCAGTTTGTCAGTGTCTCACCCCAGTCAGCGTTCTTCGTGTAGACCGTCTTCACTCGGACTGTGATGACAGGAAACACCGACAGCGTGACGGCGAACACAAACGTCACACACAGAGCCATCAGCCAGATCTGTCAGATGACAACAACAGACGACTTTAAGCTGAGAAAGAAGCTTTCTCAGCTTGTTTCTTTAGCTGGAAACAAATCCAGCTAAAGATTTGTTTCATCTTTAGCTGGACCTGACTTTATTTTTACAACTTTAACTATCTCTCATCACAGAGAAAGAAATGTGAGGATGAATTTACCTTTTTAAAGACAGCAAAGACAGAAGAGCGCTCTCTACTCTCCTCTGGGACTCCTCTCGCCTCCAGGTCTTTTACGTTGTCATTTGAGGCTATTTTGTCTTCAGAAATAAGAAGAAAAAAAAGGCAGGTAAGTCAAAGATTACCGAAATACTTAATTGCATTAAATCCGCTGATGTCATCTTAAGTTTACTACATAAAACCAACCTGTGTTGCTGAGGAGCTTATTAGATGTGTCCAGTTTGACAGCCTGATTTCTGTTCAGATAATAATGAGCAAATTCCTGCAAGGGAAGCCAACAACATCAGGAGGCTGTACAAATAGAAAATGACACAATTTCACACATATACAGCTCTGGATAAAATGAAGAGTCCGCTCCACTGAACTGCATTGAAAACCTCCTGGTTATTCCACCAAATATTGATTTCTGAACTCTTCCTGAGTTAAAACTTTGTTGCTTCTAAATGACTATCAACTTGTTTTCTTTGCATTATTTGAGGTCTGAAAGCGATGCATCTTTGTTGTTATTTTGACCATTTCTCAATTTAGCAAATAAATTCAAAGTTTTTTGCTTGGAATTTCAGAGACATGCTGTCAGTATTTCATAAAATAAAATAACAATGTTCATTTTACTCAAACATAAACCTATAAAAAGTAAAGCCAGAGAAACTGATCTCTAGTCTCTTATTTTTTAAAATGTTTTCCAGAACTACCAGGCTTCCTGATTAATTTTTCTTTTATTTTGGAGACTCAGCTCACCACGTGTGGCAGCAGCAGGTAGCAGAGTAGAGCCCCTAACGTGACCAAACATGGAGTGACAAAGTATCCCAATGCAGCTGACTTTGGGTCACTTTTACCTGCAGAGAAACAGATTTTCAGTTTATTGTAGGGTCAGTCTCTTATGACTGTCAGCACTACAGCTGCACTGCAAAAACACAAAATCACTTGAAATATGGAGGCTTGTTTTAAGTCAATAATTCCTTAATATTGATGAAAAAGTACTTGTTCCATTGGCAGATAAATTAACTTGCAACATGGGAAAAATGTCTTATAAATAATCTGCCAATGGAACTAGTACTTTTTCATTATTATTAGGGAATTGTTTACTCAAAACAATCCTCTACATCTTGCTAAAAAGTAAGTTAAGTTGTAAGTTAGTTTTGTTTTATTTCAAGTGTACTAAGATATTTGCACTAGAAACTAGACAAAAATTAAGGTTTTGTGTTTTTGCAGTGTGACACCTCAGTGTGATCTGGAATTAGCAAAATGATCCTTGATGAGTAGGCCTGTCACGATAACAAATTTTGCTGAACGATTAATTGTCTCAAAAATTATTGCGATAAACGATAATATTGTTTGAAGACCTTTTTACACTGAAAATGACGTAATAATGCATGCGATTTCCTGCCAAAGATAGATACACTTTATTTTCAAAAGAGCACTAAACACTGGAACTGATAAACAAAATAAACAAAAACAAAAATAAAATGCATTCTCAGTCTCCATTAACAAAAAATGTACTTGAAAAGAAACTGAACAACATAAAGCCAAAGTGGAAATAAATACTGCATTCAACCAAAAGAGTGCAGATTATGAAGTCTGTATATTATGTTGCCCTTCAGTAATAATTAGATTTAAATAGAGAAGATGGGCACATCGACTACCTGATGCAATAGTTCACACTACATGATTTTTGCTGCTATTTTTCCCCTTACAACAATCTTAAAACGTTGGTCTTTCTAAGATTGTGTGGTGTGTTACGGTAGATCATCGTTGCCGCTCCGATCCAAATCAGGGTTTTTCCCCGACTGGGATCGTTAACGCAGCCTGTTGAATGTGACAGGCAGCCAATCAGAAAGCTCGGATTGCTTTGTGAGGGGAAATTACAGAGGGGAATCCCAAACAGCTGAAACGGCGCAACCCGAAGTCCAGCGGACATTGGAGATGATATGTGGAAACAACATTAATGTTTATTCAACATGCAAAGAATATAGAAATGACAAGAGGAGGAGTTGGAGCGAAATTGCTACCGCAGTTGATAAACCCGGTAACTTTTCAGCTGTTCTTCGTTAACGTGACGTAAATAGGTTATAATGATTTTCATTCAGTCAGGACTTTACGCTGACACTAGCCACATGCATTGCAGGTAGACTGTAGTAAAGCATTGATTAATTCCTGGTTTTAAAATTAGTTAACTGGACTTGTAGCCATTATTTTGTGCCCATTGTTGGACACCACACGGCCGGACCGACCCCGGTCCTGAACCGTTATACCTAGGATTTCTGTCGGCTAATGTGTGGCCTGTCAGGTTTTGAAAATGGGCCGACAATCGGCCAACAGCTCTAAAATCGTGTCGTGTGCGCTGGGCTTTACACTAAGGAAATGAGGAAGGGAGGGTCAGTGGAGAGCACCGGAGTTGAGCCTTTTTTCATTCAGTGCCATTAACAGAAAGAGAAAAAGGCTGGAAGAGACGATAATGCCGATAATTAAAATGACGTCGATAGTTTTAATTTATCCTACGATTAATTGATTTATCGTTTATCGCGACAGGCCTAATGATGAGCATGATAAATAGTTATGCACTCTTATAACACCAATAAATATAACTAGAAATGCATGGAGAAATCAGACAACTTTCACTTAAGAAGCGATTAATTTGTCAGGAACTGAACGCAGCATACCAATCTTGCTCTGGGAAATAGTAGTTTATCTACTGCACTTTCCTTTTCTTCTTGAAGTATCAACAAACGGATTTAGTGAGTGTATGCAGGTGTTGTGGTGGTGCAGGGGTGAAGCACAACCCACATAAGGAGGCCTTAGTCCTCGACGCGGACGTCGCAGGTTCGATTCCCAGCCTGGCAACCTTTGCCGCATGTCTTCCCCCTTCTCTCATTACCCACTTTCCTGTCAATTCACTATCAAATAAAGGCCCCTAGCCAATAAAACCTTTAAAAAAAAAATAATAATGCAGGTGTCCTTAAGGTTCTTACTCATGATGGAGCACAGCATGGCGACGCCTGCGAAGATCCCAGCCAGACCCTGACCGCTCATGAACACGGTGCTGTAACGAGGGGGAAACAGGCCGACCATCCCGAAGAGGCTGCCCTGCAGCACTGCACTGAACACTGCACACACACACATTAACACACACAGGTTAAAACAATCAGCTCAGATTGATCACATCAGGCGTTATGAAACGACGGGAGAATCAAAGCGCTCCTTAAAATATTGCACAGCCAGGCAGACATTTTATGTGATAAATATCTGCTTGACAATCCAACGTTTCCTCGAGAATGAAATCGAGTTTACGGACTGCATCAAAAAGATCTACATTCTGAAACCAGAGGATTTCAGAAATAATGTCCAGGAACGTACCGTTGAAGAACCAAATGGTTGCCATAGTGACCGAAAAGAAGTTGTCGGGCTGCATGTCGACCTGGACCAGGGCGGCAGTGAGGGCGAAGAGGAGGAAGATGACGACTAGGCTGAAGGCCACGCGGAGACGCTCCTTCACCCTGCAGACGCCAGAGGAAGATTTTCTTAAAATAATGCCAGATTACGAAAACACTAAACGAAAAATGAGACGAATAATAAATTATCCAAATTTTAGCTGCAGCTGCACTCACCACTGGTAGAGCAACGAGTTGAGCAGAGTGAAGAGGAGCAGAGGAAGCTGGGAGAGCAAAACCATCCAGCTGTCGTAGTTGTACTTTCTCTGCACCGGGCCTGACGTACCGTTAGAGGAGACGCTCTCATTCAGCCGCATGTTAAAGTACTTGAAGACAGAAAAACATAAAAGAATCATTTAAATGCATTTTCAAAGACAGCGGAAAATGAAAGAATTTTTACATGTATATATATATAAAAACCTGTGAGGCGGTGATGAAGAAGTTCCAGGGCAGCAAAGTTTCCAGACCGAGAATAAAGATGATGATGGCAACAATCTGACCACTGAGTATAAAAAAAAAACATCTCTAAGTGTTTTACACAAAAAACACTTTTTTGTTTTATTTATCTACAAATGCAACAAGATGCCAAACTCACCGATCAGAAGGTGAACTCTGTTTCTTTTCATTCCACATTTTGCTGCTTCTGTCGCTCCTCTGCAAACGGGCAAGTCCTAAATAAGATATTAACGTGCATTTAGAGGACATTTGCTCATTATAAATCTTCTACTCATAAAAACAATCGTTGCCAGTTGACAGTATGAAGTTGCCCCAAAATCAACTATATTTAATTTACAATATGTTGCAAATCAATAAGGAAAGTATTAACAATCAGTATTTTACACCTGATCAGTTCAACAACTGAAAATTACATTTTTCTTTCTTCTGTTCATTAAAAGAATCAAAACTAAAGCCTCTCAGTTTTCTTGTATGCATGTGTTTTTTTTAGTTTATAATATGGACCAAAGGAAATGAAAGCGTCCGTTAACATTTTCTCTCTTTTTTTGTTGAAGTCAAAACTTCTATCAACCTGCAGCACTTTTTTCCTTCCTTAGTAGTAAAAGTTTGTTATATTTAATATCTGAAAACTAAAAAAACGGCACACTAATTTGATTTTACAAAAGAGAATGCTGTCCTTAATCATGCAAATGTTCTAAATAACATAAGGAAGGCATTTTTTCATGAGATTTTGTCATAAATCATTAGTTCTGTCATATTTTTTAAATGTATCTTACAGAAATTGTTTCTGTATAGCTGAAATGGATTTAATATATTGTATGCATGGATGTGTTGTTGAAAAATGTGACGGCAATAATAAACACGATGTAATTATTCAGGTTTTCTACCGCTGTTTCCATTCAGAGCTCAGTAAAGTCCATCGATTTCACGAGGATTATTTGCTTTTAATGAATTCACATTTTCTCTACAAAATATAATAATAGCGCACTTTCAGTTCAATTTGCCGCCATAAAATAAGGAAGCACCGACTCATCTCTATATGGGGCTAAATTATCTAAGTGACATTAATTCCTATCAGAAAGTAGTAAAAACTCCCTGACTGAAATAAAGTACGTTTTCTGATAACCAGACACGTGTATTTTCTTTTAACAACAAAGTAAATAATTAGTAAATATAGTCTTAAAGTATAATCCAACTTAGACTGTAAGCCTCTTTACACATGCAAATAGTTTTATTGTAATTAAACTGAGTATTTTACTTTTAGATAACACTTTACTTAACTTTATGTAAAATTTGTGTTTCAATTGTGGCGCTAAAAAGACTCCACCTTTTGGGTGACCATTTCTAATACCTGAAAGAAAATCATTTTAACAGACAACAGCACAGATAAATACAGAGAAATCTCACCTGATGTGACCTTTCGGACGTCTAGGACAACTAACCCGGGCTCAGTGAGTGAGAAGAGGGGGTGAATGAATGAGAAGAGGGAATTTGTGGCGGGTTTTATTTTTTATTTTTAAAAAACCCGCCACAAATTTAAGCACACCTCGCAGCAAACAGAAAGCGGAGGGGAAGGACCAATGACAGCCTGCTGCAGCGACGTGCTTCTCCAGATTTGTGCAAGTACTAGTGATGTGTCGGTCGCGAACGATCCGGCTCTAAGAGCCGGCTCTTTGAAGTGAACGATTGGAACCGGCTCCACAATGGGAGCCGTTTTAGGATTATATTTGGGAGCCGGGTTTTTTTCTACAGTATATCGCTGTCTCTCCGCCTCCCTGTCGTTGTGCTTGTGCTCTGCAAGTACCAGAGCCGATAGTTTTTCCCCACATCGTTTTTTTTTTGTCCTGCGGTGCCTCGCCGTCTCTCCGCCCTCTTCTCTACGGTGGCCGACAGGTGCAAATGCGCAGCAAAAGAGAAACATGCAAACAAAAAAAAAACACGCGCACAAATTAAATGCGGCAAGCAAAAAGCGAATAAAATGCAGCAAACAAAAAGAGAGACGCAAACAAAAAAGAAGACACCCCCGAATGAAATGCAGCAAACAAAAAGTGTTGAAAACGGAAGTGCTCCAGACCACTAGGGGGAGTCAAAGAAAATAGTATTCATTTCTATGGGACCAGATGCAAGATTCAGAGAGATACCTTTACTTTCTTTCAAATTTCTTTCTCTGAATCTTGCATCTGGTCCCATAGAAATGAATACTATTTTCTTTGACTCCCCCTAGTGGTCTGGAGCATTTCCGTTTTCAACACTTTTTGTTTGCTGCATTTCATTCGGGGGTGTCTTCTTTTTTGTTTGCGTCTCACTTTTTGTTTGCTGCATTTCATTCGGGGGTGTCTTCTTTTTTGTTTGCGTCTCTCTTTTTGTTTGCTGCATTTTATTCGCTTTTTGCTTGCCGCATTTAATTTGTGCGCGTGTTTTTTTTTTTGTTTGCATGTTTATCTTTTGCTGCGCATTTGCACCTGTCGGCCACCGTACTTCTCCCTCTCCTTGCGCGTTTTGCTCTTCTGCCAGTGCTAGAGCGGAGAGTTTTTTTCCCTTGGTCGGTCCACTGCCCTCATGTCAAGCGTGTGCTCCACACATCTGACCAATCACACACAGTTTCAATTAATAATGTGGCGGGAAAACACTGAAAAAAAAGTTTATCTCCACTTTTTTTGTGGAAACGGCAGGCAATTGGCCAAGCTGTATAGCGTTCGTCGGCAGGTGTTTATGCACAGACACTCACTCAGCGGTCAAGAAGCACGACAGAAATAAGGGGAGTCAGTGTGAGAACTGAATAGGTGAAAATAAATGAGTGACAGAAAACGGAGCAAGATTTGGACTCATTTTAATGCTACATCAAGCTCCAGGGCAGAGTGCAGACTGTGCAAAGTCAGCATTTCCTATCGTGCAGGCTCGACAAACAACCTGCACAGGCACATGCGGACATCACACGCATCGGTATTGCTATAGCATTGTTATGCGGCATTTTTACTCATCATAAGTGCTTAACAGTGTCAATAATGAAACAAAATATTATAAAATTAGGTTTAAGCTATTAATTAATTAATAATGTCAAAAATATATATGGGGAGCCGTTTGGGAGCCGAAAGAGCCGGCTCTCCACAGTAAGAAGAGCCATTAGAGCCGCATCTCGAAAAGGAGCCGAAAATCCCATCACTAGCAAGTACACCTCGCTGCAGCAAACAGAAAGGGGCGGGGACGGACAACTGTCAGTCTCATACCTTATATGGAAATGGGACTATTTCATTCCGGAAATGAAGGGGGCGCTAGTGACACTATTTCCTGTACCGATCGTGTTATAATAATTATACTAATAATAACGTATTTTATGTGACATCGCCTTTTAAAACACCCAAGAACACTTTCAACATTAAAAATACAAATTAAATAGTAAAGAAATGGCTACAAAACGTGATATGTCATGTGGTATGTCTGTCACGTGGTAAGTCACTTTTTTTTATTTTCAAATCTTTATTAAATCTTTATTTAAAATTATATTAGTAACAAACAATCTAGAATAAGCAACAATAAGGAAACATTATGGAGATGTATTTATCTATCCTTACACCCAATCTATCTCAAACAAAAGTAATAAAACATGAATCAAATCAATATTTTGGAGACAAATGTACATTACATTAAGAGCATATTTATCCATCCATTAATTATCATGATTGATCCCTATAGTTGGGTCATGAGGGCTGCTGACCCTGGACAGATCGCCAGTCCGTCGCAGATTAAGAAAAGAGATATAAACAAATAAAGTTCAAATAATATATTTTGATGTTGTGAATGGTATTCTTAAAATAAATAAGTTAAAATCTAAAATATAATAGCCTCTGGCTTATTAAGTAAGAACTAGATGGAAAAGAGGTTTGGTCGGTAAAACATTTAGTCAACAATTTTGGCCAACTTAGTATGTCCATTCACAGAGCACTTTTGTTGTTTATTTGCCAAATATTTTTCTTATTATTCACATTGTGAATATAATTTACAAACAAACCAAAGGACTTCTGAACTTCTAACAAGTGCCATTCTGAAAACTAGAATATTTTGGTTGCAGGTGACCTGGCTCAGCTATTATCATTGTTTACCATAATGTCTCATTGGAAACTTTTGCTATAAGGACTCCAGTTCAACCAGTAAACTGATTGGTGTCCCACTATTCCATTTAGAAATTCCATATCAATTCTATCAATTGCAATCGATTCATAAAATAAAGACCTTAAATATCCAATTGTTGCAAAACCCAAAGGGATTCATTTAAAACTTTAAATGCAGCTTCAACCTGGAAAGACTCACACAGAAAGTAGGTTTTAGAAAGTTTATTTGACAAGAAATAATCTTTGGGGCTCGGACCCCGGCAGTAGACACTGCGCTGGTAACTGCCAGAGAAAATGATCTTTTTTCTATATGAAAACCTTTTTGAATAAAGTCACTGGTTACATAAATTAAACCAATGTGTAATTTCTAACTATAACTGTCTTCATCTCAGCTGCTCAGCCAATCACCTGATCATGTGTCTCCATCCCAGCCTAACGGCGCCGGGCTCATCTCTCTTCATAAAGTCCGGCTCAGCATACCTTTAATCTTATGTTTGTATTATGACTTTGTAACTGAACAATATGTTTCTGTATGTGCTTACTTTATTACAAAAAACCCCAACAGTTGATTCTGACTGTTAAAACATAAACAACTTAGCTGTATGTCAGGTTTGTAAAGAAAATTTGTATTGATTGCAGTCATTGTTCAAAAAGTATAGGAAACATTGTATTTACACATATAAAATATTGCAAGTTATTAGCTTTGCTTGCATTTAAAATTTTTTAAAACAAGGTTATCCTATTGTTAAACAACGCTGTTACAATATATTTACAACTACTTTATTGGTTCTACTCTCTCCAACAAATTACAGCCACAAAGTAACTTTGTGTGGAAACGGCACCATTTCTATGAAAACTAAATAATGCAAATCAACTGAGCTACAACAAAAGGAACATTCAAAAATGTAAATGATATTGAACGAACACATTATTAAAAAGGATGACTGCACAAGTCAAAAGGCAAATATTCTTTAGCAGAAATGATTTAAAATGGCATGTCACAAAAAAAACGAACAATGTGTGACAACTGAAATGTGTGAAAGACCTCAGTCTTTAACTAATGTTCTCCTTGCATTCAGTATTGACAGCCAGTGCAGTGTCCACTGCACTGGCTGTAACCAGGGTACTCTCCTCGTCTTCCATCGCCGGTGAAGCCCACAGTCTTTATATTACCGGTGGCAGGAAAAACACGTTACAACCGCAAAAGGAATCCGGTTTTCTGCCTTGAATGTTTTTGAAAATTTGCCCCAGTTGATCTCACCTGTTAATGAAAAATCGATTTCATGTAGTTGAAATCTAATTTCACATGTTTTAGATGAAAAAAGTCAAAGGTCCTAACCATCCAGCCAAGCAAAGTGAGTCTTCTTCCTGAAAACTGGGTCAGACACAACGGCTTCAAAGCACTTGCAGGTCAATGCCAAGGTGAGGTAAGCTGAGTCTCCCTGTGCTGGTATCACCTCCTGGAGAACAGCTTCAAGAACATTCAGAGGCATCTGAAAAAAACAAAAAACCAAACAAAATAAAAAATCACATTGCACATTATGATCAGTAAAACAGTAGTTAATAATAGCCATTTCACCAAATACTTTGTTACTCTTACTTGTGTAGTTTATTGCAGTTACTTACTAAAAATATATTGAAGTAGTGCTACTCGTCATTAGAGTATCACATCTGGGTACTACACCCAACTATAATGGCTGCTGTTAGTTTATAAAATATATTAGACTTTCCAGAAATTTAACATTGGTGTACAAAACATATTTAAAAAGATTAACCTTTAAAAATAAAAGAAAAACACTAGAAAACTGGTAAGTATGTAAAAAATATTTTATATTTTTCAAGTGTAGTTATACATACCGTTATGTTGAACCATAGCAGTTTGTGCTAAATGGTTCTGTAGCTTGTATTAGCAAAGGGGACAGAAATATTTATCTTTCATGCAATACGGAAGAATCTTCTCTCCGTTCCGAATGTTGCAAATAGATACGTCGATCTGAATAATTAAGATAAAAAATAAAGTTTGAGAATAAAATACATTTCTCAATTATACATGTTATCTACTTTTCTATTTTTATCTAATGGTGCCCTGCGGGATAATAATTAGCTATGCTACATGCTAAAATTAGCCTTCCCCTGTATGAATTACGAATTTCACTAGTTTACAGCAGTTAATTGTATTTTCAACCTAATCTAGAAAAGCGTATTGATTTACTATGTGAAAAAATTTTAAGAAGGTAAAAATACCTTTTGTTGACTTTGTGAGTTTTGCATTGATCCGTGATCGTGTGCCGAACACCAGTGGAAGAACCTCTCAAACTTCTTTCTTTCTTCTTCCTTTCCTCTTAACCCCGCGTCTTAAGGTATTTATACTAGTGATTATGAAAATAGCGCCCCCTTCATTTCCGGAATGCAATCGTCCCATTTCCAAATAAGGTATGGGACTGACGGAAAGGTCCGTCCCCGCCCCTTTCTGTTTGCTGCAGCGAGGTCCTTCTCGATTTGTACATAAGTGGTGCGTAAGTGGTGCGTACATATATATATATATATATATATATATATATAAAAAAATTCCCTTCTCACCCACCGCGGGTGGTTCTTATCCTCTGAGCTCGGGTCCTCTACCAGAGGCCTGGGAGCTTGAGGGTTCTGCGCAGTATCTTGGCTGTGCCAAGGACTGCACATTTCTGGACTGAGATGTCTGATGTTGTTCCTGGGATCTGTTGTAGCCATTGGTCCAGTTTGGGGGTGACTGCCCCGAGGGCCCCGATGACCACAGGCACCACTGTGGTCTTCACCTTCCAGGCCCTCTCCAGTTCCTCCCTGAGGCCCTGGTATTTCTCTAGTTTCTCGTGCTCCTTTTTCCTGATGTTGCAGTCGCTTGGTATTGCTACATCTATCACAACGGCTTTCCTCTGTTGTTTATCCACTACGACAATGTCTATATATATATATATATATATATATATATATATATATATATATATATATATATATATATATATATATATATATATATATATGTCATGTTCCGGGGTCTTTTAGCTCCTTTGTGGAGTTTTTGTGCATGCACTCGTTTTTCTCCACCACTAGATGGCGCCTTTACCATTCCGTCGGAGGGCGTGGATGACGTCATCCCACACCTGACGTGAGTTTGGCTCATCAGCGAGATGTTCAAGAGGAGCTGACTGCCAGTCCTTCGGCGCCTGAGTGTTAGCCAGTCACGGTACCTCTGAGCCCCTAGAACAGGGGTGGGCACTCCTGGTCCTCGAGGGCCGGTGTCCTGCAACTTTTAGATGCATCTCTACTTCAACACACTTGAGTCAAATAATGAGGTCGTTAGCAGGACTCTGGAGAACTTGACTGCACTTAGGAGGTGATTCAGCTGTTGGATTCAGGTGTGTTGGACCAGGGAGACATCTAAGAGTTGCAGGACACCGGCCCTCGAGGACCAGGATTGCCCACCCCTGCCCTAGAAGCTTGCTTCTGGTTTGCCTTGTTGATCTGCTCCTAGTGAAAGTTTTCTTTGTTGCTTCTCCTGCCTCCAGGTGTTTCCTCCTGGCTCCTCTACATCCGCTGATCCTGAGCCTACCTGTCCGCCCTCCGACGTACTCCCTTTGCCTCCTGGATCCCCGCTGTCGGACAAGACGACCACCTGGAACCTCTGAGAACTAAAACCCCGGACGCTGCAGTTACCCTCTCACTTCTCTAACCTGCCGATCACAAGTAAGATCTGCCCCTTCACTCTTAACATTGTCATTTCCTACAAACCTGAACTCATCACCTCCCTCTGCCTCTCTAGTGAACTGTTTGATTCCCTGAACCAGCCTCTCTCCCTGGACCCGACCCGAGCCAACTATTCCTGCCAGCAGTGTTTTCAATAAATTTATCTTTTATTTCACATTGCTCTCCTGTGTGGTGTTCTGCATGTGGGCTTGAAAAACGCACCCATCATGACAATATATATATACCACTTGCTCCAAGTGTACATAACAAAAGAAATGTAACTGCACCAAAAAACATTTCAATATTTTTTGGTGCAGTATATGAAATATTTTTATTTGATTATTTAATTGATTTGGTTGATGTCCCAAATATATTCCCATATATATATATATGCATGCTGCATGGCCTTTTGGGGGGGATGTAAAAAATTTTATGAATATCTAAGAACTTTTTTTTTTAACATTAATTTCTAATTTTAGGTTTTGAAATAAGTAAAAATTTAAGCCTTGAAAAAAGACACTTGGCTGTTGGATAAAATTATACAAAACAAGCTGAAGTGGGTAGAGTAATTTAATTTGCACATAACTTAATATTTTTGCTTGTCTAATGACATCATTTTTCAGTAACAAACCAAATTTTTTCATCAATTAGTACTGAAGTAGCCTTTTTACCAAATGCATTTTTACTTTTATGTAATTTCTTGACTGGCTATATTTTACTTTTACTTTAATAGAAATACGTTGAAGTAGTTTGAGTACAATTTTTGGTTTCTCCACCCACTTCTGTCAGGAACATTTAGGCAACAAATGCAGTAGAAGAACAGAACCCTCCTCAGGAGTACAGACTATGACTCATACGACTGAAGTCTGTACAGGTTTGTCCTGCTCTAAATACCTGTGTGTTGCCCCAAGGCGTGTTTTCATCGTTATTATTGTTCTTTTTCTTCCAAGTTCTCTGTAAGGCCTGGTGAAATGTACAAATAGTCTGAGGAGAAAAAAGTTCATGGCAATTAAACTATTGCCTAAAGTAGTCTTGAAGTGAATAAAAATTCTGAAAGTTCTTCCCATGGCAATTAAATAAAATCTTAAAAAATTCTTAAACTAGGTATTAGGTAAGATGATTCATATATTTTTACTCCAAAATAAAGACATTCAGGCCAAGTCGATTGTCAATTTTTGAATTGGTTTTATACGCACGGTTGAACCAAAGTTAGGCAAAAAGTTTGCTCAAGTAAGAGTAGCACTACTTCTACATATTTTTACTCAAGGAAAAGTAAAACGTAGCTTTCCAAAAAAATTACTCAAGTAAGTTTTAAGACGTACTTTGCAACAAGGCTATTTAATCAATTACTGATTTACTAACTTAGTAATTCCAACTGTCGCCCCCAAGCATCAAAAGCCCGTGGACGGGTCGACCCATCTCCACAAAGGTTGACCTGAAACCTAAACAACGGTTAACATGAACTGATGCTCAGTTAAGGTGGAATAAAAGTGACGGTCTCTGTTCAGCCTAACACGTCCTCTAACAATCATATCAGTCTCCTTTTTAACAAATGGTCTCATTTGCTTTGATACTGAAAACATTAAAAAGACAAAAATATCAAGTTATGTACAAATTAGTGTATTTTACATTTAAAATATAAAACTAATACATATTAATTTACTCAAATAAATGTTACTTAGTAATATTAAAGGAGATATCAATTGAACAGTGGTTAATAAATTCTGCTGAGGGCCCTATACAAGCTTCCGGTTTAGTTTTATTTTGAAATCTTCCCGGATGTGGGAACCGTTTATAACGACTGCTGTTTCGTCGGAGCCCAGCGTCAGTTTACAGACGAAGCAAGTTTCTGTCTTTTCCTCCGAGTTCTCCGAAGATTACAAACTCATTAAACTACCAGCGGATATTGCAATAAGGGCAACGTTTATATATTTAAGCTCATCGTTGTTGTTTTTTTTAGAAAATAAAACCCCAAGCTATTTCAGTTTCCGAACAAAGCCGCCCGGGAGAGATAATACACGACTGCAACTTCGGTGAGTTTGTTTATGATATAGCTTTTCCTCATTCCCTTTAACCACCTAGTTTTCCTCAGTGTTGCCGTCGAGTCATATTAAAAGCTAACAACAAAGAGTTACTTTTGACTAAACCGACCAAACGACTTAAAATAGTTTGTAGTAGTTATGGTAAATGTTAAACTACTGTATTTTCCCCCTAGCTTTAATAGTTGGCTCATTGTTAGTCCTAACATTTGTCCTTAAACGTTAAAAACCAGTCTTGTGGGATAAAAGTTTGCTCCTGTCTTGACTTATAGTTTATTTATTTTTGTGTTGACGTATCTTCAAATATAAATCTTTAGTTACTCTTTGTTTTTAAAAGACCTTACACGTCTTCTTCTTGTACTTTTAGTTTAAAATTTTGTGTTCTGCTTATTTATACAGCAGTGAATAATTAGAAATGCTGGTCCTATCCTTTAATTACAGGGTACAGCAAACACTCCTTTAGGTTGCACTGAATTTAAACTCTCAACGGATCCTTGAAAGTTGCCCCTGGCAATGCCTGAACTTAATATTTTTTATTTTTGTCTCCTCTTCAGTTGTTGTAGTTGACACCACTGGTCTGTCACATCCAAACTGACCAGCTGGCCTTTCTTTGTTCAGCACCACATACTGATTAGCATGCACCATCCCACTACCACTGCATCTGTCCCGGCAGACGCTGCTTTTGTTCCCCATTTAAAACTTGGGTCTGTGCCCTTTTTGTTCCAACTGTCCCCCCAACGCATCAAAAGCCCATGGACGGGTCGACCCCTCTCCACGGGCAAAGGTTGACCTGAAACCTAAACAACGGTTAACCTTAGTGAGCATGAATTGATGCTCAGTTAAGGGGGAATAAAAGTGACGGTCACAGTTCAGCCTACCACGTCCTCTAACATTCATATCAGTCTCCTTTTTAACAAAAAATAGATAAATCAGGGGCTCTAACCTTATATTTCAAATGCTTAGTTACTAGCTAAATATTTTCCTTTTGAATTCAGTTCAATTCAGAAATACTCTCAGTAATTGTTCTTCTTGTAAATCAAAGTAAGGGATATTTAGACCATTATGTCATGTGCCATTTGCACTTTCATTTCTATTCTATTTGCTCATACAAGCTTTATTTTGATCACAATAATGTTGTTCTCATTTATATGTCTTTCTGCTTTATTTGTCGGACGCTAGGTTGAGACTACGCTTGTAAACTGCAACAGATAAATGCCTGAATTAAAAATGAGATTTGTATGCTAAAATCCAGATTCTAATTAAAGCTAAAGTTGGCTGGATCAACACTAGTCTGACGGTAATCATCTCCTTGTACTACACGTCGCTTCGTCCAGAGGATCTTGACTCTCAGCTATTGAGAAACAATTGCACTCTTGAAGTTTTATATTTTATCCAATCGCTAACGTTTGGCCATTATGTGTGTAATTCGCCAGTTCAATGCTACGAAGTTTACCAGAAACTGTGTGCGCCGTAAACGACCAACAAGTACAGAGAGAGAGGTGCCAAGCCGAACAAGATGGCCGTAATTCAGTATTGGAAGTATTCACTTCCTCCGCTGCCATTGCTAAAACTACAGCCAGACTACAAATCTAAAGCAACTCGGAAAATCAATATCATTGTTCACAATTCTTTCTTCTGTTCGCTGATTAGCCCAGTAGAAAATCTACCGGAGAAATCCAGGTCAACGGGAGAAAGTCCAGACGGTGCGTTGACGGTCAATAAGAATCGAGTGGAGTTGCTGTTACTTTTTCAGTTGTCGGACAGAATGTCTAGACGTGACAGCTGCAGCTTCATTCTTCTGCCTGTCGCTGCTGAACCCACAAACCCACAGCTGGACTCTCTCCCTGCCTGCAGTACTCTCGCACTAACTAATAACAGAACCAGGGTGCAGAAACTCTGCTTAATTTGACTCGTATAACACTCAAGATTAGAGGCTGCATATCAGAAAAGCGGAAATGTGTGTGTAGCAGCCAGAAGCGACCTTTCTTCATAAAGAAGTCAGAGCTTTTTCAGAGCCTTTGCTCTTGATAATAATGTTGTTTGTGATACTGGGAAGAATGGCTCTCAGAAACGGGTTAATGACGCTCATAAATGCGCTGATATGAAAGTGTTTGTGTGCAATGACCTGTGGATTGCTCTATTTTTCCATTCCCAAAAACATTTTGTAGCCGAAGAACAGATCATACAACTTGTTCTGATAGCAGAATTCATGAAAAGAGAGGCTGATTGTGTCCCCACATAGTCATGCACCAACGTCCGCCTGCTCTGCCTTTCATCAACAGATAGTCGTCACGGTAAATCCTGTTGTTTTGAAACTGCGTTGAATTGGAGCTGTTCTCGCTGTGTTTTCTGGGTTTTGTAGCTGCTGCTTTGCTGATTTTAATAATTTTTTAAAATTTTCACTAATACCTGTCCAGTGTGAACGATTGCAACTGAGGAATGACATTGAATGATTGTTATTTTTTATTTTTGTAGCCCACATTGGAAGAAGTAAAGTTGACTGCTAAGTAAATTTGCAATAAACAGCTAAGATTTAAAAACAAGGAAACATTTAAGGTTATATGCAAGTAATGTAATTTATTACACAAATAAAAACAACTAATTTAAAACACTATGAAACTATGAAGACATAGTTTTGCCAATCTGGGCTCCTGAGACGGATGTTACAAAGATTTGGTTGTCTTATTAAAAACATCTCTATCCCTCCTGCTTCTGAGTTATATTGTGATCTGACCAGAAGAGATTTGGTTGTTTTCGTTTAAAGAAACAAATATATCCATGTGTAAAAAATAAAATAAATTATTAACCCAGTAAAAATGGTCTAATATGCATAAAATTTGATTTACTTTAGATTGGCCTCTATTCGATGCATGTTGTAACGGGGTCTTTAAACAAATTTCTTGCTTATTTGCCTACTGAAAATGAGTATCAGGAGGCATAAGTTTTACATATTTCAAGCAGAAAGGGGAAATAACAATGTATTTTGTGTGATGTTTTTTATTCCAGCTTTGAAATTGTGTTTCATACAAGTACAGACGAACTGATGAACATTTTTTTTTTGGTCATAAAATTATTTTTAGTGCAAGAAGTTATTCAAAAAGACAAATATTGTACTTAATGCTATTTACGATGACTTTTATCATCACCATTGTCAGGATTTTGGATGACTCAGCTTTTTTGCAACATAGTCATGCAGAAAAAGGATCCAGGTCTGAATGACGCCTAAAGCCGTCCGGCGGCCTCGCTGTGGCTGAACTCAGTCCTGCTGAGTCGTTTGTTGCCTCTGTGGATAAATAATTTAGAGGATGAAACCTTCCACCGCTTTGCAACTGTCGAGTTAGCTGTTACAGAGTCCTAAAATAAGCTTTTTATTTATTTTTATTTTGCAGATGTTGAAACTTGACGCTTAACAAAATAAAAAGTGCAGGTTTTAACGTCACGCACATTGTACTGTACATATTGTAATTTACAGATGGATGCAGTTTTCTTTATTTAGTTCCTTGTTGCAAATACAGTTTTGCTTTAAAATTGACCATTTAAGTAAATAGTATGTTTATTGCATTGAGTTTTTGTGTGTTTTTAACTTTATAGGTTAAAACTCGCTTTACGTTTCAGTACAGATTGACTTTATACAAACTAAATACTTTATAATTTAGTCTTTAACAGTATCCTTTGCTGTGTTTATTTCTGTCTTTTTAGTGTACTTTGCAGGATAATTAGTAGACATCAGCCTGTTCAGTTCCTGCATACTTTGTGTTTAGTGTTGTCGTGTGTGATGTATGATTTACTTTGAGGCTGCGTTGGTAAACTAGTTTTCCCTGCCCATGTTGGTTTAGAGAGAACAGTAAATGCAAACTAGATGAGCCAATTCTGCCTGTGACTAAGTGTGTTTTTCTGCACAACTCACTTGTTCCCTGATTCCATTTCTGACTTTGTTTAGTCAGAAATGTAAGTAAATCTTCTCTGATAGAGGTGTTGTTATAAGGAAGAAACTCATTTTGGTTTAAATAGTTCTGCACAAAAGCAGACGACACTCACGCAGAATTCCCTCAGAAAAACCTTAAAAAATGATCACAAGCCATGCTTATGCTAATACGTCACTCTTAGATGTTTTATTTACACAAAACAGGCATGTTGTATTGTAACTTTCCAAAAGATCTGTACTAACATTGCATCAATAAAACCCATGTAATTGGTGAATATGTTTTGCATGTTTCCATTGGTCTTTCTTCTTTTCTTTTTTAATTCTTGCAAAGTAAACAACAGAGCAGAGACGCATGCAGTGTAAATCCGGAGTGATAAAGAAGTGGTTGCTTTTTTATTTTAATTACCTGCTTGACCTCAACTGTAGTGTAGAAGCGTAACTGTACTGTGCATTCTTCATGTGCCCATCTTTTGACTCGTTCCTCCAGATGGTCATCTTGCTCTCAGCCCACGATTTGCATTTATCTAGAGGTGCACCGACTGCAGTTTTCTGGCCAATTGCTGACTACCAATCTTTACAAAGCCTGACCTGCCGATTCCGAGTTTGGCCGATACCGATTTTATTTGTCTGAAATGTCGCTAAATGTAGTAGTAAGGCTGCTGAGTTGGTAATACTGGTGTGACTATCAACTGCAAACAACTCTCAGTCAAACCGTTGTCATGGGAGAACAGAAGAGGACAGTCATTGATTTTTAGACCTTTGCTGAGGTCGATAAATCGGCTTCCAATGCAATTATTGGCCAATCACCGATCTCCTAAAATTAAGAAATTTGGCTCTGATAAATTGGTACACCCCTGCATTTAACGGATCAGTAAAATTGCATCATGAAGAGGGCAAAAAACTAAACTTTTATACAAGTTGCATCCTACTATACGTTGCAGGACAGGCATTGATTCTGTATTTCATAGCAAAGGAGCCACAACTAACTGTATTTATTGCACAAACAATGGTTTTTACCAGGGCCCAAATTATTGTTAAAAATCCTTTTTTTATTGGTTATGTGTCAGAAACAGAAGTTTTTTCAAAATTATTAATTTATTTTAAGCTCCAGTCAATGATTAAATGAATGTATACACAAATTTTTACTTTTTGATTTGAATTAAATAGGTTTCAGTTACTTGCTTGACATTGTGAAATAACTTTCTGAAAAGGAAGAATTGACAGGAAGCTCTTTTAAAATGTATTTATAGTAGTAGTGTTTTTTTAAACAGTCATCTGATTTCTTCAAAGGATTTTTTTTTATCTTTCAGCCCCCTCATGCTACTTTTTCACACGTATCATCTTTCTCTCTCACTTGCTTTGCGTTCAGTATCTTCTGATGTAATCTTGTGTTTCCTGTCACTTTGCTCTAGTGAAAGCAAAGTTTTTTTATTTATTTTTTCATCTCTGTATTCTGAGATAATTTGCAGCAAAAATGTCTTCAGAGTCTTTGCTGTGGTTTTTGGATAAAATTACCAGTTTTCTACTCTCTGATCTTTAGCAGCTTTTCACTAAATGCGAAAGGTTAGATGGGGCTTTTCCAGACATAATGACCACTCAATTCACTTTACACAGGAGCCACATTTACACACACACATTTATGCACTAATTCACAGATTTCAACTTGGATAAGTGCCTGGCCTTGCACATCGACATGTGACGGCAAGAAAGCTGGAATATAATCTACAACATTCTGATTTTAAAACAATTACCCAAGGGTACAGTCGCTCAACATATACATTTTCATTAAAGAGAATCCTACAGAAAAAAAAAACATTTTTAGCCACAATCGCTCTAATCCACTCTGCCATCTCCATGTTTAATGTTTGATAGTTTGCTTCCTTCAGACTTGGATGACTTGTTGCCGTAATAATGGATCCAGGAACTCTAGAAGAATGACTGACTGACCAACATTTGAGTTATTCAGCAGGACAGTGATCAATTTCACGCCCGTGTAAGTAATAATAGATGTAGCAATTGATGGATTGATTTTTAAAGTTGACAGGATCGTCACTAGATAACAAGATAAAAGATGCTAAAAAAAGAATAGCGATGGTCTTTTGTGGAGCATTGACTGCAGTAGATAAATCTGTTTGGATGCATAGACAGAACCGTAAGTGGTGGGATTGTAATGAAACGTTAATTTTTCCGCCATTGTTTTATGTGTAGATTTACTGTGCCTGGCTTCTTCTGAAGCAGAATTATGACGCTTGTCTCACATCGACAATGTAAAAGATGGATAAAATGCCACATGGCTGTTCAGGTTCTTTGAAAACTATTGGATACCTTTTAGGGAAGTGGCAAAAATCAGATTTGTTTTTGTTTTTTTTATTTTTGGGTGAAATAAAATAGGATTTTGGTCGTATTTGCCTGCTGTGTGAATGTAGCCCTTTACATCAATGCGACCTGCGAACTTTGATGCTGGATGTCTTTATTTAATAAAGTCACACAATCAGGATATCATATAGATCAGAACTACCCTGGCACATGAAGGCAACCATACGATATGCCTGAAATGTCAATGAGGGACAAAAAACGGGCTGTTCAGGCTGGAAGACTTCAATAAATCTGAATTAACGGTTGCATTTTTATTTTTCTGTTATTTTTTTGTTTTCTGGTGTATGATATGTTGTATTATTTTTTAAAAATGTTTTTTGAAAAGCTTGCTGTAGAAAATGATAATTTGATATTAATCAACTTACCTGGTTAAATAAAATGAAATTTAAAAAAATCATGCTAAGAGAGGGTCAGAATTCCTCCACAGAAAAGTAAAATACATATTGATAACAATTTTATTTGAAGGTGCCTTTCAAAGAATAAAGCTATAAAATGAATATCAATATATCAAACATAATTAAACATTGTATATTGCCAATTTTCGGGCTGCTTATGATAATTGGCAACCGTCACAACTGGCCTTATAGTCAATTGGTTTGGATATTTTTTTGTGTGTTTTTTTTTTAACCTTTTGATAATTGCAGTTATCAAAAAAAAACTTTGCCTACGACAGACTGGCGACCTGTCCAGGGTGAACCCCGCCTCTCGCCCGGAACGAAAGCTGGTGGAGATAGGCACCAGCACCTCCCGACTCCACTAGGGATAAGGGTGTAAGAAAATGAATGAATGGATGGAATAAAAAACTTTGTATAATATTAAAAAACAAAACATTTTCACACACCGCAGTGGTTCTTCCATAGTGGGCTCCAGACCAAGGGAACCTGACTTGGGAATATTTTTCACAGTATATCTTGAAAATCCAAGCATCTCTCCCTGCTAACAGTCTCCATGTCCAAAAATGGGAAGATAACGATGTTAATAGATGATAGACATCTGTTGAGAACGAACCGGAGTTACAGATTTACTGCAGAATTTGTCATATAAGCCAGCAGCATAACTTGCGTTTCTACCCTCTGCGGGTCATGACATCATAAATAAGCTTTTGCATGAATGCTGAGCTTGTTTCTTTCTTTTTCTCGGTACAAAGCATTTTTACATCAATACCAGCGTGCTGCTTAGTGAGTCACCCTGCTGCAGACGTAAATCGCCTCCATTTTACACCTCACAACCCCACTCAGTGTGCTGGGGTGAATGCATACATTGTTTACCAGTGTTGCCCCGAGTACAAAGACAGTGTGGGTGTATCGAGGAGTATTGAAGCTGTGAGTGGGGCCATGTTGAAGCCTTTCTTTTTGTGTGTTTTGCATAAATATGTAAAAAGATTTTTTGAATTTTAAATGAAAAATGTAGAATGATGGTTGGTTGGGGAAACTTGCTTGATTATTATTGTCTTTCATAAACTTGATGATTGATTTTCATCATCAGATGGAGGTGCTCTGACATTCCTCGAAGGGATAACTCAAAGTGGGAAAGTCCTCACACATGATCACTCAAAAGGCTGCACAGATGTTTTCACTGGGTCAGGAAAACATCTCGCCCTCCCCAGCTTCCACCAAAGGACCAGTCAGATATGGAGAGCTCATCGTCCTGGGGTAAGATGCTGACTGTTTTGGGTTTTAGAAACGTCAATTAAAATGGCACAAACAATGAAACATGCATTGCTAAAATGGGAAGAAAAATATCCAAATGTTCTAATGTAAAGTCTAGGTTAAAATACAGAATAAAACACATCAAGGTGTCAAACTTCACTATGAAAGAAAGCCAGGTTTCATGTTTGGTTTGCAGGACGTCCAGGATCATCTGGGCAATGGCACTAAGTACTTTGGCTGGACTATAGTGGTGTAAAAGTTCCTTTAAGTAAACAGGAGTCAAACCATATATGACTAAAACAATCTTAAAATCTGTCCTGTAACAAACAGGATGCCAAGTGGAGGAAGGCCAGAACTTCAGTACTTTGTCACTAAGGTCAATTCAGAACGCAACATTCGGTACAAACAACAAAGAGATGACTGATCTGAACCAAGGCTGTTATTATGAGTGAAACTAACAAAGTAATGGAAACAAGAAGTACATTTTTTTTTTAAAATTCAATAAACTTGACACCGCAAGAAAAGGAAAACTGAAGCTGTAGCGAGCATTCTCAAAATTAACAAATTAACTGATTTAATCGAGAAAAATGTGCTTAGTTTTTGTGTTGCATTATGCCAGCATACGCCAGGTATGTAAGGCTTACTTTGAATATAACTGTGTTTTAGATATAAGCAAGTATTTTAAAGTGGAACAAAATAAAATAAGTGGGACAGAAACCTTAAAGTTGACTTGAAATGCTCAAACAAAAACCTGCTTTCATTGCATTTTTGAAAGTTACTATGCCACATATCTTTTTTTCCCAGGTTGGATGTTCATTTGCAGTAAATTAATACATTTTCTAGATTTTTGAAAAACTACAGTATTTTAATTTACAGTACTTAGCAGTTTAAAAAAAATAAAAAAAATAAATTGGCAGACAAATGGTTGAAACAATTAAAAACTCAATTTAAACTTGCATACAAGGAATTAAAAGTTGTCCAAGCAAGCAGAGATAAAAACGTAAACTTTTTTGAGATATGGTTTTTTGTTTCACTAGAAGTCTCAGTCTTGGTTAGGGGAAAAACAGATGTCACAACTTTACTAAATATAAAAAGATATCAAACATGAGCTTTTTTTTTAAAGATTGGTAAATGTGCCATAATCCCAAGAAAAGAATGATGTGGGGTTTTTTCAGTCTGTTTCCAGTTTAGTTCCCATATTAGAAAAATGTGTATTTGTACTGCCAACAGAAAACGTAACATCCCTTTTGTCGTACTTGACGCATTGCAAGAATATCAGCATTTTTCTCACTGCTAAAACTCGCAACTGAGTTCTGATGAGTTATGGTGTAAAAAAAGTAACATCTATGGATCTCATCAGGTGCTATGAGTTAAAAAAATAGGCTGTTAAAGATTGTTTCCTCTCTTAAGAAATTCATGGATAAATTTAAGAGACAGCACTAGATTGTTGTTTGGACTCATTGAAATTCCAGGTTTTACAATGCAAAAACTAAAAATGTTATCTTGTATTTTTGGTCTGGTTTTTACTGCCAATATCTTAGTTCACTTGAAATAAAACTAAACAAACCTACAAGTAACTTTTTAGCAAGATATAGGAGCTTGTTTCAGACCAATAATTCCTTAATATAAAAAAGTTCTAGTTTCACTTGTATTTCTTGTTACAAGTGAAATAATTTGCTTGTGGAACTAGTACTTTTTAAAATCAATACTAAAGGATTACTTACTTAAAATAAGCTAATATTTTGCTTTAAAAAGTTACTTCTAAAGTAGTTTTATCTTCAAATGGTCCAAGATATTTGCACTAGACATTAGACAAAAATACTTGGTGAGATTTTGTATTTTTGCAATGTAATGAAAACACAGAAACTATGAAAAATACTAGGGTGCACCGATTGCAGTTTTCTGGCCGATCGCCAATTACCCATCTTTTAAAAAACCTAACTTACCGATTCCAATTTTGGCCGATACCATTTTTTTGTCTGAAGTGTTGCTCATTATATCAAGAAAGTTGCTGAATTGGCAACAATGGGGTGACTATTGTTAACTGTAAATGCGCAGTTATGACCTGGTCGGGCGGTTTGTCAGTCAAACCTCTCTCATGGGAGAAAAGAAAAGCACAGTGGTTGATTTTTAGACCTGTGCCGAGGTTGACGGCATCGGTGGATAAGATCGGCTTCACATGTAAAAATTGGCCGATCTCTGATCCCCCAGAATTAAGAAAATTGACACCGATAAATTGGTGCACTATTACAAAATACTACATCTGGATGAGAACTGGAAACCAGTAATTTATTAGAAACAATTTACAGTTTGTACTGTTGCATAAAGAGCATCTTCCCATCTGAAAAACCGCTTGATTGTCACAAGCAATCAAGCTTGCAATGTGTTTTCATTACAAGTTTAATGGAAACGCTCTTATTTTTCTAGCATCACACAGACCAAAAAAGCTTTGGTTACACTCGTATTTATGAAAACGAGCACTCGTGTAATCATAACGCTGGGTCTTGGCTCAATCTATCGGTTTATTGTTTGGCTGCTGCGTAACTCAGCTTAAAGCCAGTCAAGTGTTGAGAAACCCGACCACAGCAAAGAATTCAGCTGACTTCCTGACTCGGAGCCATTCACTGCGGTTCAGGGAAGTCAAAGGACGTCAGGAAAGTTGTGGCTACTGTGGTGTGAGACTTTTTGTTTGCTTTTGCATTGTACTGTCCCCATATGAAATTAAACAGTCTGGGAGGCTTTGCAACCCAGCAATTATTCTGCTCATAAGGCTTCATTTTAAAGAGCCATATAGTTTATACAAACAGAAGCTGAGTTTGGTGTGATTCAGTGGAGCCACATTGGAAGTGGGGGTGGTCTGACCTTGTCTATAAAAGAAGGGGGTGTTTCTGGGTCTGAATTGCAGGAAGTGAGCATTATCCATTAAGAGAATAGCTTGGCTTTTAACTGAGCTCCTGTTTACTTGACCTGCGGCTTAAAGTCTGGCTCTGAAGATAACCTCCAACTAAACTGACTTTTGAATTAAAGCTTCTGTCATCTTAAATGTCATAGAGTTCATAAGTTGATAATCTTCTTTGTGGTGTTTAGCAAACTAATTAAAGTTAGATTTGTTTGCTGTCCTTGTTGTTTCAGTGGACCGATTATGAATCTGCAAATCTCTGCAGCCTCATCTTGAATCTGGATAGAAAGTGTTCGTTCTTCTTCTACAAAGAAGAGAAAACCTTTGTTAAAATTTGCACCAACTGACATTAGGAGAAGGATTACTGAGTAAAATCCATTTAAGAATGTGATATTTCCTCCAACAGATCCAAACCCTATAAAGAGACAACATGTTAAATTAACTGCATGTCCAAGATGCTTTGCAAATGCATGAAATATGTTATAGTTTTAGCTATAATTTGCTAGTTGTTGGAGATCATTTTCTGTTCAAGATTAGCTAATTTATGTAATAATCCTAAACCTCGTGATTTAAGTTACCTATTGACGAATGAATAGAACTGAATTATTCAATTTATTTTACTTTCAGCTCATCTGAGTTTCTAGGAACCTTTAATTAGTAATCCATAACTTTATTTTCTTGGGGAATAAATATGACGTGAAAATGTGGCCCTCTCTTTTGCCTACTGGTCACCAGACTGGGCAAGGAGCCAGCCATGTTCATCTTATCACCACACACAATGAACAGGATGGAAAGGGAAGAAAAATGTCCAAACTGAGGCATCTTGGGTTCATCGTTTCCATAGCAACTATTAGATGCCATCTAGAGACCAACTGGTTGTGCTGGGAGATATGCCAACACAACCGGTGTAGCAACATTTGCTACATTTTCAGCTGGTGCAGGTCAGCTACAGGTGTAGCTGACCTGCACCGTCAGCTACAGGTGACGGTGTCTACACCGTGTCAAATGAACCAAACCCTTTGAAAAACCTGCTCACCTCCTCACCTGTGGTGGCGCTGCACCAAGAACCACTGGAGGAAAAACACAAAAACATCTGAAGAAGACACTGAGTGCAACTTCCTTCTTCATCAATCAATCAGTCAAATTTTATTGTATAGCACATTTCAGCAGCAAGGCATTTCAAAGTGCTTTACGTCATATCAAACACAGAAACACAAAGCAACATAGAATCAACAATCAAAACACGAAAATGATGAAATGTAAACAAAAACAGAATGGCGGCAGACTTTGGCGGTTGTAGGATTTCTCTTTTGCCTTTGGTAAAAGACCACGTCCGTGCGATTGTTTTGTTTGTATTTACCCAGAATGCTTTTACACTATAGTCCACTTCCTGCTTTTGGAGTGGTCTCTGGTCCACTTGGCGTTCACATTGGCATTCAAAACGCGCCAGAGTTCACTTTAACCAAACCGAGACCTAAGTTTTTAGGTGGACCAGAGTTCACTTGTTTGGTCCGCATCAGAGTTTGTGCATTTGCTCCTCCCCAAATGAACCGGGCTTTCTAGACAAATGAACTAGAGTTTGATTTGAAGCGGACTAAACAGGGCCGTGTGAATGCACCCTCAGAAATGCATGCTTTAAGAATTTAATTCCTACTCTAAAGTGTTCAGGTGTTTTGGTTGCCCCTTCATTATGATTGTTCTTCCATTTTCAACTCCACCCTCTTCACCAGTGTGCACATATTCAGTCCGTAATCCTGTAGGGTTGACTTACTGGATTCAGAGCCAGCTTTGTTGCACCACTTGAGTGTTGGTATTAGTTGTGCTGCATGTCTCTAAATGTGATTCAAAAATATTTATCTCAAAGGGAAATTAAATGTTGTCATAACTTCTACCGTCCAAGTCTCTTCAGAGAGTGGTTGTGGATGTTGATGCTGAGATCAGGATGGCTCAAGGAAGCAGTCAGTCCTGCAACAAATCTGAAGAAGCCTCTGACTGAAGACTGTCGCTGTATGACAGACACAGAACTAACACCTTTATCTGTATGTTAGATATCTGCTCTATATCCACAGTAACATGTCCTGACACCATGCGCTGTTGGCTAATCCATCTTCTGCCCTTATGTCACTCCTTGGCCTCTGCTGTATAGTAGAGGCCCAGACTTGTTGAAACGCTTCTATGCAGCATTATAGAGCCCAACTTTGTAACTTTAGTCCTGTGTTGTGTTTACACTGTAAAGAGGATAGAGTTTTATTTATGCCTTATGATTGGATGGTTGCTATGGAAATCTTTAAATCCGTACATGAAGATTAGTTTCCTTGGGATTTCCACAAATATAGACATAAAAACCCTGAAACACTAATAGTTCAACATATCTTAAAGAGCTTGTAGATGTGACTGCATATCTACAAGCAGTCGATAAAATAAAATTCTTGCAGTCAAGAATTTAATTTTATCTTTTCATGCCAAGATAAATTTCCGATATTAATCTCTTTTTTTTCCCCTCGGTTTTTCTAAAAACAAAATCACAAATGACAGAAAATGTTTTCAAAAAGTGGCTTTTATCACATTTATCAAGATCTGATGTAATCAGCTCAGTCTGTGTGGTTTTTCTTCCAAATAGGCAGTTTATTTGATGTTGATGTGTTTAAAGGGGAAGTATTTCCCTATTTATAAAACGGATACCAAAGTTTAACTTCACTTTTAATTTTTTCCTTAAAAAATTAAATGTAACGTTTTATGAGTGTTGATAAAATTACGACTTTATACTCCTAGTGTTACGACTATTCTGACAGTTTTGTGAATTTTTTTTGTTTTATGTATATATATTTTTTTACCCCTCCAGGGGGTCTTTTTTGTGGGCTCTAGTGTCCCTTATGTGATAGTGGGCTGACAGGAAACAGGGAAGGAGAGGGGGGAAGACATGCGGCAAATGTCGTCGGGTCCGGGAGTCGAACCCGCGACGGCCGCGTCGAGAACTCAAGGCCTCCAAATATGGGTCGCGCTATGCCCTACGCCACCACGGCACGCCCAGTTTTGTGAATTTTTCGCGTATTATTTGGCTTTATTGTTATACAACTTTAATTAAGTATCATTACGATTTTATTCTTGTATAATATGACTTTATTCTGATATTATTCCGACTCTGTAAGACTTTGATTTCATATTATTACGACTTTACTCTCACATTTTATGAAATTGACTTTATTCTGATATTATTTTAACTTTATTGTTGTACGACTTTGATCTTATTACAACTTTATTCTTTATTGCCTGTATTCTTGTAATATTACAACTTTATCCTCATTATTTAAACCTGTTGTAAGACTTTGATCTCATATTATTATGACTTTATTATTGTACAACTGATCTTGTATGATTTCAACTTTATTCTCGTATTATTGCCTTTATTCTTGTAATAATATGCTTTTTGTTATTATTTTGAAGTTATTGTTGAACGATGTTTATCTTGTGTTATTACAACTTAATGATATTCCATTGTCTGGTGGAATATTTACCTTAATTTACCTGGATTCAAAGTTTAAATAAATAGAAGCTGTAAAACACTCTTATCAAACAAGATGGCCACCGCCGTGGGCGTTCTAACATTATTCTGATCTATGGAAACCTGAGGTGAACGTATCTAAAACAAAAACAAACACATTTTCCAGAAATTAAATAATCAAAAACCAAAGATTTGATTAAATTGGTTTATCTTCCAGTCCTCTTGTCTGATTATGTCATCCGGAAACATTTGCTGGCATAGTGAGTTATAAGATAAGCTGCTGTTATTGTCTGTGTTCAGGTGTAATGGCTCTCTGCCATCTGGTGAAAGAGGGAGGAGGAAAAGCCGCTTTGCTCTGTGTCGCAGAAACAAGTCGAATGGCGTGAAACCCAGCACCGTGCACACATCCTGCACTCCTCAGGCTGCCAAGGTGAGAACTCAAACACACGAGTCCATTTGCATCACACTGATTAGAGCCTCTGATACAACCTTTACTACTGTGACTATGGAAATAAAAGGCAGCTGGAAGATCCTTATTGCTACATTTTCTCATCTGTCTCTAAGTCTCAAGGAAAGCTTTATACATGTTCAATTATTTATGTTTTAAATATTTTGTAACCCTTTGTGTGTTTTTAAAGGCTATCAGCAACAAGGAGCAGCACAGTATATCATACACACTGTCTCGGGCGCATACTGTAGTGGTGGAGTACACGCATGACAGCAACACAGACATGTTTCAGGTGTGTAGCCTCCATTTTCACCTTCACAGCACATCAAGATTAAAGTTTTACTTTATTTTTATAGCTTGCTATTTTAGCTTTTATCTTGGATGTAAAATAGTGTTATTAAATTGTGCATCAATTAATGATTGTCAAAGTTAGATGTCCATGATTGTTGGGTATAATCTTATAATCGCAGGACATTTTCTACGTTTTATTTGTTTTTATTTGCAGCATGTTTCAGACATCAATGGAAAGATGAAAAATATTCATACTTTAAACTTTTTAACTGTATGTCACATTACAACTAGTAGTGGAACTCCATTAAAAGTTATCATTGAGTTAATTGTAGAGTCTGTAAAGATTTGATGTCAAGTTATTTGTTCAACAACAAAATCTTTTTTGGTTTTTAATCTGCTATTTATGTTATTCAATCATCTGATTGGTGCAAAGTTCTATTATACCTACTTATCTCAAATGTTTCCCTGATCATCCATGTAATTTATTTTAAATAATAAATTGGTAGAAATGTGGGCTGTAGACGCCGAAATTAGCGTTGGGGACGTCTGTGCTGCTGCAACATGTTTTGCATTGAAATGCTACTTTAGGCTTGAATGACTTCATATCTGTCTAGGTAGGTAAATATCTACCTATGTGTGCTCTTGACTTATGGCAGTAAAGTTCCCCCATACAAAGCTGGTAATATCATACCACAAAAGAGTAGCAATTGATTTGGCAGCAGCAGGTGTTTCTACAAATTGTTGAACTAAATATAAATGCACAAACACACTTCTAAGCTGTTTAAAATCATGTATTATTTTCCTTCCAATTTATAATCATGGACTACAGCTTGTAACATTACAAAATGAGAAGCACTTAAAATGGTTTGAATTTCAACAACCCACTTATCAATAATTAATTGGCCTGTCGCAATAAGCAAGAAACCATTTAATCGCATGACAATTTAAAATGAGCTCAATTCCCATGATTTGCATGATTTATCATTTTTGTTTTTCCTCTTTCTACCAAAAATCGGATGATAAAAGTCTTCATTCTGGTCCATTTGTCTCAACTAAACCTTCTTATTTTGAAGAACATTCTAGTTTAGATTCTTCATAATTCATTTGAGTTATTATGTTCTGTTTGTTTATTTTGGATATTTAAAGTATCTTCCAGTTCCAGTATTGAATGTTCATTAGAATTTAAAGTTTATTAATGTTTTGGAATGTTTATTTGCACTATTACTGGATTTACCGTCCAACGAAACATCACTGTGACAGACCTAACAATAAAACGAAATGGGACAGGATTAATCTCAGATTCTTACTAATTCTTTGCTCTGTAAATGTACATTTGGTTACAGATCGGCCGTTCCACAGAGAATCCCATCGACTTCGTGGTCACAGACACTGTACCGGGCGGGCAGAGCCTCACTGACGCTCCGACAATTCAGAGCACAATCTCCCGCTTCGCCTGCCGCATCATCTGCCAGAGGAACCCGCCTTTCTCTGCTCGGATCTACGCTGCAGGGTTCGACTCCTCCAAAAACATCTTCCTCGGGGTACGATTCAAGAACCTCGAAAGCTACGTCTATTTTAGCGCTGCGATTCTTCACTGTTTATTTTCTAAGACTTGCGTAATGCTCTTGTCACAGGAGAAGGCAGCCAAGTGGAGAATGCATGACGGTCATATGGACGGGCTGACCACAAACGGAGTTCTGGTCATGCATCCCCGGCAGGGTTTCGCCCAGGACTCCAGACCGGGTGTGTGGAGGGAAATCTCTGTTTGCGGAAACGTCTTCACACTGCGAGAGACCAGATCTGCTCAGCAGAGAGGCAAGATGGTGGGTAATGCTTCGTTAAACATACATTAATCTGGTTTATTTCTCAACATACAGACCCATATTATTACAATATTATTGGAATATTTGTTTGTTTCAGTAACTCTTTTCATGAAGGGAGTTTGAGAAACAGGACAGAAAACATTCCCATTTTTTGTAAAACCTTTGTGTCGATCCTGGTGAAGTGTATTTAATTTTCTCAAGCTTTAAAAAAAACTATCTTTCAGGAAGGTTGAGGGACATTTATCAGACTTCCAGTGTAACAATAAAGAACGTCTACATCTTGGCGTTTTGCAGGTGGATTCTGAGTGCAACCAGCTTGTCGATGGCTCTCTGATTGACCTCTGCGGCGCCACCCTCCTGTGGCGTACAGCAGAGGGCCTCGCTCGCACTCCCACGGTCAAACACCTGGAGGCGCTGCGGCAGGAGTTCAACGCCGGCCGGCCCCAGTGCCCCGTCGGCTTCAACACCCTGGCCTTCCCCAGCATGCGACGCAAGGACGTGTTGGATGAGAAGCAGCCGTGGGCGTACTTGCGCTGCGGACATGTCCACGGCTACCACTGCTGGGGAGGCCGGCGGGCGCCCGAGGTGGAGGCGGAGTGCCAGGAGAGGGAGTGTCCCATGTGCCGAGCGCAGGGGCCCTACGTGCCGCTGTGGCTGGGCTGCGAACCGGCCTTCTACGTAGACGCCGAGGGCCCCACTCACGCCTTCGTCCCCTGCGGCCACGTCTGTTCAGAGAAGACGACAGCGTACTGGAGTCAGATCTCGCTGCCGCACGGCACCCACGCGTTCCACGCCGCCTGCCCGTTCTGCATCCATCCTCTCAGGGGAGACACTGGTTTTGTCAGACTCATATTCCAAAGTCCTCTGGACTAGAAATGACTTCTGATGGAAGAGGAACAAAACACCTGGAAGTGTGAGGTTTCTAAAAACTGAAATTAAATTCGTTAAACACAAAGTGCATCTATGGATTCCTGTCACTTTTTTTGAATATCTAATGTGTCTCTGGCTGAGTTCTCTTTTAGAGGAGGATTTCCTCTCAAGGGGCACCTTCAGAAAAACTCTGGGAAAGTGGTAATAATTTTTAATTTGCCTTATTTTTCTATTTATTCTTTTACCTCTTTTTAGTACTGTGTTTTTAAAGCAGTGCAGAGATTAACAGCAGCAGGATACCAGTATGTCCTTCACTCTAAATACTAGTAACGCCAAGGGATGATCATTGTTTTGGGTCCAGTGTAACGCTGGGCTCCCTCTGTAGCTCTGACAAAAACACTGGATTAAAAAACAAGAAACAAACTGTGGGATTACATTTTTACATCTTCTCTTTTAAAATCAAGTCACTCCCTTCCTAGGTATCTCATGATTAGAAAGAATCTGTAATTTTATCTGCAGATGTAGATGTGGGAAGCTTTTGAAACCCTTGTCTTGTGTCTTAAGTAGTAATGTTTCTATTTTTTTAAACAAAGAACTGTAAACCTCAGACACTGTAAACCAGCAATTTTCCGTTATGTGGGCAATAAAATTTTTACCAAACCATTGTTGAGGATATGTAACATCTTTCTACAGTGCCACCAAGTGGCTGAATTTACTGCTTTTTTGAATGTAAGAGATTATTTAAAATATCCTCATCTTGTACTCTAAGTCAATATTTTAACTTTTAACACTTTGGAAACTTTTTAACATATTTTAAGTTGTGTCTCTGTATGTTTGTTGGTTGATGGTCTTTTGGGAAACTAAGCTTGAAAACATTATCATTAAATCTTTCAGATTTAATTTAAAGTCAATACACATAATATTATAACCACTTTACTGACGGTTGATGTTTCATTTTAGATTTTCACTTAGCTTTGTTTTAGTTTCATTCAGTGCTTCTGCCCGCTTGACTGTTTTTGTACTGTCCAAAAAAAATAAAGACTGTTGATCATTACTAGCTGCCTCTTTATTTTTGATTAAAACAATTATAACACAAGTATTTTCTTTTCTTTTGGAAGAGTAATGAGTTATAGCCCAAACTTTCAGTTGTACCAACAAATCAAATGTAAGCAATGAAGAGTTTTGAATAGAAAACAGTCAAGTACACAACTTGAATTAGATCTTGAGTACTGTGCAAAATCTAAATAAATGTTAACATTTTATAATACTGATGTTTAAGAGTTTTGAACAAATGCATAAATCCCAAAACAACTTTTGTTGCCTGTCAATATAGTTAAAATACTGTTTTAATTGGACAATATTTTAAAGTTACAGAAGACTTTTTAATACCATATTGTTCATAGAAAGAAAAAAACACAAACTGAACTGAATTAAGTTTTTACTCAAGATCAGTGCAACATATTTTTACTCGAGTAAAAGTGAAAAGTGGCCATCCAAGAAATTACTCAAGTAAAAATGTATTTGGTTTAAAAGCTACTCAAGTACTGAGTTACTGATCTTAACATCCGAGTTGATATTTTAAAATGTTAAAGTTCAAATTCTGCACTCTAATAAAAATAAACAAATACAACATAACACATTCAGGCAAAAGAAAAATGTTTAGCATTTTTGGTTTGTTATTCATTTGCTGCATTTTTTTTGTTTGTTTTGTTTTAACTGTTTGCTTTTATATTGCTTGACTTTTTATTATTTGTCTGCTACTTGTCCTTTCAGTTACCCATACAGGATAAATAAAGTGATTCTATTCTATTCTGCGGTTGTGAGAAATTTTACTCAAGACTACTTATTCAAATAAAAGTAAAAAGTGAAGCAAAACTATCAAAGTAAATGTAACTAGTTACTACGCACCTCTTTAAACTTGTTTTAGTAGCGGTGCTTTGTTGTGTACACTTTCTGAATAAAACGTCTGAATTACCTAAGGAAGTCATCGAAGCTTGGTAACTACACTGCAAAAACACAAAATATTACCAAGTAATTTTGGTCTAGTTTATAGTGCAAATATTTTAGAACACTGGAAGTAAGAGAAAACTAACTTACAGGTAATTTTTTGTAAGATATGGAGGCATGTTTAAGTAAATAATTCCTTAATATTGATGAAACGCTACTTGCTCTATTGTCAGATAAATTAACTTATAACATGGGGAAAATGTCTTATAAGCGAAATAATCTTATGGAACAAGTACTTTTTCATCAATATTAAGTAATTATTTACTTAAAACAAGCCTCTACATTTAGCTAAAAAGTTACTTGTAAGTTAGAGTTGTTTTATTTTAAGTATACAAAGAAATTTACACTAGAAACTAGCCCAAAAATACTTTGTAAGATTTTGTGTTTTTGTAGTGTTGCTATTTATTTGATTCGGGTATTTTGGAGCAGATATGCCTCTAAAAACTGCATGACGCTAGCTCTTAAGGATTGGAGCTGAAGACCCCTGCTGTAAAGGTTGTGCCATTCCCAAACTTGAGCAGGTGATTGGTTATGCATATCATCTGGCAGTCATTTGTCGGCAGCGTGAAGAGGAGGGTGCTGAGTACACATCCCTGAGGAAAGCCCTTTCCTGTGTTCAGTGTAATAGTTCAGAATGTTTCAGTGGCAGCTTGTTGAGGAAAGGTCCTGCTACCAGTTAGAGATGGAGGTGTTGAAGTTGTTCTGATATAGTTTCTGAATTATTAATAGTATAGCAGTTGAATGTACAACAGTTTTAATATCCGTTTTGGTCCTGCTGATTAATTTAAAGTAATGGAATGGGTTCATAAGAGTAAATCAAGAAATTATGCTAGAAAATGTTTTGGCCAGCAGGTGGCAGCAGCAGCAGCCCTGCAGAGAGAAACTGAAGGAAAACAGCAGTTTTGCTTTGCTTCAGCAGTGCATGATGGTCGTTGTACCGGTGCTAGCTTGTTCTGTGTGAGTGTTTGTCATTTTCCTCGCAGTTCCTCCTGTGTTCCTGTAATGCTGAAGAGGAGAGATACCTGCTACTGCGCTTTACTAGACAGGTACGAACATGGCTGAGCTCCACAGTCACTGAACATTTTGTTTCGTGGTGTGTGTGTGTCTGGCTGGTTGCTCTTTTTAAGCCTGTTAGCATTAGCCAGTCTACGTGTAACTGCAGCTGATAGCATTAGCATTAGCTAGAGGCACAGGCAACAGATACTCTGCGCCGCTTCACCTTGTGATATCAAAAGTAAAAGTGGTTGCGTACGTCGTGTTTTTTGGTATTTTGTTTTAACTTCAGCTCTGGAAATAGTAATTTAACAAGCACAGGCGAATAAGAGAGCTTAGCTAAAGCTAGCTGGCTAGCTCCCGTCACTGTTGCTTTTTCTGAAGGGAGCCTCAACCATGATCTGACAGTTCAGCCCAGCAACACAAAATCTCAATAAAAAGTTAATTTTTACCTGGAAACATGTCAGTATTGTCCCCTACCGATCAGCCTCCCTCTGTCTATGCTAGCTGTAGGTCCCAATATGTTAATGTACATTTGATTTCTATTGCACTAAGTTACACTTAAGTGCTGCACAGTGAGAACAGCGTATTTCATAGGGCTAAATAAAACACACAGATATGATTAATGTAATTTAGCTTAAAATAGATTCAAGATCAAAATGGAACTTAAAATATCACATTTGATTTAATTAAAAGGACAAAAAGGCGATATTAGGAGCAGCACTTACATGAATTCGTAGATTAATTCAATTCAGTACAAAATACTTTCTTTATCACAAAGGGAAATTTAAATGTTATAACTCGTATTACCCCACATTGTTGAGAGTTGTTGTAGATTCTGATGGCTGTGGGCAGGAAGGATCTCCCATAGCAGTCTGTATTACAGCGGTTCTGAAATAGCCTCTGACTGAAGACACTCTGTTTTTCCTTCACTGTTGCGTCTCCAGTTCAGTCTGTTGTTCAGATGAACAATGAGCCGTTTATTCTCCTAAACCTCCACCATGTTTTCTCCCATGATGAAAATAGTTTGATCTAGTTCTCTTCCTCATTTTGTTGATATTTAAAATAAGATGATTGTTCCCACACCATGACACAAAGGGCTCCATCAGCCCTCTGCACTTCTTCTTCATGTCTGAATCACCTGACGACTGCAGAGGCGTCTCAGTACTTCTGCAGATGACAGGACTCTGACATGTGAAGTTTTGGTGTTGCAACAGAGAATGGATGTTCCTCTACTACTTTGTTTTTTTAATTTATTTTTAACATTCCTTATCTTAATATTGTACTTGTTTACAGTCCTAGTATACACATGATAAACCATAATATCACATCACACTCTGGATTAAACCAGTCCTAGTATTTTGATGTCCATCTGACCCAGAAGACGCAGAGATGAATATTTTTGTATTTATATTTTTTCCATCTATTTTATTTTACCTCTGATAATAATTTTGCCAATTTCTCTGGGAACTGAAATGTCAACATTTAAGGGACAATTAACTTCATTGTAGCAGCAGAATCTCTTCTTTGCCTCCAGAGATTTTTAGATGATTCTTCATGCATCGTGTTCAGAGATTTGCCACAGAGTCAGAAAAAGTGTGGACATTCGAGATGGAATATTTAAAAGAACTAGAGCTGCACAAAATAATGACTTGCAATCATTCTTCCAATATCTATGCTATTGCTAAGGACTTCTTGGATGCAGTGTTTGGTGCATTATCTTTGCTCCTTGTATGTATTTTACATGCATCTGCAATCTTCATGACAATAATGCTTATTTTTCCAGCTGCTTGGTCCTTCCTAGATGTATAGACTGAATATACTTGGACAAGTTTTGTAGAAAATTAAAGAAGCGGTTTGGACCTGAGTTAATTTAAATACCAGAGCCTGTGTGGGCTCAGAAACAACACTTTTTTAAACGGTTCTTTCTCACTATGAGGTGTTTGCTTCCTTTTTCTGCCCATTTGTTTAACTGAAACTAACATTAAAACTCCATCAACTGAGTCCCCTAAAGGTTCATTGATCATCTATTTAAACATTTAGGATATTCAGCAATGTTTTAACTAAGATTTTGAACTTTTACAAATGTCAGAACTATATGATCAGACATTAATATTTTTCTTAAATATACCAGTTTATGGTCTAATTATTCTCTCTTGGGGAAAAAAGGCAGGTGGAATCCCTAAGCATAATTTGCATAGATTTGAGAAATAAGAACTATTGGTTTTATTTGAGGTTTTAACTGTCTCCGATCTACTTGTTGCAGTAGATTTACATCAAAACCCCATTTATTACTCATCCATAATCTCTCTTTGCAGGACATGTTTTCTGTTTATGGACAGAAAGTGATGGAAGCTCTTGTTTCTGAAGGTTTTAATAAACAGAATTTATAAATATTCTCAATTTCAATCTCTGATTACTGACCAAAATCAATTAAAAATGTATGTCAAACTGTAATAAGTGTGGTATTGTAGCGCTTAACACTTTATTTGGTTCCTTAAAGTTTCATAAATCTGTGCCTGTCATGGGACTAGAGCTTCAACTAACGATTATTTTAGTAACTGATTGTTTTTTGATCGGATAAAAAAAAAATCACATTCTTCAGATTTTTCTTTTAAACACTTAATCCTCCTTTTGTAAAATTTTAAATTTAATGTGCGCTTGATCATTTGTAACAAAACAAAAAATCCCTAAAATCACAAAGTGAAAAGCTTGTTTCTTTCTGCTTGTCTTAACATCAGTATGGTGTAGCGCTGATGTTGTTATTGTTTGAGAAACTGATAATTGGGTAGCCAAAGGTGCTTAAGAGATTAAAAAATATATATTTTTTACATAATTTAAACCAGATGAAACTAAAACTATGCTACTTGAGAAGTTTTGGATAAAACATTTTTACAGACCAACGTTTTTTCTTCATGACACTTCGGAAGGATGAAAAATGTATAACTTTTTTTGTACAATTTTGGCTTAGTTTAAAAAAATTTTTTTTTTACTAAATTTCTGCCCAGTGAAGCTAAAATTAGGACTTTTAAGTAGATTGGGGTAAAAATATTTGTTTTGTTTTTTGGGGGGTTTTTTAGATGTAAAATCTATATTGTACATTTTTGGCTTTTTTTTAAAGTTTGTATGAGCTGAAGCTGAAATTAGGTTAATTAGTAGATCAGGGTAAAAAATTAAGTTTTTCTGGGGTTTTTTAGATGCAACATGTATATATTTTTGTACAGTTTCGGCTTAATTACGGCTATCACTTTGTTCTATGAGCAGATGGCCTTTTCTGGGTCTAAGCTCCAGCTAGCGATTAATCAATTACTCAATTTGTTTTTTAAAAATAATTCAATTTTAAATTTTGTCAGTTATTTCAACTGCCTCGTGTAATTATAACGTGATAAAAACAAGCCAAGCGAGTCTAAAGAATTATACTTTCAGATTGTTCGGACATTTGCATTCTAGTAGCTGTGATGGCAATAATAAGGTTCCATATGTTTCATGTAATCCTTTCGTCTGCGTGATGGGATTAGCAGCAGGGGGTCTTACGCCTCATCATCTAGTTAGAACTGTAACCGTCTGAACATCCCAACACTTTCTGTAGAAAATCACACAGGACAAAGAAAACTGCAGTGAGCTAAAGTGGGACCCCACTGGTACAACCGGTCCTGAAATGAGCCCAAACACCAGTAGTTACTATTAAACTACATCAGCTCGTGTTTCTACTCATAAAAAGCTGCAGGTGTGGAAGAAGTGGCAGATGAGACTTCATGTTGCTTGAATGCTGACTGGTGCAGCAGCGGCTGTGATTTGTGCAAACTGTAGCCTGAAGGCAAACATGAGCAGGTGTCACTTCCTTTTACTAAGATGTTCTGTCAACGTGACAAAAAACTCACAAGTGGAACCAAGTAAAGTGTCGAGTAGAAGTGAAAATGCATTCTGTGTTGATTTTTGCTTTGCTACATTGTGCGGTAGAAAAAAAATTGTTATACAGTTTAACATCTTAACGATTGATTACTTCAATAATTTAACTAATTTAGCAATCATTAGCTACAGTATACAGACTCAAAAATGCAATTTGATGAAAGAACAACATTCAGAGAAGTAATAAAGCCAAAACTTTACAAAACATTTGTACATTTAGCACATTTAGCACATTTAGTACATTTGTTTTAAAAACAATAAACAAAACATTTATAAATACTTTCTGCCCAAAACTCACCAGGTTCAAATTCTGTTTTTTTAATCTCCTATTAAGCACAGTTTGCTGTCCAGCTGTTATTCAATTAATGAAAAAATAATAATAATTTAAAAACCAGACCTACACAGTTTTGATGTCAAGCTGAGCAGAAAGAACGGAGCTTTTCACATGTTGATGGTAAAAGTATTTTTAAGCTGCAAATGCATCTTTTGTTACAAATGACCACGTTTTTTTTTAATCCCAGTCTACTCAGTTGATTTATTAGTTTCACCAAAAACATTATTCATTTTGCATATAAGATTAAAAAAAACAAACAACTGTTTTGGTCTGTACATACGTTTTATCCAAAGCTCCTCAAGTAGCAAAGATTTTGCTTCATTTGGTTCAAATTCTGTAAAAAAACAAAAAACTCTTAAGCACCTTTTGTTACCCAATTATTAATTTGATTTATCAAAATCAAACTAAATGAATGCTGTTGCTGCAATTTAGGCAATGTTTTTTTATTTAAAAAAAATGTTTAAATGCACCTTTTAATGTATAAAAATATATATATGAAAAATACAGAAAAAATCTGCTGGTTTCACCTGGTGCAAATTTACTAATTGTAATTATAATAATTAGTACATTATTTAAAAAATGTACTAATTATTAGATTTATATATCATTATATATAACTAAATATAGAATTTAATTATTTTATATATACAATTACATAAATAATTAAATCATAACATAATTCAATTATAAAATTATATAATTCAAAAATGATTAATTAATAATTGACTGATTAATTGATTAAAATTAATAGTTGCAGCCCTTCTAAAAATACTACAACAATGCTTAAATGGGTTGAATTTTCCTCGGATTCACACTTTAGTTTCTCCTGTCATTATGAATTTCTTAAAAAATGCTAAATTATTAGAGCCATAAACCTCCAAGTGTTTTTTCTTGTTGGGATTTCCAGCTAGCTTCCTGGGAGGCGAGTGCCAATGCCATGGCCTTCAGTAGCAGCTCCTCCCCAGTGCCTCGCCGTGCCGGTGGGGGCCGAGACGGGGTCCACCTGAAGGAGCGCGGCCTCTCCTCGCCTCGCACCCGGGGCATCCGCTCCCTGCCCGACGTTTGCCCCAAGGAGCCAACCGGTTAGCCGAAAAAACACAACTCTTCATCGTACTGAACTATTCTTACTACTTTTTTTGCATCTATTTGCACCTGAAGAACTGGGAAAAAGCAAGAAGTCTTCATCTGACTTCACTTAAAGTCTGTGACCACTTAAAGTTTTGTTTTATGGCTTAAAATTAGATGATTCTCTATACATTTTTTTCTTAACAAGTTATTAATATTCTTCTCTAATAAGCTGATGTAATTTCTTTTTTTAATAATCCTTTATGCCCAAATTAGAAAATTGGTGCAGAGTTTCACTTGCTAAAGTCGACCTAGTTACTCTTGTTTTCAGGTGTTTTTCTTTTTTTGAATTTCTGTTCTTTTGTTCTTTTTGAACATGTTTTCCCACTTGTAGACATAAAGTTGAAACCAGAAATTTACATACACAAAATGACCAAACGACTCTTGTTTCAGGTCAGTTAGAATTAAGATTATTTCTATTTGCTAAATGCCACAATAATGAGGATATTTATGTATTGATGTCTAAAGAATCAGAAGGATTACACTCTTTTCATGCAATGAAGGAAAGTCCAGATTATGATGATGTCATTGCTTTGGAAACTTCTGACAGGTTAATTAATGCATTAGTTAATTGGAGGCACACCTGAAACACACCGCTTTCTTTTTTGACACGATGGGAAAGTCGAAACAAATCAGGTGGTACAAAATGTGCAGATTGAGGATCAACAACCTGTTTGAGAAGGCTGGTTCTGTTCTGGGAATAAGTGTGGAACCTCTGCAGATGATTTGTCATAAAATCAAGAAAATTATCGACAACCCTCTTCACCTTCTTCGTAAGACTGCCTTCAGTCAGACGCTTCTTCAAATTCGCTGTAATACAGAGTGCTACAAGAGATCTTTCCTGCCAACAGCATCACTATCTACAATAACGCTTTGAAGAATTTGAATTAATGAGTTACAATGACATTTAATTATTCCTTTGGGATCAGTAAAGACTCGTACCGACATGGACTGAAAGGCCGCTCAGCGAGGAGGAAGCCTTTACACCAAAAGAACCGTGTCAGTGAACACAGAGCTTCGTTTTTGGTGTCATGTCCTAAAATGATCTGGTGAACCTAAAGTGGAAATGTTTGGGCATAATCATTACATCTGGGGAAAAACAGGAATGCTTTCACCATCCAAACTGTCAAGTGTGGAGGTGGCAGCATCATGCTGTGGGGCTGTTTTTTGCTGCAGGAGGAACTGGTGCTCTTCATAAACTAGATGGAATCTTAAGGAAAGAATTGAATGTGGATGCCATCTAAAAACTTCAGACAGGAAATTAAATCTCTGTCCAAATGGACAATGACCCAAAGCTTACAGCCAAACCGGCGACCCAGCAGCTTAATAACAATCTTTATTTTATAATTTTAAAAAAAGGTACATAAAGTATACAAGGAATGGTACACCATATAAAATAGTAACAGCAGCTGCCAGGGGTTATTCCAACATCAAATACATAAATTGAACTTGAATAGTACATGGAGTGTTTTAATTGCCTTACAATTGTTTGAAAGAGTAACTGAAAGTAGCTTAATGGGTCAATTTTAAAAGTCACAAAACAAGAAATTTTTCTATTGAATTTTAATGAATTAAAAAAATAATTTTCTTGAATAATTGTGGAAACCAATATTACCCCAACGTAAAACAACATTTTTATATATGTTACTTAAAAACAATAGAGTTGATGTTTTGGCGCAGACATCACAAAGCCCTGACCTGAATACTAGAGAGAACCGGTAGGCGGATCTGAAAAGGCAAGGCGGCCTACAAACCTGACCCAGTTACTCCGGTTCTGTCAGGACGAACACAGATGTATCTAAACTTCTGGTTTCGACTGTAAATGTGTCAAAAATAAACCTGTCGTTTGTTTTTATATTGATATTTTGCAGTAATCTTTAGTTTTTCTATGGAAAAAAAATGCTCTTTCCATTTATGGTTGTGAGAATCTTTGAGTTTTAATCCAGCATGAAATCCGGTCTGGATTCACTTTTGTGTGTCTGTTCTGCAGGTGAGGGGAGGGGTCTGCACAACGGTCCATCCGTGGTGGCGGAGCATGACCGGTGGACGGTGTACAGTTCAAAGGTCAACCTCCCCGCCGCGCTGAACGACCCGAGGCTGGCGAAACGAGAGTCTGACTTTTTTACCAAAACATGGGGGCTGGACTTCACAGAGATGGAGGTGATGCCATCTTTCCACCTGCCCAACATCTCCAGGGAACACTTTGGACCGTACTCGCAGGAAATGACTCAGGTAAACACTCAGCTTTGTTCTTCTGAGCTTCATTTTCCTCTGATTGGACACCTGGCTGCCTTTGCATCTGACAACAGCAAATACATTTTTGTGGCTACTGGTAAATTTAAAGAAATTAAGGCTCTCCCATATTTGTAGTCTGTTGTGGCTACAAGTTAATAGCAATGATAATGGTAATAATAAGGAAAATAACAATAATAAAAAAAATAACAAAGCAATAAAAATAATAAAGATGGTTCAGATTTGGTAAAGAAAATCTCCTATTAAACTTTTTTTTTTTGTTAAATTATTAATTGGTCAATCCAAAAAATAATCAACAGATCAGCTCTACACTGTATCAATAGGGCAAGCAAAAAGGCTGAGCTTCTCACATGTTGCTAGAAGTATTTATTTTATGTTTTGCTGCAGATGCATTCTTCGCTACAAGCATACACTAATTTCTCGCATATATGTGTCAAACTCAAGGCCCGGGGGCCAAATCTGGCCCGCCGTAGCTTTTTATGTGGCCCTCTAGATGCCAAATTACATCAACAAGTCTGTCCAGTTTGGTTTTCACAAATTATCAAAATTCACACAAAATTAACAGATCTCCGCTTTTTTATTTCTAATTTTACTGCAAATTGTTCTCAAAATTGGTGAAAAACATTGAGGTTAAGTGACTGCTGCCTTACTTGATGTCAAGTTAAAGTCCGTGATTGATGAGACAAGTATTAAAAAGTCACAGTTAACATCATGCATTAACGCAAATATAAAGATTCCTTACAAATATTTTTAAATTAGTATCACAAAATATGTGATTTTGATTACAAAAAGCCACAAAAACAGTCACAAAATCCTGGAGCTACAACTATTTACAAATATTTTAACTGTTAAATGGATTTTATCAATATATTCTGGCACAACCGGCCCTTTAAGAACATTCAGATTTTTGATTTGGCATAAAATGAGTTTGACACTCCTGCATTAGAGGATTGCTCTGTTATTGCATTTTAGGCAATAAAATCTTTTCTTATTTTGAAAAGTAAATATTTTTATTTCTAATATAGTATAACATAAGCTTACGTGGTTAAATGAGAATCTGCAGAGAGTAATTTTTATTCCTTTTTAAATCAGGTTAATTTTCAGAACAGTTGCTAAAATAATTGTTTTTGCATTCCTAAATTTAAACAGCGATTTAAACTTAGTAAATTTTACCTTCAGCCCCATTTCTTTAAATGATATAAAAATAATAAACTGCTCTTTGCCAATAACAAAAACCCTTCAGACATTTTAGGAGTGAAAGAAATTTTTATTTTTGCTCCTCATGCTAGTGGTTTAATTATTTGCAGTCAGCTTCATGTAGCTGTAAAAGGAAATTATTTTGACCTTTTTTGCTTTTAATAGAAATTCTTTTTTTACTTCAACATTTTCTTTCCATTAGTCATCTAGTTTAGAGGGAATCGTGTCACAAACCACCAGCTTGTTTATTATTTCCCCAATTTGGTTTCAGAATGATAAACTTTACAGCTGCTGACGTTTCTGTTTCCTTCCTCCTGCTGCATGAAGTTTTATTACTCTTAATCTGGCTGACGGTTTTTTCTCGTTTTTGTTTAGACTGGATCTGAAATGTCTAATCTATTTTCTATGTATGCTGTTATTTTTAGAGAGAACGAATCCATGAACGCTGCAAGACGATCTGTCCCAATAAAGATGATGTGGATGCAGTTTCCAGTATCACCACCAACCACGGTATGAATTATTCACTCGCTGTTGCAGAAACTCTCCCTCTGTTTGCTTCCTCTATAAACCAATCAATGAAAAATTATGCTGCTTTCAACGCAGTGTTGCACAACACAGCATGAACAATATAGAGACTAAAGACGACAAAATAACTGAGGATATTTTATACAAGCAGAATGTAATGTGGGTTTAAATTAACTGCAGGAGAAACTTATTCTTAGTCTGTCACAATAAATCAACTGCTATATAATTTCCATTCTGATTTTTTTGTTTGTTTTGATTTTTGAAGGACTGCTTTGTCTACAGTACATGTGTCAAACTCAAGCCACAGGGGCCAAATCTGGCCCACCGTAGCTTTTTATGAGGCCCTCTAGACTCTAAAGTGACGCATAAATAGAACCGTCAAGATAACGGTGTGCTTAAATATTGTTTTATCAATTAATTTTATTCTTTTACTGCCAAATTGCATCAATTAGTCACTTCAGTTTCTTGTGAATTATTGTGGAAGTTCATGCAAAATCAACAAGTCCCTGCACTTTTTCACGCTAATGCATAACTGTGAATTTATTCCAGATTTTTTTGCAAAAAAAGGTGAAAAACGTTGGATCTAAATGATGGTTTACTCCCACCTGCAGGAGGCAGTATTTATTACTTCTACTGAACACCTTCCTCAGCCTTACTAGATGTCGAGTTATAATCCATAATTATACAGCGAGTCATAAAAAGTCTCATTTACGATCATAGAAAAGTTCAAGTATTGCTAAATTACCAGAAACACTTTTTATTGCAAACAAATCACAAAAATAAACGCAAAATCATGAAGGAACTGAAAAGATGTTCAATATAATTTAATTTTAACAATTTATTTATATTTTAACAAGTTTTATCAATACATTCTGGCAGAACTGGCCCTTTAAGAACATTTATGATTTTGATTTGACCCAAAAGGAAAATGAGTTTGACATCCCTGGTCAACAGAGACGCTGTTGTCCATTTAATGATCTTTGCTTGCTATGATTGATAAGAGGGATTGAGATCACTCTCTGTAATCTGATTTGCTGGAAATGTTATCCTGTTGCAGTTTTTCCCCTTATCTGCCTTCATAAGCATCTTAAGGATGAGTGGTTACAACGATCACTGAGCTCAACAATTTAGTTTTCTTTTTCCAAGTACAAAAAGTGATTTTATTAGTTTGGCACCAACGCACCGACTCTCCCTGCTTCTGTTTAAACACCGTAAATGTTGGAATAAATAAGATGGAAAAGATCCGGTAGTATGACACAAAACTGCAGAACTGGCCAGATGGATGGCGAGCTATGAGACCAGGCCTAGAGCCAAGGAAAGAATTCACCTGTTGGTGATTAAGGACTGTTTACTTCTCCTACCCAGCCGGTAGGAGAATCCTACAAAGGACTCTGCTCCTTCTTTGATTGGACTTTCATTTACCCAAGACGTGAATCAAGCTCCGGATACTCGCCTTGTTGGTGAGCCTGATTGATCCCCATTCGGGGTGGATGGACTAAGGGGGGGTGTGAGATGAACTTTAACTTTGGGACCGATTAATTAATTAGTTTTTTTGTCATTTGTTGTTTTTTTTCCCTTGTATTTTTCTTTTTTTTATTTCATTGTTTTTTTTCCCCTTTCTTTCATGCCTATGTTTCATATCCCAATGTGTGGTTGTAAATATGTAAATATAATATTCACATTGCAAATACAAAATACTCGCAGCTGCAAAACTCTAGCCTACCTGCTTTTTTTTTGAGTCGCACCTACTCTTCTGAAAAAGGGAAGAAAACCTAGCCTGTCTACTTGGTTAAAAGCTATTTTATATTGAATAACAATTCAGTTATTGTCAAATATGCTACATACATTTGTGGCGAGCTAGCCAGGAGCAGTTGTACAGAAGCTGGATTGTTGCAGTTGCTAGTTGTTGCTAATATGGATGTTTTGGTGAAATGTGGGGTTAAAATACCTAACGCAGTGTTGATTAGATATGCAACGAACTCAGAGACTGATAATGAAGTGGCTGATTTTCTGACTGGATATGGGTCAATGGAAAAGTTCGAATTCATAACTGATTCTGACTCAGATTTTTATAACTGCATAATTTTTGAGTTTTCATCAGGGAGTGCTTTGGAGAGGCTGCGTAAAATCTTGCCTTACTCGTATGTTTGCCAAACTAAAAAAGTTACTTATGAAATTGAAGAGCTGTCAGTAGTTTGCTCTGAGTTAGAGACTAAACTAAAAACTGAAACGTATCTGAGTGAAATGAAAACTGTGGCTAAACTCACAGGTCAGGATTACACAGATGTCTTCAGGCGTGTAATGTCTCTGCTGGGCCAATCCATCACTGAACTTTGTCCAGTCCCATCTTCTTTGAAGACTTCCCCAGAAGAAGAGGATTTGGCCATGGCTGCTTCCCTTACATCAAAGATGGCAACCAAGGGTGGCATGCATCTTAAACCAGAAGATGTCGCTGCAGAGGATGGGGAGTCGCCACACGTTCAACCTGATCCTACAGCACGTTATACATCACATCCATCTTCATGATGAGACCCCATTTAAACATCGTGCTCGCCCTATCCATCCAAATGATATTGAGGCTGTTCGAAATCATTTGCGAGCTCTTTTGGAGACGGGGGTAATAAGAGAATCTGAGTCACCATTCTCTTCACCAATTGTAGTTGTTCGAAAGAAGAGTGGTGATGTTCGGCTTTGTATAGATTATAGAAAGTTGAACCTACAAACAGTGAAGGATGCTTATGCATTACCAAATTTGGAAGAGTCATTTTCAGCTCTTACTGGTTCATGCTGGTTCAGTGTTCTTGATCTGAAGTCAGGATATTATCAGATAGAAATGGAAGAAGGTGATAAGCCTAAAACTGCATTTGTGACTCCACTTGGGTTTTGGGAATTTAATAGAATGCCCCAAGGTGTGACTAATGCACCCAGTACTTTTCAACGCCTTATGGAGAGATGCATGGGTGATTTGCATTTAAAAGAAGTTTTAGTCTTCTTGGATGATTTGATTATATTCTCTGACACTTTAGAAGAGCATGAGAGTAGGTTGATAAGAGTGCTGCATCGGCTTAGAGATTATGGCCTTAAACTATCACCACAGAAATGTAAGTTTTTCCAAACTTCTGTGCGTTATTTAGGCCATGTAGTTTCTGAACATGGGGTTGAAACAGATCCAGAAAAGATAAGTGCTTTAAAATCCTGGCCAGTTCCACAAACTTTAAAAGAACTGCGATCATTTCTTGGATTTGCGGGTTATTATCGCAGGTTCATAAATGGCTACGCTGCTATTGCTAAGCCTCTAAATGACCTGACAAGGGGATATTCTCCTGTGCGCAAACGTGTCAGTAAAACAACTATCACGCTGAAAAACCATGATGCAAAACAACCTTTTAATGAAAGGTGGACTGAACAGTGTCAATCTGCTTTTGAAACATTGATTGACAGACTGACTACAGCCCCAGTACTTGGTTTTGCTAACCCAAGTCATCCTTACATTCTGCATACAGACGCCAGCACCACTGGGCTTGGAGCTGCTCTTTATCAAGAACAAGAGGGGAAGCTACGAGTTATAGCATATGCTAGCCGAGGGTTGTCTGCCAGTGAAGCTAGATATCCAGCCCATAAATTGGAATTTTTAGCTTTAAAATGGAGCGTAACTGAAAAATTTCATGATTATCTTTATGGCTCCAGTTTCACTGTTGTTACTGATAACAATCCGTTAACCTATGTCTTAACCTCTGCTAAACTTGATGCTGCTAGTCATCGATGGCTTGCTGCACTGTCTACATATGATTTTAAATTGCAGTACCGTGCAGGCAGTCAAAACAGAGATGCTGATGCCCTCTCCAGGAGACCACATCCCCAGACACCTGACCCACAAAGAGAATGGGCTATGGTGCAACAGTTCATCACGACCCATATGAATGAAATGGAGGATGCTACAGAACTTACCTTAGATGTGATCAGAGCCATTTGTCACAGTTGTCTACTGAGAGGCCAAAGTCCAGATGGTCCTTTGGAGAGAAACATTACTTTAGTGGAAACTGTGAGTATGACCCCTACAGTTCTCCCTGACTTGTACATGGATGAGAACCAGGGGTTGCCAGTCCTTCCATCACTGTCCTTTTATGACATCAGGGAGAAACAGAGAGCTGATCCTGTTTTGAGAGAAGTTATTCATCAGCTTGAAACAGGAGAGGAAATCCCTCCAACTGTCAGGGCTGAGCTTCCTGATCTTCCTTTGGTGATGAGAGAATGGAAACGCCTTGAACTAAAAGATGACATCTTATATAGAAGAAGGCAGGATGGTGAGGTCCTATCATTTCAACTTGTGTTGCCAGAGAAATACCGTTCTATTGTGCTTTCAAGCCTTCATGATGATATGGGGCACATGGGGATTGAAAGAACACTTGACCTTGTAAGAGCTAGGTTTTTCTGGCCACGCATGTCTGTAGATGTAGAAACCAAGATTAAAACATGCAGTCGCTGCATTCGCCGGAAAGCGTTGCCAGAACGAGCTGCACCATTGGTGAATATCCAGACCAGCCGGCCCCTTGAACTCCTGTGCATGGATTATCTATCGATTGAACCTGATAAAAGCAACACTAAAAACATTCTTGTCCTCACAGACCATTTTACTAAGTACGCTATGGCTTTTCCAACAGCCAATCAAAAAGCAAAGACTGTTGCAAAATGTCTGTGGGAGAATTTTGTTGTGCATTATGGGTTTCCTGAGCGGTTGCACACGGACCAAGGGCCTGATTTCGAGTCTCACCTCATTAAAGAGCTCTGCAACATTGCTGGCATTAAAAAGTCACACACCACGCCATACCATCCCCGTGGAAATCCTGTTGAAAGGTTCAATAGAACTTTGCTCAATATGTTGGGTACTTTGGAGCCAGAGCAGAAAACTAGGTGGAAAGAGTATGTCAAGCCACTTGTTCATGCTTATAATTGCACCCGCAATGAGGTTACAGGTTTTACTCCATATGAGTTGATGTTTGGTCGCTGTCCAAGACTTCCTGTTGACATAGCTTTCAACTTGCCTGTCAGAGATTCGTCATCCCAATCGCATTCTCAGTATGTGCAGAACCTCCGTTCTCGGCTGAAGGAAAGTTTTCAGCTAGCTTCTAAAAATGCAGAAAAGATGGCAAGAAGAAACAAGATTCGTTTTGATCAGAGAGTGAAACCAGCAAGTCTTGATGAAGGTGATAGAGTATTAGTCCGAAATGTGAAGTTGAGAGGCAAGCATAAACTGGAGGATAAGTGGGAGACAAACATCTATGTGGTGGTTGGTCGTGTGGGTGAGCTTCCTGTGTATATTGTAAGACCAGAAACGGATCCCTCTGGAGGGACCAGGACTCTGCACCGTGACCTTCTTCTCCCTTGTGGATTTCTTCCTCAGGCTGAAGTTGACCCACCAGTTTCCACACCGGCTCACAGGCCACAGACCCGCAGTCTACAAGAACCAGTGGAAGAATTGGAGGAAAGCCCAGATGAGGAGGATGAGGACTGGAGGGCATCTCGGTTTTCAGTTTTACCAACTGTGAAGGTCAGTGTTGAGGGGACATGCCCTACCCAGCCCATGAACAGAATTCCAGTTCCAGAGATGGAAAGAGAGAATTCTTCACCCGATGTGGACAAGTCGTCTCTACTGTCTGATGCTATGGATCCACTTCCAGTCTTGGAAAAAGTTCCTTCACAAGATCAGATGGACCCGGGAAATTCACCTGAACTTGAACGTGTTCCGGAGCTAAGCCCATCTGAAGATCTGGAGAGCCATGGCCCGGTAGAGACATCACCAAATTCGGCCATACCAGCATCATATTCCACAGAATCACCTATAGATGCTCATCAGGCTAGTGACGGTTTAAAGGCTGAACAGTCAATTCGTCGGTCTAGTCGAGAGCCAAAACCAATTAAGCGCTTTCAGTATGCTACTTTAGGAAATCCTTTAATTTCTGTAGTGCAAAATCTTTTACACAGTCTAGCTACTGCTTATGGTGAAATGGTTGCTGAATTTGGTGATGTCTCTACCGGGCCATGGCTCTCCAGATCTTCAGATGGGCTTAGCTCCGGAACACGTTCAAGTTCAGGTGAATTTCCCGGGTCCATCTGATCTTGTGAAGGAACTTTTTCCAAGACTGGAAGTGGATCCATAGCATCAGACAGTAGAGACGACTTGTCCACATCGGGTGAAGAATTCTCTCTTTCCATCTCTGGAACTGGAATTCTGTTCATGGGCTGGGTAGGGCATGTCCCCTCAACACTGACCTTCACAGTTGGTAAAACTGAAAACCGAGATGCCCTCCAGTCCTCATCCTCCTCATCTGGGCTTTCCTCCAATTCTTCCACTGGTTCTTGTAGACTGCGGGTCTGTGGCCTGTGAGCCGGTGTGGAAACTGGTGGGTCAACTTCAGCCTGAGGAAGAAATCCACAAGGGAGAAGAAGGTCACGGTGCAGAGTCCTGGTCCCTCCAGAGGGATCCGTTTCTGGTCTTACAATATACACAGGAAGCTCACCCACACGACCAACCACCACATAGATGTTTGTCTCCCACTTATCCTCCAGTTTATGCTTGCCTCTCAACTTCACATTTCGGACTAATACTCTATCACCTTCATCAAGACTTGCTGGTTTCACTCTCTGATCAAAACGAATCTTGTTTCTTCTTGCCATCTTTTCTGCATTTTTAGAAGCTAGCTGAAAACTTTCCTTCAGCCGAGAACGGAGGTTCTGCACATACTGAGAATGCGATTGGGATGACGAATCTCTGACAGGCAAGTTGAAAGCTATGTCAACAGGAAGTCTTGGACAGCGACCAAACATCAACTCATATGGAGTAAAACCTGTAACCTCATTGCGGGTGCAATTATAAGCATGAACAAGTGGCTTGACATACTCTTTCCACCTAGTTTTCTGCTCTGGCTCCAAAGTACCCAACATATTGAGCAAAGTTCTATTGAACCTTTCAACAGGATTTCCACGGGGATGGTATGGCGTGGTGTGTGACTTTTTAATGCCAGCAATGTTGCAGAGCTCTTTAATGAGGTGAGACTCGAAATCAGGCCCTTGGTCCGTGTGCAACCGCTCAGGAAACCCATAATGCACAACAAAATTCTCCCACAGACATTTTGCAACAGTCTTTGCTTTTTGATTGGCTGTTGGAAAAGCCATAGCGTACTTAGTAAAATGGTCTGTGAGGACAAGAATGTTTTTAGTGTTGCTTTTATCAGGTTCAATCGATAGATAATCCATGCACAGGAGTTCAAGGGGCCGGCTGGTCTGGATATTCACCAATGGTGCAGCTCGTTCTGGCAACGCTTTCCGGCGAATGCAGCGACTGCATGTTTTAATCTTGGTTTCTACATCTACAGACATGCGTGGCCAGAAAAACCTAGCTCTTACAAGGTCAAGTGTTCTTTCAATCCCCATGTGCCCCATATCATCATGAAGGCTTGAAAGCACAATAGAACGGTATTTCTCTGGCAACACAAGTTGAAATGATAGGACCTCACCATCCTGCCTTCTTCTATATAAGATGTCATCTTTTAGTTCAAGGCGTTTCCATTCTCTCATCACCAAAGGAAGATCAGGAAGCTCAGCCCTGACAGTTGGAGGGATTTCCTCTCCTGTTTCAAGCTGATGAATAACTTCTCTCAAAACAGGATCAGCTCTCTGTTTCTCCCTGATGTCATAAAAGGACAGTGATGGAAGGACTGGCAACCCCTGGTTCTCATCCATGTACAAGTCAGGGAGAACTGTAGGGGTCATACTCACAGTTTCCACTAAAGTAATGTTTCTCTCCAAAGGACCATCTGGACTTTGGCCTCTCAGTAGACAACTGTGACAAATGGCTCTGATCACATCTAAGGTAAGTTCTGTAGCATCCTCCATTTCATTCATATGGGTCGTGATGAACTGTTGCACCATAGCCCATTCTCTTTGTGGGTCAGGTGTCTGGGGATGTGGTCTCCTGGAGAGGGCATCAGCATCTCTGTTTTGACTGCCTGCACGGTACTGCAATTTAAAATCATATGTAGACAGTGCAGCAAGCCATCGATGACTAGCAGCATCAAGTTTAGCAGAGGTTAAGACATAGGTTAACGGATTGTTATCAGTAACAACAGTGAAACTGGAGCCATAAAGATAATCATGAAATTTTTCAGTTACGCTCCATTTTAAAGCTAAAAATTCCAATTTATGGGCTGGATATCTAGCTTCACTGGCAGACAACCCTCGGCTAGCATATGCTATAACTCGTAGCTTCCCCTCTTGTTCTTGATAAAGAGCAGCTCCAAGCCCAGTGGTGCTGGCGTCTGTATGCAGAATGTAAGGATGACTTGGGTTAGCAAAACCAAGTACTGGGGCTGTAGTCAGTCTGTCAATCAATGTTTCAAAAGCAGATTGACACTGTTCAGTCCACCTTTCATTAAAAGGTTGTTTTGCATCATGGTTTTTCAGCGTGATAGTTGTTTTACTGACACGTTTGCGCACAGGAGAATATCCCCTTGTCAGGTCATTTAGAGGCTTAGCAATAGCAGCGTAGCCATTTATGAACCTGCGATAATAACCCGCAAATCCAAGAAATGATCGCAGTTCTTTTAAAGTTTGTGGAACTGGCCAGGATTTTAAAGCACTTATCTTTTCTGGATCTGTTTCAACCCCATGTTCAGAAACTACATGGCCTAAATAACGCACAGAAGTTTGGAAAAACTTACATTTCTGTGGTGATAGTTTAAGGCCATAATCTCTAAGCCGATGCAGCACTCTTATCAACCTACTCTCATGCTCTTCTAAAGTGTCAGAGAATATAATCAAATCATCCAAGAAGACTAAAACTTCTTTTAAATGCAAATCACCCATGCATCTCTCCATAAGGCGTTGAAAAGTACTGGGTGCATTAGTCACACCTTGGGGCATTCTATTAAATTCCCAAAACCCAAGTGGAGTCACAAATGCAGTTTTAGGCTTATCACCTTCTTCCATTTCTATCTGATAATATCCTGACTTCAGATCAAGAACACTGAACCAGCATGAACCAGTAAGAGCTGAAAATGACTCTTCCAAATTTGGTAATGCATAAGCATCCTTCACTGTTTGTAGGTTCAACTTTCTATAATCTATACAAAGCCGAACATCACCACTCTTCTTTCGAACAACTACAATTGGTGAAGAGAATGGTGACTCAGATTCTCTTATTACCCCCGTTTCCAAAAGATCTCGCAAATGATTTCGAACAGCCTCAATATCATTTGGATGGATAGGGCGAGCACGATGTTTAAATGGGGTCTCATCATGAAGATGGATGTGATGTTTCACCCGATCAGTACATCCAAAGTCAAGGTCATGATGAGAAAACACTTCTGGCATTTCTTTGAGTTTAGCAATAACGCGTTCTTTCCAATCAGGAGGAATCGGAGAATTTCCAAATTCAAACGGGAGATCAACTTTGTCAGTGTTCCTGGGCTGCACATTACAGCAGGAAACCTCAGAAAGGAGCTGGGGTGACACTGTAATTTCTGCAATAATAGCAGGCGGTGACAATGTTATATTCTGTTTTGACTCATTTGTGATAACCACTGGGATCTTATGAGGCGTATGTTTGGGCAATGACACCAGACAACTTTTCACACACAATCCTCCCGGCAAAGGAGTAGATGGCTGCTCAACTAATGCCCAACTGCTAACCGGCAGCAAGCTGGTACGGGCGTAGCCTTCTAGAACCCTGGTATGGCCTGCTGAAATAAATACAGGTGACTCACTATCTAATGCTACATCACATACACTGGGTTCTTGGGTCTGCTGATGACGTAACTGAAGCAGCTTGAGAACAGCTTTATAGCAATACTTGGCTGGGCTAAAGCTAACATGTTCATCTTTCAGATGTTTGTCATACAATGAATCAAGCGTGTTCATTCCTATCAGAACTTGGGACTGAGTTCCACTTTTAACATCTGGAACCACAAGTGCCAGAGTACAAACATCCAGATCAGTACCAATAAACTCTTTGGGAAAAATGACTATCATTTCTATATACCCCAAGTATGGGACAGCTTGGCCTGCAGCTCCCTCCACTTGTAATAGCTCACTTAATGGTTTCACAGGTTGATGAGAAAAATACTGATTATAAAATGAAACTGGTATTGTGGTAACTTGGGATCCTGTATCTAACAGGCATTGAACTTGCTGACCAGCTATTATTACTTGACCAGTACATTTTGAACCAATCAACCCTTGTGGCAATTCTGCAGCCTCAGGAGTTACATGAGACAACTTGGTGCATCTTATAGGTGTCTGCTTAGTGGGACTTTGCTGGTCCTCTGCAGTTCCCGTTCGCCCCTCAACGAGAACCTGATTCAGTTTAACGACAGGGCACTATACGAGTTCATTTTCTGCCACTTCTTCTGCTTTTCCATCAACTGTTTCTTTTTAGCAGCAACCAATGAAGGATTAGGAGGGTTGTCACACTTGGGTTTTATATGTCCATCTTCCCCACAGTTGTAGCAGTAACCTGGCTTGGGTGATGAAGCTGCTTTTTTGTGAGAGGGTTGAGATGTACTTTTACTAGTTTGTGGGGTCTGATTGAACTTAGCAACATGCATAGATTTTGGCAAAACAGCCGGGTTCTGACCAGACTGAACACTTGTAAAAGCAGCCAACTGTTTTTGTACATCAGCCAACTGTTTGGCAAGTTCTTTGGTGATAGTCGTCAAATTATCATAAGCACTCTGTTCTTCAACTGGTGCACAAGCATGATGTAAATGTACACTAGCCCTGGGTTTACTGGAGCCAAGGTGCTGTTTCATACGCTGAGCTTTGGCAGCTTCTCTGTCTTCTTCTGTTCTGAGCAACAACAACAATTCTGCAAAAGACGGTGGTTTTGACTTGCGCTGCTTAAGTTGGAGCTCAGAAATTAAGGTGTTATCCCAACATCCACGACAGAATTGATTCAGCAGATGCTTTTCAAAATCAGCAGCCAATACTCCACCCCTCCGTAAGGCATGGTTTAGAGTCACTTGCAAGCGTTGTAAATAAACTGATGGCTTTTCACCTGCATCTTGAAACTGCTCCATAAATTTTGCATAAAGTTCATCGCCATCTTGGACTGTTCCATAGGCAGAATCCAAGATTCTGAGGTAAATTAAAGGAGGAGCATCCGGTTGAAGATGTTTAACCATGTCTGCAGCTGGTGGTAATAAGCTGTCAAATATCCTTCTAGAACGCTGTAGTTCTGATACAACAGGGTCTTTTAACAGTAGGTCAACACTAGATCGCCAAGTTTCATAGTCTGTTTCATGTTGTGGTCTTGGAGTTCGACCAGAAAATGATCTAAGTTTCAATGAGGACATGTGCATTGCATTGTCATCACTTTTCATGATGTGCTCAACCACATACCTCTGGACTCCAGGTGGGTTGATATCTGATAAAGACATGGCTGGAAAAGGTCCAGAAGGACGTGACGTATAACGTGCTGTAGGATCAGGTTGAACGTGTGGCGACTCCCCATCCTCTGCAGCGACATCTTCTGGTTTAAGATGAATACCACCCTTGGTTGCCATCTTTGATGTAAGGGAAGCAGCCATGGCCAAATCCTCTTCTTCTGGGGAAGTCTTCAAAGAAGATGGGACTGGACAAAGTTCAGTGATGGATTGGCCCAGCAGAGACATTACACGCCTGAAGACATCTGTGTAATCCTGACCTGTGAGTTTAGCCACAGTTTTCATTTCACTCAGATACGTTTCAGTTTTTAGTTTAGTCTCTAACTCAGAGCAAACTACTGACAGCTCTTCAATTTCATAAGTAACTTTTTTAGTTTGGCAAACATACGAGTAAGGCAAGATTTTACGCAGCCTCTCCAAAGCACTCCCTGATGAAAACTCAAAAATTATGCAGTTATAAAAATCTGAGTCAGAATCAGTTATGAATTCGAACTTTTCCATTGACCCATATCCAGTCAGAAAATCAGCCACTTCATTATCAGTCTCTGAGTTCGTTGCATATCTAATCAACACTGCGTTAGGTATTTTAACCCCACATTTCACCAAAACATCCATATTAGCAACAACTAGCAACTGCAACAATCCAGCTTCTGTACAACTGCTCCTGGCTAGCTCGCCACAAATGTATGTAGCATATTTGAAAATAACTGAATTGTTATTCAATATAAAATAGCTTTTAACCAAGTAGACAGGCTAGGTTTTCTTCCCTTTTTCAGAAGAGTAGGTGCGACTCAAAAAAAGAGCAGGTAGGCTAGAGTTTTGCAGCTGCGAGTATTTTGTATTTGCAATGTGAATATTATATTTACATATTTACAACCACACATTTGGGATATGAAACATAGGCATGAAAGAAAGGGGAAAAAAAACAATGAAATAAAAAAAAGAAAAATACAAGGGAAAAAAAACAACAAACGACAAAAAAACTAATTAATTAATCGGTCCCAAAGTTAAAGTTCATCTCACACCCCCCCTTAGTCCATCCACCCCGAATGGGGATCAATCAGGCTCACCAACAAGGCGAGTATCCGGAGCTTGATTCACATCTTGGGTAAATGAAAGTCCAATCAAAGAAGGAGCAGAGTCCTTTGTAGGATTCTCCTACCGGCTGGGTAGGAGAAGTAAACAGTCCTTAATCACCAACAGGTGAATTCTTTCCTTGGCTCTAGGCCTGGTCTCATAGCTCGCCATCCATCTGGCCAGTTCTGCAGTTTTGTGTCATACTACCGGATCTTTTCCATCTCCCTTTCCGGCTCACAATAATGGGCTCCTGCCAGCTCTGCTCCTTCCGACGCGATCTCACCTTCATGCCTTTCGCTCCAGCTAATATACCGAGCCAATAAACTGCGACGGTACACGTGACCCCAATACTTAGCCACGATTGGCTAAATAATCTCGCGAGAATCACTCCTAAGGTTATTAAAACATCGCGAGATTTAAGGCTAAAAGGCAAAAGTAGAAAATCAGAGGACATGAAGGTTTAAGATGACACTTAGGTTACATTTCTTTTAACTACTTTAGATTAAACTGTTCTTAATTGGAATGTGAAACAGTTTAGTATTTTTGAATTTTTTATTTTATTTTTTTTTAAAGAAAAGTTAATTAAATTTCTTAATTGAAGGCGCTGCAATGGCTTCGTCAAAGGTCCAAACCTAAAACGGGTTGGATGAGGTTTTAAGGAAGGCGGCGCATAACAAATATGGTGACAAATTTACAGAAAAAATATCAGTTTTGTTTTTTCCTTTTAAAATTTATTAGAAGTTCCTTCACTTTGAGTAATCTGTACACTAAGTGAACTGTTTCTACACGTGGTGGAAAAGTAGGAGCCGCTTCAGATTAATGTCGGATGGGATGTTGTTTATTTTTAAATTTGTTTGGACAATAAATCCCTGATTTATTCTTGGTTTTTAAATAACTGAATAATAGACTTTTTTCTTGTTTTTTTTGTTTGTTTGTTTTCCTGCAGACAAATCCAGAGCCGAGCTCGAACAAGTTCCAAAGGTGAAACCTCATCTTTATTTTCTGCTGCTTGCACTTTATGCAAGTTTATGACAGATTATAAAACGTAATGTCTAAAATGTAACATTTAACCAGATGCCATTTAAGGAGTGGCATGGTTTTAGGAGAATTATGTTAATTCTTAAATAAAAAATGTACGGTATATACGTTTTGCTCAAGTTTTGCTTAGTTGCTGATCTGAATATGTTTTTTTTACTTGTTTATATATTATTGATGTTTTGTTGTTGCCTAAAACTGGATATTTTTACCTTCACTGCCTACAGAATTATATTTTGGAGGATGTTATCATATAAATAATGGTTTAATTCAAGTAAATCAGTGGAAAAAGCTGAGTACAATAGGCTTTGTGCAATAACCTGACCTGTTTTTCAGATTTTTATGAGGCCAGAGTTTGCTTTGGAGGATCCAGCTACCTTCAACATGGTCCTGCCTTGGTCACACTTCCACAGCGCGGGAGGGAAAAGCAGAGACGTCGCTTCCTCCAAGCTGCTGCAGGAAAAGGTGAAACATGCAGGCCATTCAGAAGACGAAACGCGTTCAACATTTCCTGATGCAGTATGGGGCCAGACTAAGATTTTTTTTTCTTCTTCTTTTTTAATTCCGAGAATAAAGTCACGATAATCCGACAATGATATCATATTAGCAGAAAGTTAATATGATGAAGACAGTTGCATAAACACTAGAAAATAGTTGCATTAATGAGAGAAAATCTTCAATATCAGGATGTGACATGATCAACTCTTCTAGTCTGACTCTTTCTTCGACATAAACCATTGTTTACACAAATTCCTGCTACTGGTTTGATGCTGATGTGTTAAAAGATGGATTATTTTCTTATTTGTAAAACTGATGCCGTAGCATAAGACACTCAACATCCCTTATTTTAATACTTTTTGTGTGTGTAGAAGTTGCCGTAAAATTACTACTTCATTCACTATTTTGACTTAATTCAGCAATTATTTCAACTTTATAAATTTTTTTTTATCGTACTATGATTATTTTTGTCTGATAATATTGTATTTTTCCTTGTATCATTATAACTTTACTCATGACATTATGACTTTTTCTCACCACATTCTTGAAGTATTTTGACTTTTTATTTTTGGAATTTTGCCCCGTTTTCTCATTACTGCAACTTTATTCTGGTAATATTACAACTTTACTCTGCTAAATTTGTGATTTTAAGAGTTTATTCTTGTATTATTATGACTTTATTCTTGTAATTTTCTTGTTTTTAGTTTTTTTTTTTGTTTTCTTTCCTTATCTTGGCCCTATTACTCTATCGTGGATAACAAAAAGTCTCATTTTATGGCACCACAATGTTCAGCTTAAAGGAAGAGTACACATTTTTATTGTTTTCTTTTTTCCCTTTCAGGAGAATTAAAACATATTTTCAGTTTGGCAAAATTTCCGTTTGTACCCTTTTTTCTGGAACTAATCAGCAATAAAAATCCCTTTAGGTTGAATTTTCTCCAGTATTGATGTTGATTTAACTTCCTTCCTCCAGCTGAGCCACTACCTGGACGTAGTGGAGGTCAGCATCGCTCGGCAGATCTCTCTGCGCTCCGAGGCGTTTTTCCACGCCATGTCCTCTCAGCACGAGCTGCAGGACCGGCTGCAGGAGACGCAGCAGGCGGTGGCCATCCTGCGGGGCCGCACCGACGCCATGGACCGCGTCATGTGCCAGGGGCCGCTTCGGGCCCTCCGCATCGCGCTGACTCGCAACAACTGCGTGAAGCTGCACAACAAGCTAAAGCTGATGGCGGCGGTGCATCAGACGCAGCCCACCGTGCAGTTGCTGCTCTCCACCTCAGAGTTTGTTGGAGCGCTGGAGCTGATCGCCACCACCAAGGAGGTGCTGCAGCAGGAGCTGCAGGGAATCCACAGCTTCAGGTAGGAAGGAGCTTCCTGTGTCCTTCATAGTGCAGCAGCTATAAGTGACAGAAGCTTTTTCTTATTCTGGATCAGTGATTGATGGTTAATCTTGTTGACCGACTAACAATGGATAAGCGGCCATTTCCTCAAAATGGCAGCTGAATTTTCTCTTGTATAAAGTGGGCAAAATTTTCATATGCTAAAAAAAAGTCATTACATTTTTCTGTATTAAATACTGTCTGACTAAAAGAAAATTATGATTTTCTCACATTAATAAACGTAAGCATTTATAACAGGAACCTCTTAGGTTACTGAATAAAAAATGAAAAGAATGAAATATATGAAACACTTAATCCCCCATGAACAGAGAGATATTCATACAGACATAGACTGTAGTTGCTCTTGAAAGAAAGTTTAATCTTCGCTCCATATAGTAAGTTAACTCATGGCCGCTTTCAAACTCAACCTTGCGTATTCATTTTCCATCATGTTAAAATTTTTTTGCATTATCCCTTCAGCTTTTCTGACATCCTCACCTTCGCAGCACATCAGTCATTTTTATTTGAGAAGTTGATGTTGCGCCAGCGTGCAGCTCGGCTGAATAAAGCGCTATTATGATGAAACTTAAGGAACTTGTCAAGTCTTTATATTTCAAAATAAAACCGAATGAAGTGCATTTTTTGTCCCACACCAGACTGTTTTTTGCTGTTTTTCTTTTCCTTTCCGGGATATCGCCACCATCTTGTTTTTCTGTATCAACTGGCTCTGCTTAATGATGACCAGCGACATCCTCTGCTGGTTGGCAGCCAAACTACAAAACTAAAAGAAGATCCAAGTGAACATTAGAACTAATTTAATCTAATAAACCATTAAACAACAATTAGTTGTAAATCAATTAATTATTTGCATCTCTAGTGCAAACTGAACCCACTTCCACTCACTCATGTCATGATTTTTCTCTGTGTGTGTGTGTTCTTCAGACATCTGGGCTCCCAGCTGTGTGAGCTGGAGAAGCTGATCGATAAGATGATGGTGGAGGATTTTAGCATGTACGCCCGCAGCGACCTGAACCGCAACCTAAAGGAGGAAACGCAGGTGTTGGAGAAGGTTTGTTTCAAAAGCCTCTCTTCTTCCTGTTTTTTATTTAAATGAAATTTAAATAAAAAGAAACTTTCAGAGAGTCATAGCAGCTTCTGCATACAAGAACTTTTTAGTTTCCACACGTTTCTGTCTAGACTAGTGCTCGTTTTTTTCTCAAATTTTGTAGCACTTTCTATTTTTATTTTCTTCTGTTCTGCGGCAAAGAGAATAGATTTCAGGTTGATTGAACCGGACTGATTCTTCAGAATCTGCTTTGCAAGAAAAAACTAGTTCAGTTTGTTGTTTTGTTTTTTGGGGATTTTTTTTTCCCACTATTCAGTTATTTTAATTTATAAAAGCAATTTATGCTGTAAACTTTTGGATTTTGTTTGAATAGGCCGAGTTTTATATTTTTGGAGTTGATTCTATGTTTAATGGATGCTGTGCTCATCACAGGTCCATAAACCAAATGCTGACTCTCAAAAGGTGGGACACACACACACACACCACTGACGATCCGATTCAGCCAATGCATAAAATCCCATCTACTGCTGAAATCAGGCTCAGATACCAGATTGTGAATCAGGGCTCAAACCTGCATGAAGATAATTTTTTGTTTGCTTTTTAGATGGAGATCTAGATTTCCTGATTGTTGATGTTTAAACGTGTTCAGTCTGTTTGACATGATTGCTTCCTGTTTTAATTACTACTGATCTTTTTCCTTGGCATGTAAAACAAATCTGACGTATAATCAATGTGAAATGGAAATGTTTCTTCAGCTCAGGTTGTGTGGACTCAGCTTCTGCTGCTGCTTCTGTGTTTAAAGGGGCGTCTGGAGTCGCTGGTGTTCGGTCTGCTGCGGCAGAGGAAGCTGGACTTCCTGGATATTTACAGCGACGAGATGATCACAGCTGCCAAGGCCATCGTCTCTCAGGTACAGAGTGTCAGTTTGTTGCAGCCTGTGCATCATAGAGCGACGTGTTGAGATTTCTCTTTTGTTTATTGGATCTGTTTGTTTTTGCAGTGTGTGGCAGAACGTGTTGTTCACATAGAAGAAATCGACACCGAAGTTATCTTTAAGTAAGTTCCCTGATCTATCTGTGAAACCTCGGTTTGTTTAAGGTGTTTAAACACAGATCGATCCTGATCTTGATTATTTTTATTTTTCATTTTCTGTTAAGTCCTTAACTTATCCACCCAAACGAATGCTTTAACTGACTCTAACAGGAAATAAAGACCACACAACTGGAACCAAAATTTAGTTTTTATACTTACTAATAGAACCAACATTTAGTTTTATCAGAACAAAAACCAGAGAAACCCCTACTGGTTTATAAATTATGGACTCCTGGGAACCAATATGTGGTTTTATATTTTCACCTTTTTGTCTTTCTTTTGGTTTTGTTGTTTGTATTTCCTTCTAATTTATACAATCACTCTGAACTGCTTTGTTGCTGAAAATATGCTATACAAATAAAATTACCTTATATAAATTATGTATTAATGACTAAGGTTGAGCGATATTTTGTGCTACCGTCATAACGATAATAAGAACTATTATTTTATAGGTAACTAATGGCTGTGACTGCATGAAAGCAATTATAGCCCCACAAACAAATAATACTCTTGTAAAATATTCCCACTAATAAAGCGTTTTTTTTTTTGTTTGTTTTTTTTAGACACCAGTCACATGAAAATTTGATCTATATCATTAAACTGCACATAGAACCTGTTTTTAGTCAGGTTTTCAAATTTGTAGATGCATGAAAGAGTGGAGAAAATAGTCAAATTAATCAGTTTTTGGATGTTTTTAAACTTCATTAATTGGAATTTATAACAGTTATAAATCAAAATTCTTAAGAAATTTATCATGATAAATTACATAAATTCCCACTCCTGTAAATGACATTTGAACAATGAAGATTGACTTTTATAGAGCTGCTGTCTAAGCTATTGGTGGATGTTTTTAAAAATAACTACAGCTAGAGAGTAACATAATAACCAGTAAAACTCCTAGGTTACAGATTAAAAAAAATAACAACTCTGTCTTTGACCTGCATGCAAAATGCTTTGAGTGGCAGAAAACTGACACTGTATAGCACTTTGGCAGTGAAGCTGGTCAGAATAAAGATTCACAAATTTAAAGTTAACATATCATACTTTTAAACCCTTTCTTTTCACATTTGGATCCTTCAGTTGTGGTTTTGTAAAGTGGGACTGTAACACTTTGTCTGGATTCGTCGTTTTTGTAGCCACAGGCGCCAAAAATAATAGATATCAATGCTGCATCAAGAGAGACTAACTTCAAATTTTCTGCAGTAATAGACTCCAAATGTACAACAAAATGTATTTATCCTTTCCACTTCCAAATTGAGCTACTTTTTGTTTTTCTGTGGCATAAAAAAACAATTGTTTGTGAATTTAATGATGAAATATGAAAAGGATCACATGAATATTGTAAGAATTTCCAAACTTCCTGTTTGTTTAAGGCTAGCTGACCAGATGCGTCTGATGACATTCCCTCAGTGGTTTGAGCTTCTGGAAAACATCTTTGAGACTTTCCTTCTCTTCCTGCAGAGAATCAAGGTGAGGTTTATTACCCGTCTCAGATAATTAACGAGATGTTTGGGTCAATACACTGACATGCAAAGTCTTATTTTCTTCCTCTTTCCTAGGATACCTTAAATGTGATCAGGAATGTAGTTCTTCAGGTTCTGTCTTCAAACCATAAGAATCGACTCCTGGCAGAAACCAGTTCAGCGCCGGTGGGGCAGGATATCTCCCAGGAGAAACTGGCCCTGCAGGGGGAAGCTGAGCTGGCTTATCTCACCCATGAGGGTCTGTTCATCAGTGATGCGTTGAATGAAGCCCAGCAGCAGCGGCAGCAGGAGTCGGGGGCAACGGGTCAGGATCAGCACTCCGCAGCGGGCTCAAGGTTCCAGCAGAACCGGACTGAAACTGCTGCAGAAGGCGACTCTTCCTCTGGGATCTCTGAGATTTCTGCAGGCAGAGAACACAGCTTCATGTAAGTTTCCCAGTGTCAGCATTTTATTTTTTGTAATTAAGTTTCTTACAAAAAGTCTTAACATTTTAAATTCCTAAAAAATTTAAGTTAGCCCTAAATTTAATTACAGTTCTCAAATTTTGCTGTGGCAGAACCAGAAATGTTTTTTCTTAACTTATTTTTTCCCTAATTAGGCCCGAGCAGCAAAGCGCTGCGAAGGCCTATTGTATCTGTACTGTTTATTAGGCCCGAGCAGCAAAGCGCTGCGAAGGCCTATTGTATCTGTACTGTTTATTATTATTATTCTTCCCACCTCTTCGTGTGCCTTTTTGGGGGCTTTATCATATTCAAAAACTCACCAAACTTGGCGGTCGCAACTAGAAAAATTAAAAATTTTGAATTTTAAGGTTGTTGCAAAAATCGCAAAAAAAATTGCTCAACGGCGGCAACTAGCAATTTTCTGTTAACACAATGGTATGAACGTACTTCATCGTAGAGACATGAAATTTGGCACACTTGTAGAGCTCACCAAAAGACTCAGAACTTACATTTAATGTTATTAGCCAACTATCACAGGAAGTCAGCCATTTTGTCTTGAACGTCCATTTTTTTCCTCGATTTTGACGTTTACAGCCTTCGTATTTGATCGAACTCCTCCTAGGGATTTCGATTGATCGACTTCAAACTCGGTCAGTCTGATCATAAGGCATGTTTGATTTAAAGTTATCAAATTGGTGAGTTTTGGAGCATGTTGAAGGGGGGTTAGCAGGGGTCAAAGTTCACCTACTCGCCATGAAACACGAAACTCTTATATTTCCTATATAAAAACACATAGAGGGACCAAACTTTCAGTGATTGATCGTCATCGGGTGCCCTACAATACCCTATGGTCAAATGATGACATCACTTAGGCCACGCCCCCTGAGAACAGGAAGTGTCATGTTTTACTGTGAACGGTCGCTATCTTAGCCCTTTGACCTAATCAACATGAAACTGTGTCCAGAGACAGAAGACATGTTGGTGTGTTGTGGATTCCAACCCCGACCGGCTGCGATGAAGCAGGTGGGCGTGGCGGCGTTGCGAACGCCGTCGAATTTCGTTTGGCTCTGAATTCCACAATTTCGGGCCCAGCTGCTCCAAACTCACTAGGATGGATCCTTATCCACCCACCGACAGGAATTCATAACAAAATTTGGTGGGCGTGGCCTAATTTATCTATTGCGCCCCCTAGAGTATTTTAAATGAACAGCCCCAAGCCATGCTTTAACCTAGAATTACGAAACTTGGTACATATGTGTATCTTGTCAGGACGTACAAAAAAGTCTCTTAGAGCCATGGTCGAAACCCAACAGGAAGTCGGCCATTTTGTGTTGAAGGTCCATTTTGGACCTCGAGTTTGACGTTTACAGCCTTCGTATTTGATCGAACTCCTCCTAGGGATTTCGATTGATCGGCTTCAAACTCGGTCAGTCTGATCATAAGGCATGTTTGATTTAAAGTTATCAAATTGGTGACTGTATGAGCTTGCTGAAGGGGGGTTACCAGGGGTCAAAGTTCACCTACTCGCCATGAAACACCAAACTCTTATATATCCTGCACAGAAACTCACAGAGACACCAAACTTTCAGTGATTGGTCGTCATCGGGTGTCCTAAAATACCCTGTGGTGAAATGATGACATCACTTAGGCCACGCCCCCTGAGAACAGGAAGTGTCATGTTTTACTGTGAACGGTCGCTATCTTAGCCCTTTGACCTAATCAACATGAAACTGTGTCCAGAGACAGAAGATATGTTGGTGTGTTGTGGATCCAAGCCCTGACCAGCTGCGATGAAGCAGCTGGGTGTGGCGGCGTGGCGAAGTGACCTGTAACGCCGATGCCATACGTTTGCTTCTAGATTCCACATGTTTCGACCGAGCTGCACCAAACTTGGCCTGACTCATCCTGGTGTCATGCCTGACAATGCTATGTCATCATATTATGACGTCATCTAAGCCCCGCCCCCTCAGAATGAATTAGAGAGATCTTCTGTGTAATTACATAATAAACAGTCCATGTTCGTTGTTTGTAGGGCAATGCTGCCCTCTGCTGCCCACTGAAATAGTTTCATTATTTCAGTAATTCGACACCAGAGGGCAGCATTGCCCTACGGAATGACAGTTCAATGTTGTAATGGAGGAAAAAATTAAATAATTTGTAATTCTAACACAAAAACTCACAGAGACACCAAACGTTCAGTGATTGATCATAATCGAGTGTCCAATAATATCCAATGGTCAAATGATGACATCACTTAGGCCACGCCCCCTGAGAACAGGAAGTGTCATGTTTTACTGTGAACGGTCGCTATCTTAGCCCTTTGACCTAATCAACATGAAACTGTGTCCAGAGACCGAAGACATGTTGGTGTGTTGTGGATCCAAGCCCTGACCGGCTGCGATGAAGCAGCTGGGTGTGGCGGCGTGGCGAAGTGACCTGTAACGCCGATGCCATACGTTTGCTTCTAGATTCCACATGTTTCGACCGAGCTGCACCAAACTTGGCTTGAGTGATGCTGGTGTGATGTCTGAAAATTCTATGTCATCAGATTATGACGTCATCTAAGCCCCGCCCCCTCGGAACCGGAAGTGCCGTTTTTTTCCTTGGAAAGCTCTGTTTATGGCTCTCTTGACCTAATCAAGGTGATTCTGTGTTGGATGACAGATAGGAAGTTGGTCTCGCTTGCTTTAAAGTGCCAAGAGTTTTCAATGGCGGCAACGCCGTTCGTATACGTTTGCCTCTACATTCCACATATTTTGACCGAGCTGCATCAAACTTGGCCTGAGTGATCCTGGAGGCTTGCCCGTCGATCCTACGTCATCACATTATGACGTCATCTAAGCCCCGCCCCCTCGGAACCGGAAGTGCCGTTTTTTTCCTTGGAAAGCTCCGTTTATGGCTCTCTTGACCTAATCAAGATGATTCGGATGATGAGCTCTGTCATTGCTCGCTGCGGGCTGAACCGTGTGGGCGTGGCCAAATGGCGAATATCAGTCCCTCGCCATATTCATACGTTTGGCTCTAATTCAAGCATGGATCATCCGATTGGCTCCAAACTGGATATGTATGACCTTTGTTCACCTCTAAAGAGCCCAACGGGATTGAGATGTAATTTGGCTCCACTGCGCCCCCTAAGTTAATACATCGGCTGTATCTCCTCGACGCATCGACCGATCTGCACCAGATTTTTTGACAGTCGTCGGGGAGCGCCGCCGAACGCATTCACGCGTGTCGCCCGGTGGACGGGCGTGGAAAATGCGCGACAGCTTCTGCGGCGGCTAGCGGGCGGCGGTGCTGGAAACTGCGGCAGAGCTTCTGCGGTGGGGAGCGGGCTGCGGCTCTGGAAATCGTGCGAGAGCTTCTGCGGTGGCTGGAACCCCCGCGGTGGCCAATAGGCCGGAGCGGCGCTTGCTGCGAGGGCCGCCCGAGGCTGCTTGCAGCTTTAATTATTATTACGATTCTTCCCACCTCTTCGTGTGCCTTTTTGGGGGCTTTATCATATTCAAAAACTCACCAAACTTGGCGGTCGCAACTAGAAAATTTAAAAATTTTGAATTTTAAGGTTGTCGCAAAAATCGCAAAAAAAATTGCTGAACGGCAGCAACTAGCAATTTTCTGTTGACACAATGGTATGAACGTATTTCATCGTAGAGACATGAAATTTGGTACGCTTGTAGAGCTCCCCAAAAGACTCAGAACTTACATTTAATGTTATTAGCCAACTATCACAGGAAGTCGGCCATTTTGTCTTGAACGTCCATTTTTTACCTCGATTTTGACGTTTACAGCCTTCGTATTTGATCGAACTCCTCCTAGGGATTTCGATTGATCGACTTCAAACTCGGTCAGTCTGATCATAAGGCATGTTTGATTTAAAGTTATCAAATTGGTGAGTTTTGGAGCATGTTGAAGGGGGGTTAGCAGGGGTCAAAGTTCACCTACTCGCCATGAAACACGAAACTCTTATATTTCCTATATAAAAACACATAGAGGGACCAAACTTTCATTGATTGATCGGCATCGGGTGCCCTACAATACCCTATGGTGAAATGATGACATCACTTAGGCCACGCCCCCTGAGAACAGGAAGTGTCATGTTTTACTGTGAACGGTCGCTATCTTAGCCCTTTGACCTAATCAACATGAAACTGTGTCCAGAGACAGAAGACATGTTGGTGTGTTGAGCATTCCAACCCTGACCGGCTTTGACATAGCAGGTGGGCGTGGCGGCGTGGCGAAGTGACCTGTAACGCCGTTGCCATACGTTTGGCTCTGAATTCCACAATTTCGGGCCCAGCTGCTCCAAACTCACTAGGATGGATCCTTATCCACCCACCGACAGGAATTCATAACAAAATTTGGTGGGCGTGGCCTAATTTCTCTATAGCGACCCCTAGAGTATTTTAAATGAACAGCCCCAAGCCATGCTTTAACCTAGAATTACGAAACTTGGTACACATGTGTATCTTGTCAGGACGTACAAAAAAGTCTCTTAGAGCCATGGTCGAAACCCAACAGGAAGTCGGCCATTTTGTATTGAAGGTCCATTTTGGACCTCGACTTTGACGTTTACAGCCTTTGCATTTGATCGAACTCCTCCTAGGGATTTCGATTGATCGGCTTCAAACTCGGTCAGTCTGATCATAAGGCATGTCTGATTTAAAGTTATCAAATTGGTGACTGTCTGAGATTGCTGAAGGGGGGTTACCAGGGGTCAAAGTTCACCTACTCGCCATGAAACACGAAACTCTTATATATCCTGCACAGAAACTCACAGAGACACCAAACTTTCAGTTATTGATCATCAATAGGTGTCCTAAAATACCCTGTGGTGAAATGATGACATCACTTAGGCCACGCCCCCTGAGAACAGGAAATGTCATGTTTTACTGTGAACGGTCGCTATCTTAGCCCTTTGACCTCATCAACATGAAACTGTGTCCAGAGACAGAAGACATGTTGGTGTGTTGTGGATTCAAGCCCTGACCGGCTGCGATGAAGCAGCTGGGTGCGGCGGCGTGGCGAAGTGACCTGTAACGCCGATGCCATACGTTTGCTTCTAGATTCCACATGTTTCGATCGAGCTGCACCAAACTTGGCTTGAGTGCTGCTGGTGTGATACCTGAAAATTCTATGTCATCAGATTATGACGTCATCTAAGCCCCGCCCCCTCAGAACAGGAAGTGCTATTTTTTTCCTTGGAAACTTTCATCTATGGCTCTCTTGACCTAATCAAGGTGATTCTGTGTTGGATGACAGATAGGAAGTTGGTCTCGCTTGCTTTAAAGTGCCAAGAGTTTTCAACGGCGGCAACGCCGTTCGTATACGTTTGCCTCTACATTCCACATATTTTGACCGAGCTGCATCAAACTTGGCCTGAGTGATCCTGGAGGCTTGCCCGTCGATCCTACGTCATCAGATTATGACGTCATCTAAGCCCCGCCCCCTCAGAACAGGAAGTGCTATTTTTTTCCTTGGAAACTTTCATCTATGGCTCTCTTGACCTAATCAAGGTGATTCTGTGTTGGATGACAGATAGGAAGTTGGTCTCGCTTGCTTTAAAGTGCCAAGAGTTTTCAATGGCGGCAACGCCGTTCGTATACGTTTGCCTCTACATTCCACATATTTTGACCGAGCTGCATCAAACTTGGCCTGAGTGATCCTGGAGGCTTGCCCGTCGATCCTACGTCATCACATTGTGACGTCATCTATGCCCCGCCCCCTCGGAACCGGAAGTGCCGTTTTTTTCCTTGGAAAGCTCCGTTTATGGCTCTCTTGACCTAATCAAGATGATTCGGATGATGAGCTCTGTCATTGCTCGCTGCTGGCTGAACCGCGTGGGCATGGCCAAATGGCGAATATCAGTCCCTCGCCATATTCATACGTTTGGCTCTAATTCAAGCATGGATCATCCGATTGGCTCCAAACTGGATATGTATGACCTTTGTTCACCTCTAAAGAGCCCAACAAGGTTGAAATGTAATTTGACTCCACTGCGCCCCCTAAGTTAATACATCGGCCGTGTCTCCTCGACGCATCGACCGATCTGCGCCAGATTTTTCGACAGTCGTCGGGCAGCGCCGCCGAACGCATTCACGCGTGTCGCCCGGTGGACGGGCGGGGAAAATGCGCGACAGCTTCTGCGGCGGCTGGCGGGCGGCGGTGCTGGAAACTGCGGCGGAGCTTCCGCGGTGGGGAGCGGGCCGCGGCTCCGGAAAACGCGTGAGAGCTTCTGCGGTGGCCGGAACCCCCGCGGTGGCCAATAGGCCGGAGCGGCGCTTGCTGCGAGGGCCGCCCGAGGCTGCTTGCAGCTTTAATTAGGCCCGAGCAGCAAAGCGCTGCGAAGGCCTATTGTATCTGTACTGTTTATTAGGCCCGAGCAGCAAAGCGCTGCGAAGGCCTATTGTTTCTGTACTGTTTCTTATTATTATTATTACGATTCTGCCCCCCCAAAGAGGCGCCTTTTTGGGGGCTTTATCATATTCAAAAACTCACCAAACTTGGCGGTGGCGACTAGAAAATTTAAAAATTTTGAATTTTAAGGTTGTCGCAAAAATCGCAACAAAAATTGCTGAACGGCGGCAACTAGCAATTTTCTGTTGACACAATGGTATGAACGTACTTCATCGTAGAGACATGAAATTTGGTACACTTGTAGAGCTCACCAAAAGACTCAGAACTTACATTTAATGTTATAAGCCAACTATCACAGGAAGTCGGCCATTTTGTATTGAACGTCCATTTTTTTCCTCGATTTTGACGTTTACAGCCTTCGTATTTGATCGAACTCCTCCTAGGGATTTCGATTGATCGACTTCAAACTCGGTCAGTCTGATCATAAGGCATGTTTGATTTAAAGTTATCAAATTGGTGAGTTTTGGAGTATGTTGAAGGGGGGTTAGCAGGGGTCAAAGTTCACCTACTCGCCATGAAACACGAAACTCTTATATTTCCTATAAAAAAACACATAGAGGGACCAAACTTTCAGTGATTGATCGGCATCGGATGTCCTAAAATACCCTGTGGTGAAATGATGACATCACTTAAGCCACGCCCCCTGAGAACAGGAAGTGTCATGTTTTACTGTGAGCGGTCGCTCTCTTAGCCCTTTGACCTAATCAACATGAAACTGTGTCCAGACACAGAAGACATGTTGGTGTGTTGAGGATTCCAACCCTGACCGGCTTTGAGATAGCAGCTGGGCGCGGCGGCGTGGCGAAGTGACCTGTAACGCCGATGCCATACGTTTGCTTCTAGATTCCACATGTTTCGACCGAGCTGCACCAAACTTGGCTTGAGTGATGCTGGTGTGATACCTGAAAATTCTATGTCATCAGATTATGACGTCATCAAAGCCCCGCCCCCTCAGAACAGGAAGTGCTATTTTTTTCCTTGGAAACTTTCATCTATGGCTCTCTTGACCTAATCAAGGTGATTCTGTGTTGGATGACAGATAGGAAGTTGGTCTCGCTTGCTTTAAAGTGCCAAGAGTTTTCAATGGCGGCAACGCCGTTCGTATACGTTTGCCTCTACATTCCACATATTTTGACCGAGCTGCATCAAACTTGGCCTGAGTGATCCTGGAGGCTTGCCCGTCAATCCTACGTCATCACAATATGACGTCATCTAAGCCCCGCCCCCTCGGAACCGGAAGTGCCGTTTTTTTCCTTGGAAAGCTCTGTTTATGGCTCTCTTGACCTAATCAAGGTGATTCTGTGTTGGATGACAGATAGGAAGTTGGTCTCGCTTGCTTTAAAGTGCCAAGAGTTTTCAATGGCGGCAACGCCGTTCGTATACGTTTGCCTCTACATTCCACATATTTTGACCGAGCTGCATCAAACTTGGCCTGGGTGATCCTGGAGGCTTGCCCGTCGATCCTACGTCATCACATTGTGACGTCATCTAAGCCCCGCCCCCTCGGAACCGGAAGTGCTATTTTTTTCCTTGGAAAGCTCTGTTTATGGCTCTTTTGACCTAATCAAGGTAATTCGGATGATGAGCTCTGTCAATGCTCGCTTCTGGCTGAACCGTGTGGGCGTGGCCAAACGGCGAACATCAGTCCCTCGCCATATGCATACGTTTGGCTCTTATTCACGCATAGATCATCCGATTGGCGCCAAACTGGATATGTATGACCTTTGTTCTGCTCTAAAGAGCCCAACGGGTTTGAGATGTAATTTGGGGAAAATGCGCGACAGCTTCTGCAGCGGCTAGCGGGCGGCAGTGCTGGAAACTGCGGCAGAGCTTCTGCGGTGGGGAGCGGGCTGCGGCTCTGGAAAACGCGCGAGAGCTTCTGCGGTGGCCGGAACCCCCGCGGTGGCCAATAGGCCGGAGCGGCGCTTGCTGCGAGGGCCGCCCGAGGCTGCTTGCAGCTTTAATTATTATTACGATTCTTCCCACCTCTTCGTGTGCCTTTTTGGGGGCTTTATCATATTCAAAAACTCACCAAACTTGGCGGTCGCAACTAGAAAATTTAAAAATTTTGAATTTTAAGGTTGTCGCAAAAATCGCAAAAAAAATTGCTGAACGGCGGCAACTAGCAATTTTCTGTTGACACAATGGTATGAACGTATTTCATCGTAGAGACATGAAATTTGGTACGCTTGTAGAGCTCCCCAAAAGACTCAGAACTTACATTTAATGTTATTAGCCAACTATCACAGGAAGTCGGCCATTTTGTCTTGAACGTCCATTTTTTACCTCGATTTTGACGTTTACAGCCTTCGTATTTGATCGAACTCCTCCTAGGGATTTCGATTGATCGACTTCAAACTTGGTCAGTCTGATCATAAGGCATGTTTGATTTAAAGTTATCAAATTGGTGAGTTTTGGAGTATGTTGAAGGGGGGTTAGCAGGGGTCAAAGTTCACCTACTCGCCATGAAACACGAAACTCTTATATTTCCTATATAAAAACACATAGAGGGACCAAACTTTCATTGATTGATCGTCATCGGGTGTCCTAAAATACCCTGTGGTGAAATTATTTTTTTAAGTAGGCCACGCCCCCTGAGAACAGGAAGTGTCATGTTTTACTGTGAACGGTCGCTATCTTAGCCCTTTGACCTAATCAACATGAAACTGTGTCCAGAGACAGAAGACATGTTGGTGTGTTGTGGATTCCAACCCCGACCGGCTTTGACATAGCAGGTGGGCGTGGCGGCGTGGCGAAGTGACCTGTAACGCCGTTGCCATACGTTTGGCTCTGAATTCCACAATTTCGGGCCCAGCTGCTCCAAACTCACTAGGATGGATCCTTATCCACCCACCGACAGGAATTCATAACAAAATTTGGTGGGCGTGGCCTAATTTCTCTATAGCGACCCCTAGAGTATTTTAAATGAACAGCCCTAAGCCATGCTTTAACCTAGAATTACGAAACTTGGTACACATGTGTATCTTGTCAGGACGTACAAAAAAGTCTCTTAGAGCCATGGTCGAAACCCAACAGGAAGTCGGCCATTTTGTATTGAAGGTCCATTTTGGACCTCGACTTTGATGTTTACAGCCTTTGCATTTGATCGAACTCCTCCTAGGGATTTCGATTGATCGGCTTCAAACTCGGTCAGTCTGATCATAAGGCATGTTTGATTTAAAGTTATCAAATTGGTGACTGTCTGAGATTGCTGAAGGGGGGTTACCAGGGGTCAAAGTTCACCTACTCACCATGAAACACGAAACTCTTATATATCCTGCACAGAAACTCACAGAGACACCAAACTTTCAGTTATTGATCATCAATAGGTGTCCTAAAATACCCTGTGGTGAAATGATGACATCACTTAGGCCACGCCCCCTGAGAACAGGAAATGTCATGTTTTACTGTGAACGGTCGCTATCTTAGCCCTTTGACCTCATCAACATGAAACTGTGTCCAGAGACAGAAGACATGTTGGTGTGTTGTGGATTCAAGCCCTGACCGGCTGCGATGAAGCAGCTGGGTGCGGCGGCATGGCGAAGTGACCTGTAACGCCGATGCCATACGTTTGCTTCTAGATTCCACATGTTTCGACCGAGCTGCACCAAACTTGGCTTGAGTGATGCTGGTGTGATACCTGAAAATTCTATGTCATCAGATTATGACGTCATCTAAGCCCCGCCCCCTCAGAACAGGAAGTGCTATTTTTTTCCTTGGAAACTTTCATCTATGGCTCTCTTGACCTAATCAAGGTGATTCTGTGTTGGATGACAGATAGGAAGTTGGTCTCGCTTGCTTTAAAGTGCCAAGAGTTTTCAATGGCGGCAACGCCGTTCGTATACGTTTGCCTCTACATTCCACATATTTTGACCGAGCTGCATCAAACTTGGCCTGAGTGATCCTGGAGGCTTGCCCGTCAATCCTACATCATCACATTATGACGTCATCTAAGCCCCGCCCCCTCGGAACCGGAAGTGCCGTTTTTTTCCTTGGAAAGCTCTGTTTATGGCTCTCTTGAACTAATCAAGGTGATTCTGTGTTGGATGACAGATAGGAAGTTGGTCTCGCTTGCTTTAAAGTGCCAAGAGTTTTCAATGGCGGCAACGCCGTTCGTATACGTTTGCTTCTACATTCCACATATTTTGACCGAGCTGCATCAAACTTGGCCTGAGTGATCCTGGAGGCTTGCCCGTCGATCCTACGTCATCACATTATGACGTCATCTAAGCCCCGCCCCCTCGGAACCGGAAGTGCCGTTTTTTTCCTTGGAAAGCTCCGTTTATGGCTCTCTTGACCTAATCAAGATGATTCGGATGATGAGCTCTGTCATTGCTCGCTGCTGGCTGAACCGTGTGGGCGTGGCCAAATGGCGAATATCAGTCCCTCGCCATATTCATACGTTTGGCTCTAATTCAAGCATGGATCATCCGATTGGCTCCAAACTGGATATGTATGACCTTTGTTCACCTCTAAAGAGCCCAACGGGATTGAGATGTAATTTGGCTCCACTGCGCCCCCTAAGTTAATACATCGGCTGTATCTCCTCGACGCATCGACCGATCTGCACCAGATTTTTTGACAGTCGTCGGGGAGCACCGCCGAACGCATTCACGCGTGTCGCCCGGTGGAGGGGCGTGGAAAATGCGCGACAGCTTCTGCGGCGGCTGGCGGGCGGCGGTGCTGGAAACTGCGGCAGAGCTTCTGCGGTGGGGAGTTGGCTGCGGCTCTGGAAATCGTGCGAGAGCTTCTGCGGTGGCTGGAACCCCCGCGGTGGCCAATAGGCCGGAGCGGCGCTTGCTGCGAGGGCCGCCCGAGGCTGCTTGCAGCTTTAATTTTATTTATTTTTTCCCAATATAAAGGGGGTGATTTATTAGGCCCGAGCAGCAAAGCGCTGCGAAGGCCTATTGTATCTGTACTGTTTCTTATTATTACGATTCTGCCCCCCTAAAGAGGAGCCTTTTTGGGGGCTTTATCATATTCAAAAACTCACCAAACTTGGCGGTCGCAACTAGAAAATTTAAAAATTTTGAATTTTAAGGTTGTCGCAAAAATCGCAAAAAAAATTGCTCAACGGCGGCAACTAGCAATTTTCTGTTGACACAATGGTATGAACGTACTTCATCGTAGAGACATGAAATTTGGTACACTTGTAGAGCTCACCAAAAGACTCAGAACTTACATTTAATGTTATAAGCCAACTATCACAGAAAGTCGGCCATTTTGTATTGAACGTCCATTTTTTACCTCGATTTTGACGTTTACAGCCTTCGTATTTGATCGAACTCCTCCTAGGGATTTCGATTGATCGGCTTCAAACTCGGTCAGTCTGATCATAAGGCATGTTTGATTTAAAGTTATCAAATTGGTGAGTTTTGGAGCATGTTGAAGGGGGGTTAGCAGGGGTCAAAGTTCACCTACTCGCCATGAAACACGAAACTCTTATATTTCCTATACAAAAACACATAGAGGTATCAAACTTTCAGTGATTGATCGTCATCGGGTGTCCTAAAATACCCTGTGGTGAAATGATGATATCACTTAGGCCACGCCCCCTGAGAACAGGAAGTGTCATGTTTTACTGTGAACGGTCGCTATCTTAGCCCTTTGACCTAATCAACATGAAACTGTGTCCAGAGACAGAAGACATGTTGGTGTGTTGTGGATTCCAACCCCGACCGGCTGCGATGAAGCAGGTGGGCGTGGCGGCGTTGCGAACGCCATCGAATTTCGTTTGGCTCTGAATTCCACAGTTTCGGGGTGAGCTGCTCCAAACTCACTAGGATGGATCCTTATCCATCCCCGAACAGGAATCCATAGCGATATTTGGTGGGCGTGGCCTAATTTTTCTATAGCGACCCCTAGAGTATTTTAAATGAACAGCCCCAGGCCATGCTTTATCCTAGAATTATGAAACTTGGTACATATGTGTATCTTGTCAGGACGTACAAAAAAGTCTATTAGAGCCATGGTCGAAACCCAACAGGAAGTCGGCCATTTTGTATTGAAGGTCCCTTGTGGACCTCGATTTTGACGTTTACAGCCTTTGCATTTGATCGAACTCCTCCTAGGGATTTCGATTGATCGGCTTCAAACTCGGTCAGTCTGATCATAAGGCATGTCTGATTTAAAGTTATCAAATTGGTGACTGTATGAGCTTGCTGAAGGGGGGTTACCAGGGGTCAAAGTTCACCTACTCGCCATGAAACACGAAACTCTTATATTTCCTATACAAAAACACATAGAGGGACCAAACGTTCAGTTATTGATCGTCATCGGGTGTCCTACAATACCCTGTGGTGACATTTTTTTTTTTCGTAGGCCACGCCCCCTGAGAACAGGAAGTGTCATGTTTTACTGTGAACGGTCGCTATCTTAGCCCTTTGACCTAATCAACATGAAACTGTGTCCAGAGACAGAAGACATGTTGGTGTGTTGTGGATCCAAGCCCTGACCAGCTGCGATGAAGCAGCTGGGTGTGGCGGCGTGGCGAAGTGACCTGTAACGCCGATGCCATACGTTTGCTTCTAGATTCCACAAGTTTCGACCGAGCTGCACCAAACTTGGCTTGAGTGGTGCTGGTGTGATGCCTGAAAATTCTATGTCATCAGATTATGACGTCATCTAAGCCCCGCCCCCTCAGAACAGGAAGTGCTATTTTTTTCCTTGGAAACTTTCATCTATGGCTCTCTTGACCTAATCAAGGTGATTCTGTGTTGGATGACAGATAGGAAGTTGGTCTCGCTTGCTTTAAAGTGCCAAGAGTTTTCAATGGCGGCAACGCCGTTCGTATACGTTTGCCTCTACATTCCACATATTTTGACCGAGCTGCATCAAACTTGGCCTGAGTGATCCTGGAGGCTTGCCCGTCAATCCTACGTCATCACATTATGACGTCATCTAAGCCCCGCCCCCTCGGAACCGGAAGTGCCATTTTTTTCCTTGGAAAGCTCTGTTTATGGCTCTCTTGACCTAATCAAGATGATTCGGATGATAAGCTCTGTCAATGCTCGCTGCTGGCTGAACCGTGTGGGCGTGGCCAAATGGCGAACATCAGTCCCTCGCCATATGCATACGTTTGGCTCTAAATCACACATGGATCATCCGATTGGCGCCAAACTGGATATGTATGACCTTTGTTCACCTCTAAAGAGCCCGACGAGGTTGAAATGTAGTTTGACTCCACTGAGCCCCCTAAGTTAATACATGGGCCGTGTCTCCTCGACCCATCAACCGATCTGCACCAGATTTATCGACAGTCGTCGGGGAGCGCCGCCGAACGCATTCACGCGTGTCGCCAGGCGGACGGGCGGGGAAAATGCGCGACAGCTTCTGCGGCGGCTGGCGGGCGGCTGTGCTGGAAACTGCGGCGGAGCTTCCGCGGCGGGGACCGGGCTGCGGCTCTGGAAACCGCGCAAGAGCTTCTGCGGTGGCCGGAACCCCCGCGGTGGCCAATAGGCCGGAGCGGCGCTTGCTGCGAGGGCCGCCCGAGGCTGCTTGCAGCTTTAATTATTATTATTATTTGTATTTTTGGACATTTGTTTTTTTCCTAAAATGACTTGGGGCATTATTTTAGGAAGGTGAGCATATTTAGTTTTCAGTCAGTGGTATGCAGACATCTTCACTGCGGCTACCGCTAACTAGCTGCTAATCCATCATTGCTAGCTAGCTGGCTTTTTTTGAGTTTTGTAGTAAGTAGTTGCATTTACTTAAGTAAGTTTGGCAACAAGCACAGGGCACTTACCATTTATTTACTTGAGTAAAACTCCTGCATACTGTGAGTATCTTCACTGAATAAAGAATAAACTTGTTTTAATCAAAAATTCACCAGACACTAACACACACCTGCAGTTTTTGTTAGTTTCATAGGTTTTATTTTGAAAAACTGATTGGAAAATGGTTTCATCCTGAATTGTTTTTCTTTTTATATGAATTTTCATCTTGGTCTTTAAATTACCAAAATTTTCACTTGCTTTTATATTTTGGTCCATCATTTGTTTTGATCATTAGTTACTCTGGTATAAGTAGAAATACGTTTTTACTATTGAGTAATTTCTTGGACGGCTACTTTTTGAGTAAAAATATGTTGAAGTTGTTCTACTTACTTGATTATGTTTTTTTTTTTTTTTGCTGCTTTGCCCACTTATGACCACGCAAATTTATTACCAGTTGGCTAGACAATATTCATTTTTGACACTTTCTCACTTCTGTTGCCAAACTTTATGAAGCTACTTGCATTTTGTTAAAAAAAAGAGAAACTTTTAACCTTGGTGCTACAGGGTTTGAGTGTAGAACGTCATCATGGAGTGAGAGAAGCACAAAGCTACAAACAGACCCCAGAAAATTCACAATATCTGCTGTACTTGATTGTAATACACCAGAATCTCCCAACCGCCCCTTATGGTTGAAATTCGTTATAAGTTCAGGTGGAAATGGCCGCATAAGGCTCCTCAGGAAAGCTATAAACTGTGAATCTGCTTGTGTTCAGCTCCGGTGAGAACCCGATGCCCAGTGACATGGAGCTGAACCGCGTCATCAACAACCTGCAGGAGCTGCTGTACGTAGCTTCTGACGTTAGCCACGACCGCTGCGTCAAAGTCCTGACGGCCAGAGCCAAGGTAGCGTGAGATCGGTGTTTTCAGAGGAAAAAGATCCGGGCTTTAGGGTTTCTGTTCGGTTTCATGAAACGTTCCTCCCGACAGGACGGGTCCCTGGAGCGGCTGAGCTCGGCGGAGTTCGTGTCGCTGTCTCAGGCGGTGGAGACCTTCGTCAGGGATACGGAGGATCTGTGCGGCAGGCGCAGCGTCTCCCTGAGGGGGGCGCTGCAGAGCCAGGCCAACCGCTTTGTCAACCGATTCCACGAAGAACGGAAGACAAAACTCAGGTAAATCTGCTTTTTCCCCCTTCTGCTTTATTAAATAGATTTTATTATTTTACTGCTGCATCTTTTAATTGATTTTATGCACTTTGTGTGGCGCCCTTAAATGTCAAGAAAGGTACCTATAATTACAAAATGTGTAATTCTAAAATCAACAAATCCATTACTAAATCAGTGAAAAAATCTGTTTTTACCTTTTTGTTCCCCCTTTCAGCTTCACTTTTTTTTAATATGGTATTTTTAAGATGTAAAATTTTTCAAGTGAGTTTATCCAAAGGAAATATTTTCTTTGGTTTAACCAGTCTGATCAGTTTGTTTTTATTGACAGCACTGGTTGTTATCTTTACTTTGTGTGCTGCATGAATAATAATAAAAACAAATCCAGTTTTTCCTCACTGTTACTGTCCAAAACACTACTTTCCAAGTTTGGACAAATATGAAAAAAGGGAAAAGTGTGAAAAATACGTGTGTTTGTATTTATTAATTTTCTCATATTTATCTAAAAGTTCAATCCATTTGTCAATTTATCTGCTTTTCCATCCATTTATCCAATATATCCAACCATTTTTAGTTTTATTCTTTCCTTTTTAATATCTAACAAATTAGAAACACCTGACACATATTCATATTAAAGTTGGGCTATTTTAAAAAATTGGCAAAAAAAAAAGCGTCTTCAGTCAGAGGCTTCTTCAAATTCATTGTATTGCAGACTGCTACAGGAGATCTTTCTTGCTCACAGCCATAACCGTCCACAATACTCTTTAATTAAGCGAGTTACATTTAATTCCCCTTTGTGACCAATAAAATGTTTTGAATTTGAAAAAAGGACTAAGAACTGTAGAAGTATTTTACATGTAACGCTGTTCTTTCACAGTGTTGAATTTGACTGAATGCTTCCAGCACTAGGCAGGTTTTCTGAAGGTTTGTTTTTATTGTTTCTGCGCAGCCTCCTCCTGGATAACGAGCGCTGGAAGCAAGCAGACGTTCCAGCAGAGTTTCAGGATCTGGTCAACTCCATCGCTGACGGCAAAATATCTCTACCGGAGCGCAAAGTGTCAGGTCGGCCCAAACACCAGTTTATTCTTTACCGTCTTGTCACAGTTGTTGCATTCATCAGTCATAATGACATGCTTTCTGTAATATTCCCCGTTCAGTGAGACACTAATAGTATAGAAATGTTAAAAACGATTTATCCAACAGGCGCAGAGGACAGAAAACCTGCAGACTTTCTGCTCGTTGACGGCCAGAAATACGCTGTTGTCGGGTAAGTTTCCTCACAATGGAAACCTTTAATGTGGTTTAGCAATGTTGGAGACCAACTTGAACTCAATTCTTTTGTATAAATGAATTTAATCTAGGGCTATCAACGTTAACACACAGTCTAAAAAGTTTAACGCGTTAGTGTTATATAACGAAATTAATCGCTTTCTCCTTCCACTGAAACACAACCAGTTCATAGTAAACATTTCAAAATACGTTTGAAATAAAATTACATCTTTTAATGAAAATGAAAACCTAGAAAACTGAAATCTTTGGTTTGAGACATTAAAATATTTTCTTGAATATTTTTTGAAGTTTGCTTAATGACGTAGTGGCTATAGTGGGATTAATCTGATTACACTTTTTTATCCATCGACAGCCGTAACACATGAACTGAATGCAGCAACCAGAGCAGGTTTGTTTTGAAAATCTCCTTCCTGTTTGTTCAGAACCGTTTTGCTGCTGATCCGGATCTTTCTGGAATACTGTCAGTGTGTGAATGACATCCCATCCATCACCACAGACATGCTGACGCGTCTGTCAGACCTGTTCAAGGTGAGCAGGGACGTCCCAACCCAGTTCATCAGAACAGAGTCGCCATGACGACTGTTCAGTGGGAAGCTAACGGATAATGTCAGAGATGTCTCAAAAACAAAGAAGTATCAGGACTGTAGATGCAAATGTGTGGAATATGTTTTTTAGCTTCTGTTTTTGTGAAATTGACACTTTGAAAGTCAAGATTAATCAAAAATCTTGAGGTTTACTTCCTGTTTTCTTCCTGTTGCAGCACTTTAACTCCCGCAGCTGCCAGCTGGTTCTAGGAGCAGGAGCGCTGCAGGTCGTCGGCCTCAAGACCATCACTACAAAAAACCTGGGTATGCACCAACACTGAACCCGTCATTTTTACTTGGTTTTGTTTGATTCTGAATGGCATTGCTGTGTGTGTGTGTGTGTGTGTGTGTAGCATTAGCATCCCGCTGCTTGCAGCTGGTGGTTTACTACATTCCCATCATCAGAGCACATTTTGAGACCAAGCTACAGCCTAAACAGTTTAGTGTTCTCAGACACTTTGACCACATCATGAAGGTAACTAAAAAAATCATTTTGAATTTATATCCAGATACCTGGTATGATCTCTGGAGGTTGTTTTTTGTTTCGCAGGACTACAACGATCACATCGCAGAAATCTCTGCTAAGCTGGTGGCCATCATGGACAGTCTGTTTGAGAAGTTTTTATCAAAGGTAACATCAGAAACTCTTTCTGTATAACTCTCACATGACCAAATGATTAGCTGGTCATCTCACTCCTTCGCTGTTTCATCCTTCGGCCATCTTGGTTTTTTCTCTGGTTCTGAAAGCGACCAGGCTACCAGTGGTACTTTTATACCAATCACGTTGGTTTGTACCAGCCTTGGGAACATTTTGCTCCAGTTTTGCTGACTGATTAGTTCAAGTTGAGATATATTGGAAAAAATCATTTAGGTTAAGTTCACGCAGCAGGCAAATGTGACTTTTTCACCGCAGTCTGAACAACCCAATTCTGAACTTTTCACCCCCCAAAAATCAGATTTTTGCCTCTTCCATATGTAGTACTAAATCAGATACGAATCTGATTGTTTTCAAAGTGTCTGCAGTCTCAACGATGATTCCAAATGTCATCCAACTTTTACGTCATTCTTGAAAAGTGTGTAAATAATGAATGAAATTTATTAGTTTGAGTCGCTGAAGCGCATCACATCACAATCACACCATTGTTAGCTCCAACTAAACATCCAAACAGACTTCTGTGCTTTCTTTTTATTAGCTTCCTTCGTCTTGGTATGATTGTTTGATGATAGTGTCGGTTCCCATTGCTGAATAAACTTTGAATTCGATCCAGAAATGTCTCCGTTCATTATTACTTCTGTAAACGGTCCGCTGTTGTGTGGCGTCAGCATTCCTCGTTTGCACATATGAGTTGCTTTGGAGTTGCAAACCATTTACACAGAAGTCTGATTGCGTCATTCAGTAGTTGGAATGACTGTAGAAAAAGAAAATCCAATTTCTGTAATAAAAAAAAGAATCTGAATTGAGCATCAAGACCTGCTGTGAGCTCTGCCTTGGTGATTCAGACGGCGTTATTCTAAAAATCCCATGTTTCCTGCTCAGTAAATGCACCATGCTCAAATGCTGCCATGCCAGAGGGGAGACAACACTCCTCGGTGCTGAACTGAAGCAGACTCTGTGGTGTGTGGGGTAGGAACGTTCTAGAAAGGAAACTTTATTTTTTTTACACAGAGATGTCGGCTGTTCCTCCAGGCACCTAAGGGGGGATGTACAGGAAACTGAATGTATTAGTAAAGGTTCTCTGAGTTCCCCTTTTCTTCTGTTGGAAACATTTTGTCCATAAAGTTATGTTGTTTTTTTAAATCTGGAAACTGTCAAAATTAAATGATTATAAGTAGTAGTGTTTTGTTTTTGTTACCTCCTTAGCGACATTTGCACTGCAGCACCTTAAAACAAAATCCCAAATCAATCGAGATCATATGTGGAGGATTTTATCAGATATAGTATGTGGCCTTGTTGCTGGTTCTGCTGGGTGTGAAGTCCAGATTGATCTGCAGCAGCTGAGTGAGTTACGTGCTCTGATGTTGTTTTTCCCTCAGTATGAAGTGAAAGCCCCGATGCCGTCGGCCTGCTTCAGAAACATCTGTAAACAGATGGCCAAGATGCATGAAGCCATCTTTGATCTGCTGCCTGAAGAACAGACTCAGGTGAGGTTCTGGGTTAAAGGTCACCTTCCAGTAATCTAAAAAGTTTTATTTAAAAAAAAAAAAAGAAAAGTTGAGCTGGAATGGAAACGTGTTTTTCTGCACAGATGCTGTTTCTAAGGATCAATGCTTGCTTTAAAATGCACCTTAAGAGGCAGTTGGCTCGACTCGGGGTCAGTAATGATGGAGGACCGCAGCATGGGTAACACACACACACACACCCCTACACACACACGCCTACACACCCACACAAGTCACTTACTACCTCTTACTAATAATAATCTTAGTCTTAGTTGTGATTTCATACATTCTTTTAAACTCAAATTTGAAACATAAGCAGCATTGAACAGTTCGTATTGCTCAACAACGTCGTCTTCAGAGATTTACGTCAATGTTAATAGAATAAAACTTTCTGCAACAAAAACCAGAATCCCAAAGTTGAAAGTACTCTGTTGGGCCAAATAGTTTTTCCAACTTAAAATACAAAATCATTTTTTGTTTTAATCTGCACAACGACTTGGGGCATTATTTTAGGAAGGTGAGCATATTTAGTTTTCAGTCAGTGGTATGCAGACATCTTCACTGCGTTCTGACTGAAGGTGGCTGCGGCTACCGCTAACTAGCTGCTAATCCATCATTGCTAGCTAGCTGGCTTTTTTTTAGTTGGGTAGTTAAGTAGTTGCATTTACTTAAGTAAGTTTGGCAACAAGCACAGGCCACTTACCATTTATTTACTTGAGTAAAACTCCTGCATACTGAGTATCTTCACTGAATAAAGAATAAATTTGTTTTAATCAAAAATTCACCAGACACTAACACACACCTGCAGTTTTTGTTAGTTCCATAGGTTTTATTTTGAAAAAGTGATTGGAAAATGGTTTCGTCCTGAATTGTTTTTCTTTTTATATGAATTTTCATTTTGATCTTTAAATTACCAAAATTCTTTTAAACTCTTTTAAATTCTTTTTCTTTTAAACTCAAATTTGAAACATAAGCAGCATTGAACAGTTCGTATTGCTCAACAACGTCGTCTTCAGAGATTTACGTCAATGTTAATAGAATAAAACTTTTTGCAACAAAAACCAGAATCCCAAAGTTGAAAGTACTCTGTTGGGCCAAATAGTTTTTCCAACTTAAAATACAAAATCATTTTTTGTTTTAATCTGCACAACGATAAATTAAACATAGAATATTTTAATGAAACAGAGAGGCACTTTTTCGTCTTGATAAAAGGCAATTTCTTAACTTTTCCTGTAACTTTTTTTTTAGTTTATTTGATTTCGTTCTACAAAATCTTTGAGTTGATTCCCAGCAACAAAAATGAGAACTTTCTTCAAAAAACCTTCCATTAACACATTTAATCGAATTAATGTGCTCTAGTTTTCTTGTTTGTTTGTTTTGGGGTTTTTTTGGTAAAAAGATGCCGGATATTTAGAGCCATATTTACTTTGCCTAACACTGCTGCACCATAAGGACAAAATTGCAACATAAAATACTGTTCTGTAATCAAAAATGGCACATTTCAGTCCAACGTACGTTGAACTGAGTAGAAATATTTTTATAAAATGTACAAAAATGTGCTTGTGTGTTTCTGCATTGGAAGACATCAGACTGTTTACAATATGTGAAAAATGAAACTATGCGAACAGGGACATTTAGATGCTGGAGAAAAATGTTATTTAAAATGAGTAAAACTGGCCAAATACCAGCAGAAATGTTTTTAAGTAAGCAAACTCCTGCTTGAATAAGCTTGTTTTTTGTTAGTTTTTTTTTAATTAGGAGAATAAAGTCATCATGTTATAAGGATAAAGTGGTAGTTTCATAAAAATTCCAACTTAAAAAAATGGTTGTACTTTGGCTTAAGTTTTACAGGTAATACTTAATTGAATACTTAATTTTTAAACACATCAGAATTAAATTATCAGTAGCAGGATTTTCAAACAATTGTGTAAACAACAGAGTCTATTTTGGAGAAGAAACAACAGAAACTGATCTGCTTGCATCAGATCCTGATGACTTTATCAAAGTTTTTTTTCACATTAAATCAACTTTTTGTCTGTAATTTCAAGATGTTTTTTCTAGCAGAGCTGCATATTTATTCTGCTTATATCACTTTATTCTCACAATTAAACAAAAATGATGATCCTGTATACGCCATCGTACAAGTCACAGGATAATAAAAGCTACTTTTTTAAAATATTTTCTGTCATTTGTAATTATTAAAATAATGAAACACTTGCAATAAGTTTCCTGATATGAGTTATTTAGTATAAACTGTGTCTGCAGGCTGGTGGTGGTGGATGTGGCCTTCTACACGGAGAACATCCTGGCTCTGAAGAGCCTGGAGCGACTCGACCTGAACATGGCCGAGATCTGGGAGCAGAAGAGGTGATGGAGTCTGGACGTCCAGATCAGACGATACCCTAACGCCCAGAAACGACGGGTGATCCTGGCCAAAAGTGGCCATCTGAGACGAGGGGTGGAGGAGGCCCCGCAGGGACCAAAAAACACTAATATAGGAGAAGAGGAGCAGCGGCAGCGAGCTGGAACGTTGACTGCTACAGAGACTAAAGAAAACGCACACAGTCTCCTTTAAGCTATTGCCACCTCATCCCACTGTGTGCAATTCAACACAAACGCTAGTAAATTATTGGAGTTGCTTAGTGGGAAGAAGGAAAACAAATGGTGGGGTAATTTATTTTTCTGACTTCTTGCAAACATTCGTAACTGGGACAAACTTTTTTTCCTTCAGCTGGCTGCAATGTTTAAAGGGTTTTTCTTACTTTTATACTATTAACAAAACAGCTTTTTGGGACTTGTTGTGGGGAAATCGTGATCCTGAAGAATCTAAAGCATCCCGACTGTGAAGGCATCTCAAACCTCAGCTTCATCCTGTCGTTACCAAAGTCAAATTGTTACTAACGTGGGGATTCTGCTGTTTAACCAATCATGCATCACATCTTCTTTAGCTGGTTGCTACTCAGGCTTTTCTTCTTCTTTTTCTTACCCACTGTCGATCATCAGAGAATCCCATACACACTCGCTGTTTTGTAATTATCAGAGCATGATGATGATGATGATGAAGAGGAGAGCAGAGACCAGCTTGTAGCTTTTCACTGGCAGATTATGAAACGGCTGGATTGAGTTAAAATCCCTACAGGTTACGGTTCAGTGCGTTTAGTTCTGTTCAGGAGCGTTTCCCCACTTCAGCTGCCTCTGTTCAATCATAATTTAGGGGGAAATCGGGGTGCTACGTTCTCCTACGAAGGAAAACCGATAAAATCCTAATTAACATCAGATGTGAATCAGTGATAGTTTGAAGTCGGTGAACTGGAAACTTCTCGAGCACATCTGTCTCCTGTACGACACTCAAAGCATGAACGCTCATCACTGTTTGCATCAGAAGTGCCTCCTTTTGATCTGCTGTAAGACGACACATCTGAGCTCTTCGATACTGTGTGCCTACCATACCACTGTGTCTGTGCAAAGGAAAGAGAAAGAGAGTCTGGAAGCATGTATGAGAGTCCAAAAGATGTTGATTTCTTCAGTCCTGCTGTGAATAAAATGGGATGGTGGACTGCATTGTGTTCTGTTTTCTGCCGTCAGTCAGATTTTGTTTCAAATAGGGAGTTTATTCAACACTTCATTAGCCTGGCCGTTGCCTTCCTATGCTGTCCCACTTTATTCAATCTCAGTTCACAGCTCAATCTGGGGTAAATTGGTGACAGTTTATTTTGACACAGGAAAAAATGTGTACTTTTCAGATTAAAGGTTTATTTATTTATTTTTTTCTCAGTTTCAGACTTAACACACTTTATGGCCCCAATTTAGCTCCATATTTCTCCCATTGACCTGGATTTCTCTGGTATAATTTCAACCTGGCCAATCAGCAAGCAAACGTTAACGATGACGTTGATTTTCTGCACTGTTTTAGATTTGCAGTCTGCTTGTGGTTTTAGCAACGGTGGAAGTGAACTCAAACCGTTCAGTTCAAATTGGCCATAGTTCCTAATATAAAACAGAAGTTGATTTAATCAGAGCACACATTTTTCTACCACAATTATTTAGAATAAACATAATTTTTAAAACAACACTGTCCTACTTTCATTAAATCAACCAAATTTAATAAAAGATAAAGCTCACTTCAGTTTGTTTGACAACTGAAGACTCCAATCATCGTACAGTTTTATTAAGGAGAAATGTTGCACGTCTTGCAGCAGAACTTGCAGAAACAGCAAGTTCCCTGATGATCCAGTGTCTTCAGAGAACATCAGGAGAACAAATCTGACCTAAACATTCACATTTCCTGTCTGGGAAACAGCAGAAATCTCTCCAAAGTGCACATGGTGTTGTGTGGGCTCCTTTTCCTCCCAGAAGGCCTCAGTGATCGAGGATCCTCAGGTTTCCTGAGACGATCTTGTTCTCCAGCATCGCTCCAGCCGGAATGTCGATCCTGTCGCCGTGGTTGGCGATGATGATGACGGTTCCCTGGTGAGAATAACACATTTCATGATTTCACTTTAAACATGAAGCTTTAAAGTGAAATAAAATTTATTGTTGATTGGACAATTAAATCAAAAGTTATTTATTTACACCAGGGGTGTCCAAAGTGTGGCCCGAGGGCCATTTGTGGCCCCCAGATAGAATTTAAGTTGGGCACTTATCCAGCTTTTTACTGAAAATGAGTAACAATATTCAGTACTTATACTTTAATAATCATTTTACAGTTTTTTCTTCTATATTTATTAGATATTTTGATTATTTATACAGAAAAAGGGAAAAATGACAACAACAGCAGGACAAACGTTGTACAGCACCGACAGAAATCAAATCAGGAGAAATTGACATTACAGCAATTACTTAATGAAATTTTCCTATTTTTATTTTAATGGTAGACAGATATCCAGAAAAAAGTTAATGTAAACTGCATGTGTTTCTTTTAATTAAACAAGCCGATACACAGGTTCCACTTAGAACTTTATTACAAAAAAGTGATTAATTGCATTAATTTCTACGTAATTAATTAATTAAAATCAACACCTTGTAAGTAGAAATGAAAACATTAATTCTTCTGAGTTGTGAAAAACCGGGCATATTTTAGTTTTACCTTCAGAGAGACGTTCTTTCCGAAGGTCACGTCTCCGGACACAGTGAGGTGATCCAACTCCAACATATCTGGGATATTTTCAAACCTGGTCAGAAAGTCCTGAACCTGCAGAAACAAACAAACAAACAGCATCCAGCTGCAGAAACTCGAAGCATGTTTCGCCCATCATCAGTCTGGTTTCTGTTTGATATTTGTTTACAGGTGAAATGGTAGAAACAGGTTGTGATGGTTGCAGACCTTGGTGAAGGAGCTGCCCAGTTTAACATGCGGCGTTGTGGGAAACTCCCTCTTCTTGCTCATGGTGAGCGAGCCGGCGTCCAGGCTGTACAGGTTGGACATCACCAGCAGGAGGTCGGACGAGGTCTTCACCGGCAGGAAGCGGCTACGGGGGACGTTCACTCCCATGGCGTTCTTAAAGCTCTTAATGGCGGCGCCCACTGCTGTCTCCAGCTGGATGACATTCAGACCACCGTCTAATGTCTGCAGACAAGATAAAAGTTAATTTCTCCAGGTAGCGTTTAGAGTCATGCTTTTGTTTTGGTTGTATTTACCCGGAATGCTCTATGCTATAGCCCGCTTCCTGTTTTTGAAGCGGTCTCCAGTCCACTTGGCGTTTACATGTGGATTCATACTGCACAAGAGTTCACTTCAACCAAACCGAAACCAAAACCAGAGTTCAAATGAACCTCCCAAATGAACCGGACTATCTAGGCCACAGGTGTCAGACTCCAGTCCTCAAGGGCCGCTGACCTACAGTTTTTAGATGCGCCACAAGTACAAAACACTGGAATGAAATGGCTTAATTACCTCCTCCTTGTGTAGATCAGTTCTCCAGAGCCTTAATGACCTAATTATTCTGTTCAGCTGTGGTGCAGCAGAGGCACATCTAAAAGTTGCAGGACAGCGGCCCTCGAGGACTGGAGTTTGACACCCCTGATCTAGGCAAACAAACTGCAGTGTGAGGACTGAACAGGGCTGGTATGAATGCACCCTTAGAAAGTTACAGTGCATTCAAACAAGAGAAGTCTGGTCCGCCTAAAAACCTCGGTCTCAGTTCGAATGCGTAAATAGTCCAAGTGGACTCGAGACTGCTCCAAAAGCAGGAAACGGATTATAGTGCAGGGCATTCTGGGTAAATATAAAGAAAACAAATGTGCAAATCTAGCTGTAGAGCAGGGGTGTCAAACTCCAGTCCTCAAGGGCCGGTGTCCTCCAACTTTTAGATGTGCCTCTGCTGCACCACACCTGAATACAATAATTAGGTCATTAGCAAGGCTCTGGAGAACTTATCTACACAAGGAGGAGGTCATTAAGCCATTTCACTCCAGTGTTTTGTACCTGTGGCACATCTAAAAGCTGTAGGACAGCGGCCCTCGAGGACTGGAGTTTGACACCTGTGCTGTAGAGGGAGAAATTGTTTGTGGTCTATTACCAAAGACAAAAGAGAAATCCTACAACTGTTACAATCTGATGTCACTCCATTTTTGTTTACATCTAGCGAAGGAGAAAGTTGCACTCGGTGTCTTCAGAGGTTTTTGTGTCGTTTTCTTCTGTTCTTGGGGCAGCACAGCCAAAGGTGAGGAGATGAACAGGTTTTCAAAGGGTTTGGTTTGTATGACACAGTGTGAAAGCGAACTGCACCAGCAACATTTTTAAAATGTTGCAATTTTGGTCTTAATCAAACTGAGTCTACCCTAAAACTGAGATTTTCTGTTCATCAGAGGCCCTCACGACTTACCTTTGGGTTTACGATGATCTCCAGGTCCATGCTGTTTTTCTCCTGCAGCCTCTTGATGGCCGGCAGGGAGATCCACAGGTTGTTGGTGTTGAAGATTTTGAACTTGGTGACGGACTTGAACTCGTCCACGTGGGCTTTTGGGACTTGAGCGATTTCCAGCAGCCTCAGATGATCCTCATACTGGATCAGAGTTCCACCCTGCAGAGACACAGACGAAGGTGGGACTGAGCAGATTCCTCAGATCGGCACAGAAACCGGAAAGCAGGATAAACCGCGTTCACCTTGACGTCAGCTCTGGTTTTGTCCGTGACCTCCATGACAAACTCGCAGCGTTTGTCGGCCGGCTGGCTCATCAGGTGGTGGAGGATGAAGAGATCCACAGTGGCTCCCAGGTTGTCGATGTTGGACACAAAGATGTACTCCCTTCCCTCAGCCAGGAGTTTGTCCAGCAGTCCGGAGTTGCAGAAGCTAGCGTAGATGTCTCCGTGTCCCGGCGGGTACCAGGCCTCTGTGTTCTCTCCGTTCATGCCCATGCTCTTAGCGATCGGCAGCAGAGACTCCTTGTTGATTCTTGGATACCTGATTGAATGAAAAGTAGCTTATTGAGACTTTTTTACAGTTAATTTTTCACACAACTGAAATATTCTGTCCGTTATGTGATACAAGAATGAAAAAAAAATCTGTTTGAGCAGCAATTTTAACACTTAACAGTTTTTTGATTCGGTAAGTTTGAAATGTAGCAAATCTTTCTGAGTGCCAACATCCTGCACTGCAAAAAACAAAATCTTGGTCTAGTTTCTAGTCCAAATATCTTAGTACACTTAAAATAAAACAAAACTAACTTGAAGGTAACTTTTTTTGTAAGATGCAGGTAGGTAAGTAATTCTCCAATACTAACTTAAAAAAGTACTAGTTCCACTGGAAGATCATTTAACTTACAAGATATTTCTCCTATAAGTGAAATAATCTGCCAGTGGAAATACAGTAGTACATTTTCATCAATATTAAGAATTATTTACGTAAAACAAGCTCCTATATCTTGCTGAAAAGTTACTTTTAAGTTGGTTTCGCCTTATTTCAAGTGTAGATATTTGGACTAGAAGTACTTGGTAAGATTTGTGTTTTTGCAGTGTAAGGGATAAGACATTTCCCGCTAAAAGCCTACAACTTGTACCATCCACATTGGAGATCATCTTGAGGAACCTGGAGCTGAAATAATAAACATTACTTGATAAAATTTTAGGAATTAATTTACTCCAAGACTGACATTTACAGTAAAAAACCAAGCAATCCGAGAAATCGCAGCCTTTGCTCAATAGTTTGCTGATCCACATTTGGCAGCTTTTGAAGCCTCAAATCTTTTTGAATACAATGCCACCATCTTTACGAAAACAATTTGGAATAAGCCATAAAATAAAATGTGCATATGCTTTCCTTGATACACTGCATGGACGGGATTTGTTTAAAAACTTTCCTGATGTCTCATTTAGCGTCTTAAGCAACTAGTTACGGGACACCAAATGGATGTCAGTGCGCTGTGCACCTGCTCTGGTTGAATGTGTGGATTTTGACCCGGTGGTGTGTGTATTTCTGCAGGATCTTCTTGGTGTCCTCATCAGTGTTGAAAGAGTTCATGAGAACCAGCGGCACGTCGGCATTAAAGGTTTTGTTAAGATGCTGCAAACAAACAAACAAAAAGAGATTTGGAAACATGAGCAGCTGATCTAAAATGCTTCTTCCCACTGCAGAGCTGCTGCTGCACCTCGATCTGCTGCACAGTCAGGTCCAGGAAGGTGTTCTCGTTGCGGACGCTGATCAGACTTTTGGGGCCCTTGCAGCCCATGCTGGTTCCCAGGCCTCCGTTCAGTTTGACCACGACCAGCTTGTTGAGGCAGGAAGTGATGCTTTCAGGGAGTCCCTTTGCTTTGATCCTGTCGTAGGGCTGGACCTGAGCAAACAGAAGAGAGAGGATAACATTTACACACAGACAGCTTCAGTTATTACAGCTAGAAACCTGGGAGTAGTGATGGACTCAAACCTGAACCTTCAGAGTCACATAAAGACAGTTACAAAGTCGGCCTTCTATCACCTGATGAACATTTCCAGGATCAGAGGACTAATGTCTCAGTGAGATCTAGAGAAACTCATCCATGATTTTATAGTTGCATTGATTACTGCAACAGTGTTTTCTCAGGTCAGCCTAAAAAAACCCCAAATCCTCCAGCTGTGGCTGATCAGAACGCTGCTGCTGGAGCTCTGACTAAAACCAGGAAGTTAGCGCATGTCATCCAGTTCTAAAATCCTTACACTGGCTCGCTGTAGCTCAGAGAATAAACTTTAAAATTCTGCTGTTAGTTTATGAATCACTGATCAACTTGACACCACAACACATTAAAGATCTGCTGTTGTCATAGCAACCTTCCAGACCTCTCAGGTCTTCTGGTTCCGCTCTGCATCCCCAGAATCAGGACCAAACATGAAGAAGCAGCATTCATCTTCTATGCACCACAAATCTGGAACAAACGTCCAGAAAACTGAAAAACAGCTGAAACACTGAGTTCTTTTAAATCTAGACTAAAAACCCTCCTGTTTGGAGTTGCTTTTGAAACATAATCAATGGAACATTGATCAATATATTCAATGTGTTTCGATAATTTTAACAATGGCACTTGACAAAATGAAATTTTTATTGCTTTTCACAACTGTTGACTTTATTACGCATTTTTAATGTTAGATTATCAGACGTACTACTGTGTATAACCTTAAGTCAAACAGTGCAGTAAGGACAGATCTTTTTCAAGAGATTCTAGCGACTTCCTCTCTGTATGTTTATCATTTATTTGTACCCTGTAAATAACAATCTTGTTGGAAATGTTCATACAATAAGTACTGAACTTATTGTAGCGATACTTTAAAATGAACTATGTTTGAAACGCTTTTTATTTCAACATTTTCATAAAGTGAAAAATGGGATTATTACTGGAGCTCACTGTATCTATATGAAGATGCTGCACTTTTTTTAAACCAAAAAATGTCTGTACCTAAATAGAACTTTTTACACTTTTATGAGTCGTCGTGATCAATCAAAGTAGTATTCACCTTCCCAAACACGCCATCTCAGGGTCGGAGATCCCTAAATAGCGTAACAGGTTGAGCCAGATGCTTTTATTTTCTGCGGTCATGGCCGATTATTTAAAAATCAGCCCTTAAAATAAACATCTAAAGGTTTGCTTTCTATTGGCTCCTGACAGTCGTTACTGAGCAGAGGCTTACGGTTTCACTTTGAACACACCGCAGTCTCAGTACCAGCTGTAACTTAATCAGGCAGCAGCAGAGAGGCCTTCATTTGACATGCAGACAGTTTATGTAGAGGAATCACACAAGTCAGTGCCAATCTTAAACTGATCTGCAGGTTTAGCAACTGACTGAGAAACGCAACCAATCCTATAGACCTTTGTTTCCCAAACTTTCCAGCTTCTGAGCAACAAGATAGAAATGTAAGCGGGTCACGACCCCGACTCTTCGTTGAGCATGGAGGCATTTTTACAAACTCAGTTTAAAAAGTGGTGTGATGACACTCAGTTTCACCGGCCAAAATATTGGTCAACTTGTTGCTTTTATTGATTGATTGATTTATTTTCATCTTTTACATGTTTCTCAGCCTGGTCATGCCTGTCCGGACTTTCTTCCATGGACCTTACCAAGCTCCGCCCACAACCGACCCACGTGACCGCAAGTCTCACAAGCAAAGCCTCAGTTGTTTCTATGTAAACATGACTCGATTAGTGCATCATTTCTACCGGATTTTCACAATATATCAGCTACTAAATGGACAGAGGAACTAACAAGTTCATGTCATCATCTGGGAGGAGGTTACTGGTTTCTCAGTCACAAGCTGGTTGCAAACCTGAGGCCAGCAGGTGTCAGTCAGTTATGGTAGATCTGAACTTTGACCTCAATATGAGAAGCTACACGTTTTGTTTATTTTTTAAAAATTATTATTCTTTAATGAAGCTATAAACGTTTAGGATCGTAGTGAATATTTTTGATAAACCTGTCGGAAGAGGAAGTTCTGTTCTCATCGTCCTGGCGGCGTTCAGTTTGTCACCTACTGCCGAGATCGACTCAAAGCCTTCCCGCGATCGACCGGTCGATAGCGATCGACGTATTGAGCACCCCGGACAAATTGCGACCGCTGATTGGTCAGTTGCTGACAAATATCTCGGAGTGATTGGAGGAGGACATCATGTCAAATGTTTCCTGGAAGCCATAATACGCACAGACAAAGTTCAAATCCTCTTGTGGGATGGTTTTTTTTTTTTTTTTTAAACTCAGTGTATAGTAATTTATTTTTATTTTGTGTCTTTTGATGAAAATGCAGCAACAACTACATATAAGTAATGTTAAATCAGATGAAAAAAAATCTAATATTTTTCCTAATATGAGGGTGCTATGACTTTTTCAGGGGGAGCTATAGCACCTCCTAATGCCCCCCTGGCGCCGCCACTGGTTTGTAGGCTATACAAAACATGTTCATTAAATTTTTTTTGCTCAAAACCATTCTTAGATAATTGTCTGGTCAGTTCTGAATTTTTTCAGGGCGTCTTGTCGCTTTAAATCCAAATAAGCTGCTGCTGGCCACGCCCCCTAACTCAACGTTTACACTCACATGTGAAAATGGCTGCAAACAGATGCGCAATGATACAACCATATATCTTTAAAAAGCGTAAGTGGAGCCTCCTGCACAATCAACAAGGACATAGCAAGTGGTTTCTGGATGGTAAGTCAACAACAAAACACTTGTCTTTTCCAGCAGCCATTGTACAGTGTATACAGCTAGGAAACCGTTAAGGCCCATTAATTGTCACTTAACAATCGGAAGGTTTTTGAAATGGCTCATTTTCCGGACACCAAGAAACTTCAACTTATGAAAAGACATAAAAAGTGAACAGGGGATGGTTGCGTTCAGCTGAAATCGACTTTGCAGAGAGTGGAGACGTTGTTCAGGGGGCCTTCGGTAATTTTGATGTGAAGACTGATGATGTGATGGATGCAGTTTTTGTTTTTCTCTGTCAATAGCCACAGAAAAAGAGGACTTCAAGGACCCAGACTTGCATGTTCAGAACCTTAGTTGGATCTCAGCTTTGCTAGCTGTTGCTATAGACTGCTATCCCTCTGTGTTCGACCAGCTGTCTGTAATCTGAAGACCTCGTGTCCTGGTGAAGTTATTGGGGGCAGCTTTAAAGCTAGAGAAAAGCTCTTAAACACCTTCCTCCATTACAGCAGACATGTTGATGAAACATGACAAACACACTGACCTATTAAAAAATAACTTTCTGCAGGTGCAGAAGAAGAAACCAGGCTGTGTGTTGGCCCTATTTTTGATTTCTATTTCATGTCCAAATGAATGCTGTGCAACAGGTCAGTGATTAATGTCAGTGTTGCACCAAACCAGCAACAGCTGCATACCAAAATATAGTTTCATATCAATTAAACTCATTTTCTCGTGTGACCCGGTGATCATCAGCAGTAGTAAGGAGTCGGGAGGGTGAATGTCTTGGGGGTCTAATGTCTTCCAAAGCGAACTTTGTGAATGCTGTGGCGGTCAGTCTAATCTTAGCCGTAACCTTCGCTGTCCTGGGTATTCTGGGAGTGTGTGTGTGTGAAAAGTCACCATGCTGATTAATAACTGGTCAGAGCCTGGATGTTCTCAACGTCTAGGTCTGGTTACACTTGCTTGTTTCAGGGGGATGACGCGTATTCCCATTCTACTGCCAATAAATCATTTAAAGGAACAGTTCCACGTTTTAGTCAGTGAACTGGAGTCAAACCAGCAGATTAATTCAGATCAATCTACACTCCAAAACCACAAAATCCTACTAAGTATTTGTTTAGTTTCTGGTGGAAATATCTTAGTACACTGGAACTAAGACAAAACTAACTTACAAATAACTTTTTAGCAAGATATAAGATCACATTTGTATTCAACCCCTTTTAAGATTTGTAGATTTTTGTTTGCAAGTAATTTAGAATAAAATCTATTACTTTTCATCCGCTTCAGAACTTGTGTTTAATTGTCACCACAAATACACGAACTCCAATTTTCTGGCCGATCACAAATTTTTAAATAGCCTGATCTGCTGATTCCGATATTGTCCGATACTGATGTTTTTATTTTTGTCTCAAAAGTTGCTAAATTTAATTGCGACAAAGTAAATAAGTTGGCATTAGCGGGGTGACTACTGCCAACCACGTATGTGGCTGATTTTCAGAACTTTGCAGAGGCAGACAAGATTGATGGAAAAAATTGTTTTTTTTAATTTAAGTATCAGCCAATTGATGATCTTTCAAAAATAAGAAAATTGGTGTCGATTTATCAGTGAACCACTAACTGCCACATAAAATTCAAACAAAATTCATCGAAGTAAGTAAAAAGACAAGTTGTAAAAAATCTGGAAGACATTTGGAAGATTCTGTAAAGTTAAACTCTTAATGTTCAGATATCTCCATTTATTGAATGATTACAAAATAAAAGTTAAAGTTACACTAGAGTTTTCTTAAGCTAGCCAGGAATGTAGCCGCATGCAGACCAACCCTGTGGGGTCAGTGAGTCCCGAGGGAGTCTGAGTTTCAGGAAGTAAACCAAGTGGTGACTAATCATGTGACTGCTGCTCAGGGCTACGCTCTACATGTGAACGTGTCCTTGAGCGAGAACCAGACTCTGAATGACTTTCACTGTCAACACAGACATCAAATAAGGCGACTGCAAATTCACTAGGAGCCACATTTAAGAACCCAGAAATATCAGTTACTATTAAAAGCAGCTAAATACAGCTAACGTATTCATTTATTCTGCAACATAGGCAACGTTTACTTTTTCTTCCCAAATGGGATGATGCAGACGGACCAGATTATAGCTCAAAAACAAGCTTTCATTAGGCTCAATCGGTCTGCAGAAAACCTGGTTTTATGGGTAATAGGTGGACATTTCAAGATGCAAATATGCAGTTAAACTGAGATTTAATTGAAGGGATTTATTTAAAAATAACATTTAGCAAAAGCTTTCAAAGAGTAGAAAGCTGCTGATGCTGATATCTGTACGACTGTGTGTGTGTGTGTGTGTACTGTGATTGGAAAACTACTGATAGTTTTAGATTTTTTATCTTATTTTATTGTACCTTCATTTTTGTGACTTGTCAAAGGGCCGCAGATCGGAATTAGCTTTTGCTTTAATCTGGTTAATCACATCAGATTTATGTTTGAGTTGTGCCATTACAAATAAAATTCATTATCTATGCTGCAGTCAAATTTCTGTTGGAAATTATTTTGTAAATTAAATAAAGTTACTTGAAAATTATGGGAACCATTATTTGGATTCAAATGCTAAAGTGAGACTTTTAAATTAAATTTATGTTACATTTAGTTTAGATATGCTGTGTGAGAATGTGTTATAAAAAAAAGACACTGTGCAATCCTGCAGCCTGACGTCTGAGTCGAGGTTTGTTGTGAGCACCAGAGCTGGACTGCAGAACCAGAGGGATTGCAACATGGAGCCGAATAAACAGCGTGACTTCAGGTGTCAGGGGTCTTACCGATTCCTCTGGCGGCCGCTTGATTTTGGCCCAGTCCACTGAGGGACCTTTGACCTGCAGGAATCTGTGGAAGAGGTTCTTGAAGCCATTGAAGTCTTTTCTGGAGACCTGAAAGAAAACCAACCAAAGATTAGTTGTGTCTGATGGAAAACAGGTTTTTCCTCATATTTTGTTTAACCTGAGTGAACGGTTAAAATACCAACACTGGAAGATGAGCTGCTTTTTGTGGTATTTGGTGTTTAAATTAAAGTAATAAATTATCTTTGTTGCAAAGAAAAACTTCTCAAATGAGAAGTTTGGAGCCTGAATGTGGGAATTAAATTAAAAATAACCATGTACTAGCTACATTTTGGATAGCCGGTGAGAATTGCTGATTGATTTGTTCGTTTCTCAATCTAACGGCCATTATTGACACAAGCCAATAAAATCTTTCTCTGCATTTTTAAACACTGTAGCAACATGGTAACCAAACAAAGCTGCACAGTACTGCAATTTGTGAAAGATGTGATAATGTTCAAACTAGAGATGCACCGATACAATATTAATATCTGTATCGGTACTGAAATTGAAAGAAAATCTAGATCGGGTATCGGTGACAACGTGCTAGATTGTTAAGGGCAACTTTATGTTTTATTTGTTATTTTACATTGTATTTAGAATTCCTAATTGCATTTTCTGAACCACTTGAAAAATTTGTTGCAGTTTATTTGGTAGTCAATCTATTATTTTTTATCAGTTTTAGTTTCTTTAATTTATTTTAATTGGCTGTTATTTTCCAAATTGCACTGACTGAACAAACTAAAGTTGTAGTTTTACATGTTGGACCATGTAAAATGTGTCGAGTGATTGGTGTATTTACCTGCTATAACGGTGCAGTTATAAAATAAATTTGTCTGTGTTAAAAAAAAAGGAAAAAAAACGTTTTAAATCAATTCAGCACCATCTTTCTGTATCGGTATTGGCTGATACCAAAACTCACATCTGTATCGATATCAGAAGTGACAAAAGTGGACTGTTCAGACAATTAGTGCAAAATGTTGATTAAAGTGTTTATAGTTATCTATCAATAACTTCTAGATGGATGGCAGATCTTTATTGGATCTTGACCTGTGTGGGCTTTTAGAAAATGTCGGACATTCTGACTTCAGCAGAGCTTTCTGTAATTTTTTACAGATTTAGATTTGGATTTGATCTTTCTGGGTAAAAAGGGAGCTTAAAGTTCAAGTCCTCTTGTAAAATGTCCGTCATATTTCTAATTTTAGCAATTAATGAGGCAGGAGATGCTATAAAAAGTCTGAGAACCACTTTTAAAAAAAACATTACTCCATTTCCAAGAACTTAACAGAACAAAAACTTAATACATAAAAATTGTGGAAGAAATATTTTGATGGAAAAATTGACAAAGATGGTAAGGCTACAAGAAGCACAACTGTGCAAAAAATTGAAAAAACTGACCTTTTTATAAGACTTTAAATGAAAAATGAGAACTAGAATAATAATTGATGAACATACTAATCTGCTAAATTGTCAGAATATTAAGATTTCCATTGTTTAGTTTATTTGTTTAACTTGTTTGTTAAAAAAGTCAATAATAAATATTTAAGTGACATAAAAATAGCTTCGAGTTGATAATTTGTCATAGACAGTGTTCAAATATTTGCATTAAAAGGACTGTTGCCTCTTCCATCCTCAAGATTTAAAAACAATACTGGTATCCCTTTGTGTTGTCTACGGTTTCCTTTAAAGATATAACTATTAACATAGAGAACACAATTAAAAAAGAACACCTTTTTGTTTCTTTTTTTACCAAAGAACTGACCCATATTCAGTGTACCAGTGATGAGGCTGGCCTGGAAAACAGCTAAGACACAACTAATGTGTTAGAACATTTCAGAAATATAAAAAAAATATTTGTAATCTGTGAAAAACTTGTCTTTAAAACAGGCAGAAGATGCCACTGCACTGTTTTGTTTTTCTTAAACAGGCCATTTCAACATCATGTGTGTTTGGGTCAGAATTTAAAGGTTGTCTGTCTCGATTCCTGCAGAGTCGTGTTTTCAGACAGAAGCTCTGATGGACTTTCGGTTTGCTGGAACATTTGTTCTGCAAACAGTTGCTCAATACATGTAAATACAGATAAACCAGTCCGTGACTCTTGTTCCACTCTGTGGCCCACGCAGTGGAACAAGAGTCACGGACTATGAAAAATTAGTCATTTTTGAAACATGTAACAATAAAAGACAAGAGTGCACAGAATAAACATGATTAAAGTGCATAAACCTGCAAACAAACAACAAGAGCTTGATATTTCTGCATGGATTCACCTGCAATCAGAGTTTTAAGGACGTTTCTGCAGAGGTCTACCCACCTCAGCTTCAGCTTTGTTGGCCGTGGCCAGCAGCACCTCCAGCTCCTGATGCATGGAGGCTTCATGCTGCTGACGGAGCTTCTCCTCAAACTCCGTCATCGGTCCTCTGATGAGAGCTGGAAACACACACAAAGATCTTCCTTTTTACTCCCTTGGAAACAAATGAGCTACTCATGTTTTGCTATTGTTATTTATTCTAATTAAAAACAATATTGTAAAAAAAATAGTCATTATCAAACTTTTTTTTTACACGTCTGGTAAGAAAAACTTTCTGAAAGGTCCTGATGACTTGTCTACCAGGCAGTAAACTTACCGTCTACCGTAAGCGACATTTTTACCAGAGTCTGTTTAAAGAACAAAGATTACGGTAACAAGCTGTGGAGACTGTCAGCAGCTCGCAGGTTTTCCAGGCAGGTCAAGCAGCTCTCTAAGAGTCCTTGCATGCATTAAAAAGTCAAAAATGGTCCCTAGTTAAAACCGCAGCGCCAGTCTCTGTCCCACAACAATACACAGCCTCCTCATCCTCAGCTCAGAGGAAGCTCACACATTCTGGACTGTGATTCTAATCTGAACGCAGGGCCAGCCCACAGACACACACACCAATCACACACAACCAGAGAGAGAGTCAAAGTGTGTGTTGGGGTGGGAGTGTCTCTGTCAGACACCCTCCAGACCGCACTCCAAATCCAGAACACTTTAAAGTTTTGGGCTGAAACTTCTGCCGCTTACAGCTGATGTTACATTTGCAACTAAATCATCTGGATAAAATTTAAGCAGCATTACACTGTAAACATTGTTATTATATTATTATTATTATTATTATTATTATTATCTTGGGTTTTTTTCTTCTTTGATTAGCATGCCCTGTGGTAATCTCATATACACTCAAACATTTGGGCAAATTAAAAACAAAAATAAGTATCAGAAATAAACAGGCTTCCACTTTAATAAATGAGCAAGAATTCAAAGTGGATTAGTCTGCATCTTTTTGAGTAAAGGTTCTGTTTTGAAAATTTTTAGGTTTTAAGCTATAAAGAAAAGCAGGTTTTAGAGAGTTAAATAAAATACTCCCAGCAGCCAAACATAATTTTTTTAAGTTCTTTTAATGTTTGCAACCCCATTCAGGTTTTTTAAACAAAAAAAAACATCTATTTTCCATTAAAGGAGTAAAAATTTATGTTTAAGTCACTGACAGAGGCTTTCACTAAGGTAGACCTTGAACAGGTGCAATGTAATATTCAGCATTTTGGCATCAAAAACAAGTAGGTCAGAGAGGTTTAAACAGCGACCTTGTTTACGAGGTCAAAAGGTCAAGCTACTATAACTTCAAAATAAAGCAACTACTTGGGTAAAGCCTGCTTGAAATTCTCAGATTCATCACATTATGTGTTTTTAACATTTCTATAGCTTCAGTTGGGCATTTAAACATCATATAAAACATAATTAAATAGGTTGATTTGCTAGAAAATACACCTATCTGGTCTTAAAATGGCCCTAGTGATGTTTCAAACTTTAATAATGTGTGTGTCCAAGTTCTGTGACACATAAAACCACAAACACAAACGCACATTGGTTTGACACAGGTTCAGGGCAGAAGCACACGACTCAGTGCATTTAAATCAAACATGTATGTCAGCCCACAGCCGTGAAAAAGGACACCAAACTTGCACTAAGAGCTGCATTTCTCTCTAACGAAGCTCTTACCCACCTGCTCAAAAAGTCAAAGCCTAAAAAACAGAAACCCTCAGCGGTTCGGACACACAGTTTCACACTGGGTACCATGGACCACCCGGGGACTTAGAGCTGGGACAGGAAAAAGGCGAGTAACAAGGTGGAAACTGGCAGCAGCGTCATCACGCCGCCCGAGAAGCTTAGCCTGTTGCTTCTGCAGCGCGAGCCCATTCCTCCCGCTAACGGAAGTGACGTAATGGGAGGAGCTGGAAATCACGGCCGCTATTGGTGGAAGGCGTTCGTCAATGTTTGCCCCGCCCACTGAGGAACTCGATCACCTGTCAAGTCAAAACAAGTTTCTTTTGCTTTTATGTTTTCGTCCGGTCAACAGCTAATAAAATCAAAATATATTTAAGTTATATAGTTATATATATTATTATTTGATTTCATTATTTTCCTGATCGATATTGACAGGTAACTTGATGTTACTATAAAATTAGTACAGTATATGTTAGTAACTTACATTTACTCAGAGGTGCGTAGAATACCCAAAAATAGTACTCAGGTAAGAGTAGCACTACGTCATCATATTTTACTACAGTAGAGGTAAAGAGTAGCCATCCAAGAATTACTCAAGTAAGAGTAAAAGAGTATTTGGTAAAAAGTCTATTCAAGTACTAAGTAACTGATCAAATTATCGATCATTTAATAATTAAAAATAACTTTAACAGATGGATCAAAATTGAATTTTTGGTATTTTAAGGAAGAAAATCATATAAGCAACAAAAAGTAAAATCAGGAAAGATTTTTTTCTTTTTCAAAATCAGTTTCTTTTAATAAACTTTAACAAAAACTGCAGGTATGTGTCAGTGTCTGGTGAATTCTGGCTTAAAACATGTTTGTTCTTCAAGTAAGACTAACAATACTTCATAATAAAATTGCTCAATGAAAAGTAAAAAGTTGCATTGTGGTAAAAAATACTTTCCCCCCCCCCAATTTACTCAAGTAAATGTAATTGCGTAAATGTAACTAGTTACTACTCAACTCTGCATTTAGAAATAAAAATGTTATTTGGTGTACTTTTTACTTTTACTTGAGTAATATTATTATTCAGTGTCACCACCTTTACTTGAGTAAAGTTTCTAGATACTCCACCCACTAAACAGGTTTTAACCAAAAACAAACACAGTACCTCATGTTTGTACACAAATGCTGTTGGTTTTTAGTAATCAAGGTAAACAATATTATATCCATCTATCTATGCGCCTATATGTACTGCCTATTAGTTTTATATTGAAAAATTAATTTAATAGATTTTTTACTGCGTACACATACACCAACACATAATTGAATTTGAAATTATGCCGCCCCCATGTGGTTGCTGTCATCTACTGTAAGCAACCGATGGACAAAAGGATGTTACATGTATGTAAAACTGAGTGTGTAAAATGTATACAAAGTATATTATTCGTTTTACATCGAATACTAAACTGTTGAGCTCTTGTTTCAGCTCAGTTTAAAACAAGCAGAGAAGTTTAGGAGCGGGCTGAGGTGTGTAGTAGTGAGTGATGAGAATCGATGAGGCTGGAGAAGGTTGGTCAGATTTCTTATTTTTATTGAAGAGAAGATGGTTCGTTACAGTTTCTGCACAGCTAATGTGTGTGTTTTTATCTACTAACAGAGACGTCTTGGTGTCTTGCACAGACACAGGTCAGGCCAGGTTGTGGAGGTTATAACAGGTTTTCTGGAAACCTGAAGAAGGGGCCAAGTTACACACACACACACACACACACACACGCACACCTCCACACATACTCTCAGAGGTGACACACAGACTCCAGCTCAGATGGTTTAGCAGTGGAGGACATCTTCAGAGGCGAGAACAGCCAGGATGTAAGAGCTGCTGCTGGTCAGCAGGAGGGGAGAGTCACTTGGACAGGAAGTCCAGGGCCGTGTCTCGCTCCTCCACCAGCTCAGCTGCTGTGGCGTCCATCTTGGCTCTAGAGAAGTCATTGATTTCGAGACCATCCACTATTTTCCAGGACTTGTTCTGGGAATTATAACAGAGAAAACACTTTAAGGGTTTGTGCACTTATCCGACAGTAAAGTACAAGTATTTACAAGGCAAGTTTCCAAACTTTTCCAGCACCAGCCCTTGGGGATAAAAATACAAACGAACTAAAGAGAACAGCTTCAATTTACCATTTTATAATATTGTTTATTACCGTTAATAACATCTTGTGATAGTATAGTACATTCTACAGAGGGGACAAGGTAAACTAAAACAACAAACTTATGTTTTGAATAAAATGCGTCTCTTACACATAAACCATATAGACCTGACTGGTCTAATAAAACTAAAAAATAAAACAAAAACAGAAAAAGATGGCTCTCTCTAAGTATAAAAATCTCTTAAAAATGTTCTTGCCAAGTTTTCAGGCAATTAGTAAATAAAGATATTTTTGGTAATTCCAACTGACCTAAAACAAGAGAAATGTGGCCTGATGTAACTTCAGACAGTGAGAAAAAAAATATGTTTTATTATCTTTACATATCTGGTTTCAATTGTACATAATGCCTTTCAAATTTGGACTTTAAAGAAATATTAGATTGCAATTTATTACAAAATTCAAACATTTTCAAGGATTTCACAAACCCTTTACTTTGATACTTAAAAGTTTTGAAACAAGTGGTTTTCTTTTCACTTAAAAGCCTCAGTTTGACAAAAAAGAAACATCTCTCATTCAAAGTGTCAGAAAAAAACTGAATGTGTTTAAAAATCAACAGGAAGAGAAATAAAATTGAGTGAACCCTTTTGAACAGAACAGCCTGATTCCACCAATCGTTCTCATACTGAAATGGTTTTAAGATCCAGCTCACCTTGATCTGGACGGGGAAGGAGTAAATGAGGTCCTCCGGGATGCCGTAGGAGTTTCCAGAAGCATACACACCCATGGAGATGAACTCACCCTGCAGGAAACCAAACAGAGAAACTATTTATAGTAGTTTAAACAACAGAGAGTGATACTGACTATGCTGTGTCAAAAACAACTTAAAACAAGTTTGGCTTCTTTTCACAGTCAAATTTGACATCTTGAAATTGAACCCTGTCTCTTTAAGAAGCTCCTACTCTACAAAACTCCCCTGTCAGCATTTCAGATTCACAACGCTATTCATTGTGCCTTTTCTAGCATAATGAGAAGTAGTTTGTATAAGCTCAGCAGATTTGCAGTTCCACCAAGTGTTTGCTAATTGCTATTAGCAAGCTAAGGAAGATTCACGGATCCCTCAAACATGCATGAAAGAATCAAAGCAACAAACTTAGTGTGTTTTTGATTAGAGAATAACATTGTAACATGATGTAAAACTAAAGAAAATCGATTTTACATCATACTGCCTCCTTAAACCAGCTAAGGTGGTTTAAATCAAATATATGAAATTGCTAGAATGGCCTAGTCGAAGTCCAGACCTAAATGCAATTGACAATCCGTGTGAAGACTTCAAAACTAATGTTCAGGGAAACTGATTGAGCTTTAAATAATTAGCAAAGATCAGACAAAAATGTCTAACTGACATACTTGTTAATACCTGCTAGTATAAGAAAGAAAAATAAATCAAAGGTTCTGATTTTTATTTTGAAAAAATTAAAACAAAAAAAGTTGTGTTATCCTAAGAGTTCCTGCTGCTGAGAAACCAGCATTTTAAAAAAAAATGTATTTACTTCAAACATGTTAATAGTATAAAAACAGACATGAACAAGGAATGAAAAGACATATTTTTGTACCACAATAATCTTAACATGTTCAAAAAGGAGTGGGAGTAAAAAAAACATATGAAGTCCAACCCCATAAACTCTTACCATGTTTTCAGATGAACCCTCGTTATTAAATCTTTACGTAGGTTAATTTTCAATTGTATCTCTTTTTTTTGTCTTCTGGAAGTAATGATTTTTGTCAAAGTGACCACTTCCTGTCCTTTCTGCTCACACTGACCTCCTTGGTGCCAAACCAGATATCCCTCATGTGGTCACAGATGGCCTTGGCCGCCGACATGGCGCTGGACAGTTTCCTCGCCTTGATGACGGCTGCACCTCTCTGCTGTACCGTCTGCAGAAGGAAAATATTTCAAAAACAAAGGTACTTTTAAATAATTTTACATTTTTATACACCCGTCTTTGACAGGAGGCTGAGTACTCACAGAGATGAAGTCTCCTCTGAGCCAGGCATCGTTCTTCACAGCTTCGTATGCAGCCTTCTCACCGCCAGCGACGTTCACCTTGGCATGGTGGACGTCAGGGTACTGAGTGGAGGAGTGGTTCCCCCAGATGATGACGTTCTTGACATGGCCGGAGGACACACCACAACGCATCGCCACCTGCAGGTCAGAGTGATGAACTGTAACTAGAAGGATGATCTTAAATTTTTCCGGACTATAATTTGTCCTAGAAGTTCTTACGATAAACGATAATATTGTTGTAGAACACATTCTCAGAGATAAAGAAACTTTAAATTCTAATGAACATTCAATACTGGAACTGGAAGACATTTAAAATGTCCAAAATAGATAAAACAACAAATAAAATTAATTATGAAGTCTCTGTAAACAAAATTGTCCTTCAAATAAAAGAGTTAGTTGAGACCAAAGTACTAGACTGAAGACTTTTGTCATCCAGAAAAAGAGAGAAAAAACAATAAATCATGCAAATGGAAATTACTGAGCTTGTTTTAATTTATCATGCAATCATACCTTTCCAAATCTTCTTTCAAATTAGAATCAACACTCATCTTATCTCTTATTTGACACACAACGTTTCTGAATTGATTGTTTCTAAAGAAATTTGATTTTGCAAATTGGATCTCTGTTTCTTTAAGAAGCTTCTACTTTTGGTTTCAACTGTATATTCAAAAAGCTGTTCCTACAGAAATAAAGGAAGTCATTTTGTCCTTGTTTTTTCCAGCGTGCTCATAACTGAGGGTCATCTTCATAAAGACCTGGACGTACCTGGGAGCACGCTCTGTTGTGGTCCAGTCGGGTCAGGCAGGAGAAGTTCTCTTTTGGGATAGACGGAGCAGACTTGGAGGCAATCAGACAGTTTGTGTTTGCCGGGTTTCCAACCACCAAAACCTGATGGGAAGAATCAAGAATCTCTCTGTGAGTCGGGCAACACTTGTTACACACAGCTCAGAAACAGAGGAGGATCAAGTTTCTGTCAAAATCACCAGATAGTCATACTTTAAAAACAAAATCTTATTAAGTATTTTTGGTTTAGTTTTTAGTGCAAATGTCATATTACACTTGAAATAATACAAGGGAACTTACAAATAACTTTTCAGCAAGAAATATGAGCAGTAATAACGTGTACTTGTTACATTGGCAGTTTATTTAACTTATAACAAGACATTTTCCCATGTTTTATTGAAATAATCTGCTAGTGGAACTTGAACCTTTTCATCAATAAAAGTTAGAAAGTTAGAACAAACTGTTAAAACTTGTAAATTTTTATAGATAAAGGGCTGTAAAAAGCATTTGCACCCTTACAAATTCCTTATGTTTTTGTCTTTTAAATGTTTTAACCAATATCCGACAGATAACTAGAGTAAGTATATAGAGCAATATTCATATACTAAATTATTAAAATCAACCTGTCTGTGGGTGAGAGTGTAAATAATAAAATGTTTTCCTTTCTGCACAGATTTGCCATTAATCACACCTTGATTTCTGGAGATATTTAACCTGTCTGATGTCACTCAAGAGGTTTTATGACACAAGGTGCTGATTTATTTGTTGCAGACTTACAGATCATAGTAAACTGTGATTTTGTAGCAACATGAAGATGTGGTTGTACACAGATTTAAAGGACAGCAGAAAAAACTGCTGGCTTTGTGAAAAAAGACAGCAGTTTTTCCTGGTGAAAAGAGCTCACTTCAGCACTTTCATGTCCTGTGTATTGTTGGTAGCAGTATAAGCATAAAAATAGAAAAGAAAAAAAAAAAACTTTTCTGGGAAATTATACCCTCAAATTTGGAGTGCAGCACACTGAGGTTAGACACCATTATGTAGCTCAATAACACCTAATCAGTTAGGAAGCCGAAGGCATCACCTTTACGCTCTTCTTGGCATACTTGTCCAAAGCGGATCCCTGAGTCTTAAAGATTGCCACGTTTGCTTTCAGGAGGTCCTTTCTCTCCATTCCCTCCTTCCTGGGCATGGAGCCCACCAAGATGGCGGCATCGATGTCCTTGAAGCCCACCTCCACCTTGTCAGTGGGGATGACCTCTGTAGACAGCAGAGACAAAAGTTAACTTTAGGATGTATGTTATGTAGGACATTTTATCTTGCCATGTTGTTTTAATGTTTTTAAATTGTTTTATGTTATTAAAGGCCCATCTGGGGAAGTGCACTGCAATCTACGTAAGGCTATAAATGTCACAGTGTTCAGTATTTGTTTTTACTTTACACTTGTCCATATTCAAATGAAGAAAAAAAGAAAATGTGGGACATGTTAAGTTGCCTGAACATTTTGATAGAAAAGTAAAGACCTGAATGCATTCTTCTTAATATTCTGATGCCTTCCTATGCATACTATGCTACTTTTTCCTTCAGTCTCAAAGCTAAATGATCTGAAGACTTCCGAGAAACATCAGTAGGTCTTTGAGATAAATTCCTGCTGCTTCAACTGATTCTAATGATAACATTGGTTTGCCGTTTGCTGGGTCAAATCCATCTGCTATCAGACTGAACTTCAATCTGTGCTCACTGCTGCTCTGTTCATTGTTGTACCACCACAGCTCTGATTGGCTGCTGTGGTGGCTGAACCAGCATCCAATCAGAAGCCTTGTTTTTGACACTCCTTCCTCCTGTGTGTAGGAGAAACGGTCTTCAAGGACACCACAGAGACTCATTATAACCCACTTGAAAGTGGGTGTTTTGTTGTCTGCTTTTCTTTGGGAAAACATCCTGAAACCAAAGGGATTATATGCATCGTTTGTGATGAAGCGTTTTAGTGTAAAACTCAAGAACAGGTTTAAAAACCTTCATTAAATAAGAATTTAATGTTCCTGTTTCTTTTGATTAGAAACAGGAAAAAACTCACCCATCAGCAGCGGGAGGGCGCAGTCCTGCAGCTCCATGACGACTCCGTCCAGCACAGGCAGCATAGGGGGGATGTCCAGCAGGATCAGGATGATTGGCTGATGACAGGACGGAAAACTGATTTTAAGGGGATTTTTCAGACAACAAAGTCAAGAACTAACAGTCCGGGGGTGAAAAGGGTGATCTTAATGTTGGTTTAAGTATGCATGCTATGACATTCCATCTGGTTCAGGAAAATGAAAACCTTTCCTAAAATTTACACCACCAAATGTCCTTCATATTTCTCAATGTTTCCTGAAAGACATTCTTACAATATTCTCCATCTTGCTAGACTCCTTTCCGTATTTAAAGTCAAAATTTGACTTTAAACACTGAAACTTTTTTCCTCTTAAATAAAAAAAACAACTAATACTTTAAATTGCACAAGTTTTCTAAATATTTTTGCAGCTATGAATTGTTCTTTCAGGTTAAACTCAAGATGTTGCAGGATATTTAGCGCAGCCAATAATTAAAGTTTATAGATGGTCACACATAGGATTTTAAATATAGACCAAGTTCATTTTTAGTCTCAGCTGACCAAAGCATGTACTTCCTGTGTACCCTGTCCTTTACCTATTGTTGCAAACTGCAAACAGGACTATATTTGTTAAATGCATGACTGACAATTCTTACCAATTAGCTGATTTTTGAAGGGAATAGGTTGCACTGGGTTTTATTTATCACTATCAGGGTAAAGGAGGTGCCCCAAAAAAAATTGATGGAAAAAGAAAAGCTTGCTACGCCTTTCAGTTTTGGTAAAAATTTGAAAACCCATTTTCTTTCTACTTCACAACTGTGCACATTTCTATGTTAGTTTATCATCTACAGTTCTATTAAAAAGCTCAAGATGTGCTTTTGCAAGTCACTGTAAACATGTTTTTGTGCATGGCTGTATCTCAGAAACTTGTAAAAAAAAAAATTAGGTTTTTGTTTTTGCTCAGCTGCAAGGTTACCAACATGATTACATTTTGAACAAATGGTGCATCAAATACATTCTGAGACAATTTTCCAAGGTTGAATTCAAATCCTGAAGCTGATACATGTTAGACATTTTCACTGGGTCCTGAGTAGGATCAGTAAACTCTGGATCTCCAGCTTATCCTTATAATTCTTGGGATTGTTTCTTAAAGTCTTATTTTTATTTTCCTCCTCTACATCAAGTCATGCTGCAAGTAAATCGAGGGTATTCTTTCAGTGAACATGCATTATTCATTGTAATTCCATTACATAACAGTAAAGCACTTTGTCCCAGCTGTGCAGTGATCGGGTTCATGGCAAAAGGGGGCCTTCTGCTGCTGCTGAAGGTTATATAATAAAACCTGAATGAATCTTACCTGATCCTTGCCAAACACATCTCCCTTTGCGATGCTGTACAGCAGGGAGTAGGCAATCTGGCCTGCGGCACCAGTCACCACAACACGAATTGGTTCAGCCTGGAGGAGAAAAAAACAAGAGTGGCTCGTTTGAGTAACCAACCTAGTTACTTAAGAGACATGTTATGGCACCAGCCTGCGTTTCTGTTGTGTGAGTTAGATCACTCGTTGTGTGTGTACATTGTTTTATGAAAGGAGGGTAACCGGTTAAACTCTGCTGTGAGACAGTTTGTTCACAAGGTCATTAACAGCAACTAGCCCTGCAGCAAAGCTCTGTCCTTCACATGAAGGAGACTCGTCAACAAACTCCATTAAGATCACTGAAAACAACAGAATTACTTTGCATAAACCTTAAGTTGAATCTTAAGTCATTCAACTTTGTTTCTAATTTGATTTGTTTGTTGGCATGTAAGATTTATCTTCACATTCTGCTTCAAAATACTAAACGGCCAACACGTAACCGTTTTTCAACCGTTACGATTTGTTAAGATTCACCCTGATGAAGATCGCCCTGATTGGTTAATCGGGCAAAATAAAAATCAAGTCTCTGTGACGTCATCGTGACGCTTGCGCCACGCCACCCGCCCTTTCCGTGTCAAAGCGGATGAAAACGCATGAAAGCGCCGCCGAGCAGCAGCAGCAGCTCCTCTCAGTGTTGAACTAACAAGCACCGCTGTGTCTTGGTGCTAACTTTGTGCGTTTACATTCAACCGCTGGCCCTCATTACCGAGATGCTAACTGCGCAACATCCCGGCTAAAGCAGCCCACCAAACACAGTAATAATATTAGCATTTTAGCATAACGTGAACAATAAGGTACGATGTTTTCACCGACCACAAAACTACATTTGGATTATTTCGAAAGACGTACGTTGGCAAAGTCTTTATAATATCATAAAGTGATATTCCTAATCATTAATTTGCTCCTCTTACCATTTCTGCTAAAGGATGAAGTTGCGTTGGCTCAGCTGCTGCTCTCCCTGCTCAGAGTCGGACTGGTAGACGGAGGGGTCACCTCTATCCGACACTTCCTACGTAAGTACGGGACTTGTAGTCTTTTTTACGATGCTTTTTCACTCTTTCTGACTGCAACTACCTCAAAAAGAACGCAACGCCCCAGAATGCATTGCTCTGATCAAACCGCGCCCACTCGTGCCACATTCAACAGTGAACGATTTTCTGAAAAGACTCCTTTTTTAGAGAGGAGATTCTTTAAGCCGCACAGCAGTGACATCTTGTGGCCAACTGAGAAATTACATGATTTTCTTTAAGACATCAGCCTTTAGCGCTACAAGATTCCAAGTATTTACGAACAAAATAAGAAAAATAGATAAGTCTGTTTCCCTACCATTAATATTTCATTTTTAAACAAATTTTCAAGATACAAGCCCATTAGATCCCATTGACATTTAAGAACCTGTAAGATTTTGAACCTTTGAGACAAAAAAGACCAACAAAAATTACACTAAATATGTACATTTGAGGAATCACCTAACCTTTAAAAAAATTATCTGCAAAGCCACTGAATAAGGTTCAGTAAGGGTTAACTGCAAAAGTATTAAACTCTTTCCTTTTCTAAAAAATTACTTCACAAACCTTAATTTATTGTATTCGATGCATATTCTTGAGGGGACTTTTTGAAAAATCTATTAAGCAAAACACCAATGTGTTTACAGAAAGCACTCAAGATTTAAACAGAAACACATGTAAAAACTATAAAAGCATAAGAACAGCTCAAAAACACTCAGTGAAGAAGAGTCAAAGGCCTGAGTCAAAGTGGATCTTTAAAAATGTCTTTAAATGATCAACTTTCTGAACAGATATAATGTGGAAAGGTAGATTATTCCAGAGAATATGATAAGCTAGTGTAAACACATGATCATCATTATTGCTTTTTTACTTTGGATTTAGAAAGGATAAGGAGCATTTGGTAGTTTGACCTCAGGTTTCTTGATGGGATGTGGATATGTTATTATATAAACATAATAAGAAGATCTTGAAATCAATCCTGCATTAGGCTGTGAGCATGTGAAGCAAAGCCAGCGCCGGTGTTATGCACCAACATTTTACAAAATTATAGTAAAATACTATATAGTATTTTATATAGTATACAGGTCAATTCAAACTCTAAGGTTTTTCAGTTTATTTTGTGCTCTCTCTGTCACACACAAAAATGCACTTTTAATCATTTTTATGATATTATTAAGTGTCATCAGATGTTTTTCTAAATTGTTTTCAGAAATACCTTTAATTTCAGTCCTCACAACATGTAGCAAATAAAATAATTTAACATCCTAAATTAGTGATGCTTTAAATTACTACTTCAATGATTGTGTTGTGTTTATCCACCTTGGGAAATTTACAGCACATAATAAAATATCTTCACCTAGTGGATGACAATGGAACAAAGTTTTGAAAGGATTTCAATAATTTACTCTATTTAGTTTAAAATGTTTATAAAAGACTTGAAGAAGAAAATAAGTAATTTGTGTAAGCCAAGCCAAAGATACATAAAACTAAGACTTAAAAAAGACCCAAGGAGGGTTAAAAAAAAAAAACATTTTCAAAGATAAGGCACTAATTTTCCATTCTTGTTATTTTCTGATAAATCCTGATCTAAGTACTAATTTTGTATAACAAAATAAGTGCTAATTTGTGCTAAAAATAAATAAAAGTAACTGATTCATCCCAGGTGAATTCACTGGGTTGAATTAGATGATTACTTTAATTTCAAAGTAAAAGTCTCTCCCTCTACTGCAGGAAGTCTCTTGGGTTAACTGTAAACTTGTCAAGTTGTCAACCTGTTATGTGTAGCTTGGCAGGAGGTAAATCCTTGTAATGAATCCCGTCTGACCTTCCAGAGAATAGGACAACTCTGCTTTTATTATTGTCTTAAAGTTATTTTGTAGATGTTAAAATCAGAAATATGCTTTTTAGACTTTGTAATTTGAAACTCTTAAATAAATGCTCTAGTGAGCATTTTTTAATACAAGGTTCAAGTTCAAAGAGGTTACAAGTTTTCAGTTCTTGTATTTATTCACTACTGTGCAAAAACCTCATCTGAAACCAGACACGTTGCATGAAAAACAACAGAGAGAGTGATAAATGTGGCTGATAAATGCTGTTGATTCTTAGAGTACAGCAGGCTGCAAGATTTAAATCAATGACCAACTAACAGGAAAACCTGACGACAAGCTGCTGAGGTAACTCATTCTTTAAAATCAGGTGTGCTGAGGCTGGCGAACGTCTAAACAACATGCAGGATCAGGGCCGTGAGGCACTGTGCAGGAGAGATCAGACAGGGAATCAGGTGGTGTTTCCAGGTAAACTGATGCCCGGGTATAAGCAGGTCAAGGGCACAGCAGCCATGTTGGATTTTCAAGTTCTGTTTTTATCAAGCTGCTCAGAGCTGCAGCAGCTCAGCAGTGTGAGGAACTGACCGTGGTGCTGATAAGCTGCAGTTTGTTCAGCTGCTGCAAAGCACCGGCAAACACAGAGAACACAACCGGAAGTCTGAAAATGTAACTTTCAAAGTAAAATTAGATCCGCTCCTGCTGAAGTTAATTGTTCTAGTGGGGTCACTCAAGTCAATTTTCTTTTATTATTAACATTTATTAGCAAATAAAAACAAAACTAAATAAACAATGAGGTGTTTAGTTTAAACCTTACATCAATTAAAGAATTATTTACCTAAATTCAAATGTTTTCACTCAAGCTGCCTGCATAATACACAGCAAATAAAGTGTTAATGGTTAATATTTACATACAGTCATAATATCAAGTGTTATTAATTTACACATTCAGCCTGTTCTAAGTAATCTCACTGTCACTTGATATAAAAAATGACTGTGCCCAGATGCTTTTGGCTGCAAAATAGCACGAGGGGAAAAAAAGTGGACTCAACAAGTCTTATTGTCAATTTTAACAATATCTCCATTGCATGACTTTATAAAATTGTGTAGCTCATGTTTTCAGTTGAATAAAGATTAGGTTTGACATACATTCATGTGTCCTTAAAAGTTTTAATGAAACTATATCTCTGAATGCGTAATTTTAAACAATAAATACATACCAATAATTACAATTATTGTTACTACATTTTACAGAAAAATTTGCACTTCATGGCTAATTAAGTTAGCTTTGTTTGCAGACTTTTATTCTGAAACCAGTAAGCGGAAGTTGTTTGATATACATTCTCTGATCTACTGGAGTAAATACTTTATCAAAACCGCAGACTTTGACTTGTATTATTGAATAAATCAGAGAGAATTCCCACAAACGTGTTAGTATGTCTACAGAGACTTTTTTAATACGTTCATTTTAAAGGCCTACCTAACAAAATATAGGGCTCTCTGCTGCACTCCTATATTTACCAATGTAGCAAAAGAAAAGGGGGAAAACAAAGACACATTTGAGACAGAAACGGTTTTACGTATGAATTCCTCTGCCGTGGTGCGTTCAAAGTCAACTCCGCCCCCCGGTCTTTCTAGGCAGCTGTGCTGCTTTTAGCTCACCTGCTGGGAAACAGCCCGCACCACCAGATACATGGACGTCAGCAGCGTCAGCATGGTCCCGCCGTGTTTTGTTGCCTTCAAACGATAACAGCCGTCCTCTGAAGGGGAAAAAAAATGGCGGCTTGACCCAACAGAAAGATGGCAGAGTAAAGAGGACAGGATACCTCCGAGGCGTCCTTAACCGCGCTGCAGTCCGACTTTCACGCCTTCTTGCTTGTCTTACGAGCGGCTCCAGCTCACACCTCCGCCCAACCCTTCCTGCAGCCCACAAATACGCAAACCCAAAGCGCCGAGCCCAGTCTAGTCGCTTAATAAGATTTTGAGTCCGCAAATAGCCTCTGACCAGGACGCTATGGAGTGTTTCATGCGTGGCACAGGTGTAAATAAAAAGTGTTAATGGCTGTACAGTAAAACTGGTGTATGAAGGAGGTGTGTGTGGGAGTCAGTGACGTCAATGCAGGGGAAAGAGGATATGAAGGCTGCTGCAACCCAAAATGTATATTATAGCGTTACGTAAGGCCAGCAGGCTACTGCAGAATTAGCTCATTGATGAACAGCAGCAAGAGAAAAGAAAAGAAGGATCAGTACCCAGGGGCCTGCACAGGAAGTTCTGCATGGGAAGACCAGGTTGGGGCAACTGTATCTCGGGCAGGACCAAGCTAAATGATCAGTTTATCTAACCAAAGCTCGATTTTCAAACTCCTTTTTTTTCCATTATTCTTCCAGTAAAAGCCAATAACTGGCCAAACCGAATTGGAAAAATGTTGTTTGGGAATAAGGTGAAAACAGGAACATGCTTCTTCCAGTTAGTGGACGATGACATCAACGCTGTCAGTACATCTTCTGCCTGTGAGGCTTTTGAGGAGACAAATAGATAAGCATTTTCCAAAAAAGTCGCCCACTCTCCCATCTTTAAAAAACACTAAACATAAAAACATAAATGGGCTTTTAAAATATTTTCCATGTGATTCAGGAATTTACAGCCATATTCAATACATTAAAATTTGCATTCAAATGAGGCCTTTTTTGAAAGATAACCTTTAAGCAAGTATTAAATAAACCCACATTTATGTATTAAATATATTTTTAATGGTGCAATATTCTGATTTTAAATGTCATGTTTTCATTTGTAAAAGGAAAATCTTTATAATTAACAAAATAAAGGCTTTTTAACATCTAGCTATGTGTAATTAGTCTATATAATATAATATAACTTAGAGATAAAGTTCCAGTAATAAGTGGGCTTTTGGTAATATTCTAATTGATTGTGTGGGTCTGTATTTATCTTGTAAAACCAAAACCACAGTTGGTGAAACTGCAGCTTGACTTCCTCATCAACATAGTCAACAAGGTCTCTGGTGCAACAGACAGGAAGTTAAAAGAAAAGATACGATTATACTTTTGCACAAAAGCCCAGCTTGTAACATCTCTTTCTTTTGTTTTTTTAACAAATAGAAAACAACATGCCAAACCTGAAATACCTAAAAAAAAAAAGAAAAAAAGGACCAAACAGGAGCTCACAGAAACAGGAAGTTTAACTCCCCAACCAGGAGTTTAAACCCCCCAGTATCTTCAGTAACTCTTCCTCCTCTCTGCCAGAATAACTCAGTGAACGATGGCACTTCAGGACAAAAATATTCTGTTGGTATTTCTGATATTCATTCCAGGTAAGTTTTGATTGCTTGTATTATTAATCTTTGTGTTACTCCTGTTTCTGTACGATTGTCACACTAAAAGGTAAATATACTGAATATATTAAGCACTTTTCTCGTCATACTGACCACTTTGTCATGAGAACTGACTTATATGAAAATGGTCTGCACATGCTAAACAATGTGAGAACTTATAAACTGAGGTGAAGTAGAAATGCTTTCTGGATTTAGAAGAATTAAGCATAAATAGTAAAAAAGCAAGTTCGCATTAAAGTTGTTGAAGAAATGTGGAGAAATTTTTATTTGATGTGGTCAAATGCAAAAAAAAATAAGAGAGTTAAATTAAAAATATTGAAATCTCAACATTTTGAGAATTTTCTTTTATGAACATCTGTCAGGTCTAAATACCTATTAGAGACAATTTAAACAAATACAGGAAAGACAAGAGAGTTAGATTCTGTTATACTCGCGAGGAGAGCAGACAGAGATGTGTTCACAGTTACAAATCTTCGACCTGCTCTGCCACACATCTGTCTGTTCCTCTCTTTTATTGATCTTTAGGAAACCCTGCCACACGGGGCGCTGCAACTCTAAAAGGGTGGAGTCAAAACATGGTTGCAGCGCTAAATAACATTCACTAATCTAGACACATGTTATCTATACTCTAAATCTTTCTTTCTCCAGACACGTTGCATAGCTTCAAAGCAACGGCTTTGTATCACAAAGAAGCACAGAGCAGAGTTTATTGTCAGGCATGCAAAACTCTGCTGGGAGCAATTAACACCTCCGTCTTGTAGGAAGTCCTGCAGGACAACAGCTGCCGAGGGTAGCTGTCACCTCTATTTCCCAGGGAAGTCTCAGGATAGAATCAAAGTTATTTAACACACAGAAACATTACTTATACTAAGAATAAAGAGTAAAAGCATATAAGCAAACAATATCTAAATATAACTACAAGACTACATAAAACAACGAATATTTGATAATTACTAAAAATACAATTTACCCAACATTTCCCCCCTATTTATCAGATATTTGGTACACTTCTCATATCCCTTCAAAAACAGTCACTTCAAATGATTTTCAGCTGGGAGATCATGTTTTGAAAAGCAAACATGTTCACTCTCAGGGATCACACCCAGTCCAAAAACCAGGATCTGGATACCTGTCAGAAGAGTCATCATCAGATTTTTTTCTCTAATAAAGGATACATCTGTGCCATCTGGTCCTCCATGGGTGAAATCGCTGTGGTAATGAGACGGTTAAACAAAGAACGCAGGCACGGAACAAAACAACATCCACACAAAGTCAAAATTGCAGCAAATACTGCAATTGTTACTAAGACAGAGGACACAAGGTTTCTAATACTTCCCAAAGGCATCCATCCATGCATCCCACATGGAAGTATCCACTCCAGAGTGTTCCTACAGTTTGCCATTAAGGGTGCGTAGCCCTATAATGGCCTTCGTTAAGCTTCCATCAGCTGCTGTATTGTTTGGTAAAAATGTGCAACATTTTTCTCCAAAAATCATGCACACCCCTCCTTTCTCAGCCAGCAGCATGTCAAAAGCTATGTAGTTCTGAAAAGCCATCAGTGAAGTAGCAGCCAGCTGTTCATGGATTGCCTCGAACCCAGCCTGTGTCCAGTTGCCCAGTCTTTTGTACATTGTAATGGATGCAATTTATTCTGTCTACGTTTTTGTCAATCGTGCACCACCAACAAATTGTAGATTCAAAACCAACCTGATCAACTAATTTATATTCATCAGGCACTCCACGAGGGACTCCGATGGCATCGATGTATGTTGGATCAGTATCTGTATTTTCCATGTCACTTCACGTTTCTGTAAGTGTTGCCTCTTCTGTAACAAAACACTAGACAAAGAAAGTATTAGATCTTCAGCAAATGTAGGACAGACATATACAGGCAATAACAGAGAAAACTAATGCACAAAACCCTGTTACCACCAGCTTCAAAAGACATGTTTCCAAAGTAATGTTTTGCCAAAATGTTAAACATATGCAGATCTTTCTCTTAAATCAATCTTATAAAATAAAACTAAACAAACAAAACAAAACAATAAACAAAAGCTTAAAATTTGTTGCAGTTGTACAGTTTACATTTATCATCAAAACAATGAATATCAAAGTGAATTAGACAGTCCAGTTTAAATTACTTTTATAGTACAAACTGGATCTTACTGGTTATTTGTCTAAAACATTCAACATGTTTTCCTTAAACAAAATTCAAAAAGTTAGACTTGGAGAAATTATAATGAAACGAATCCAGACATTTTCAAAATATACCAATTTTACCTAGGCTTTTACTTGTCGTCGAATTTAAAGTTTTATTCAAAATCGTTTTAAATGGATGTAAATCAAAACAAAAATCAAGTTTAGAAAAATTATTATAATCCCACCTGAGTACTTTTACTGATTAGTGATAACTTTAATCAATAACAGATTCTTCAAAACATTTCTTTAAACATTTTTGCTCCATTAAATTAATGCTCTGAAAATGGCTAACACAATAATATTTTTAATTTCTATAATTGTTTTCCTAAGTTAATTTATCAAAATATGCTTCAGTAATTGCTATAAATTTGTTATCTATTGGTTACAAAATATTTTAGCCCCCTTGTCAGAACATCTTTTAATGGAGAACGACTCAAAACCATTCAAAAGAAACATCTTTCACCCGACCATATCTTTCCTTTCACTTTTTTATGTGTAACACAGATCAAACATGTTCTTCAAAAATAAAAAAAATTTTATTTAAGTAATATAAAAGATAAACCTATAACAATATTCTCCCCCCTGTTGATGCATCATCTGCTAATGCATCACATTTCTACGACTTGTAAATAACGATGTTGATAAAACAGGTTTATGATGTTCCCTGAGAAATTCCACCAAATTCAATGCTGCCTTTTTCCCAAAAGGTGAAACTCGTCAAAACAAACAAAACAATTTATTTTAGCATGCTTTAAATCTTCAAGATTACTATTTTCCCAAAACACTTCATGTTACAGTTTTAAAACTCCTTATCTCATTTAACTCTTATGATTGTCAGATAATTTATTGTACAAACTCCTCAAAAATTTTCACTAGTGTTTGACAAGGCGTGTGTACCAATTTAGACTCTGTGAAGGTTTCGCATTAACTAGCCAGAGAGACGTTGAAGAAAATTCAAAAACTATAGTCTACAAAGAAAATCCAAAAATGATAAATTGGGCCCAAACTAAAATCAACATAACAAAGTACAATTCAGTCGGTAGCAGAACAAACTCAAGCACAAACTGACTTAACAAACAAGACATGAGGGGAACTTAAATAGTGGCTGATCAGACCATTAACACATAATAGGGGTAATTAACACCCAAAAACCTAAAAAATACTGGTCAAAATATCACTAAATCTACAAATGAAAGAAATTAAAATAAAAACCAAATTTCCCCTCCCTGGGTGAACAAATGGAATGGCCCGCTAAGGAAGTTTGACACCCATATATGGACACCAATCAGCTGGAGCTCATCTGTATGATGAGCAACAGGTCCAGAGGAAACTGGTAACTCAAAAGAAAGAAATTAATTTGTTATATTTAACAAATATAAAGAACGGACACTTACAGTTAACTAAATGAGTGCACAAACAAATAGCCAACCAAAAAGTCAGACCAACGAAAACAAATTCAAAAATAAAAAGATCACAAAGCAAATCTATAATCCCACCATAAAATCCCTCCCCCACTTCTCGGAGGGGCCGACTTTATGGCAGGAAAGAGAGCCGATAAGGATCTCAAGAGGAACTCCTAATTCTTTATTAGGCTTTTGGCACTCGAATCATCAGATATGTTTTAGTTTCTTCTAGTTTTAAAATTTGAACTTAAAAACCTTTTGTTGTTCCTCTACTGATATTTTGTCAGGAGGTACTTTAAGATGTTGGGAGCGAAAGTGATTTACATCACACCTTCCCGTTCTGTCTTGCTGAGTTACTACAAGTGGGGGTTGCTTCGCGCTTAAAAATAGTGGTATGCTAATAGCTTCACATGTTAATTAGTTGAATCTAGTGGGGTAGCAGTTACAGCCCAACTCTGTGGCCCCCCTGCGGAGCTGCTACAAGGGGGGGGCTGCAAGTCTCCTGATCTACATTATTCTCTACAAAAGTTCCACCAGATCCACTTTGATTAACCCATAAGTTATTTCTAACTTAATATTATCCTTCAACAACAAATTTGTACAGTGTAGCAAACTTTTTCTATATTCAATCAATTTCTAGTCAACAAGTGAGTTACTTCTATTTTATTCTGTCTTCTTCATCCATAATTCCTGTAGATTTAATAATATTTTATCTATCCTAAAGTTTTGATCAGTTTAAAAAGACTGATTTTGAAACTATCTAGAATCGGTTGCATACTACAGTTTGTTGTTATCGGAGCAATGCCTCTTACAGTTAGAGCCTGTTTCTATTTATTTATTAACTTTATTTCCTTATTTCATTTGCAGCCCTCTCTTCTTTCTGTAGGCATTTTTTGAAATGAAATGACCTTTTGTAATGCATTAAAAGTTTCTTAAAAAAGAAATAAATCCATAAATAGAATATTTTAATAGGTCTGCACGAGTTACTGGTTTTCCTGTAGAAGTTATCATACCCCTATTTTGCCAGTACTGTGCAAACGTGTGTACTGTTGCAAACGCATATTGACTATCGGTGTAATCGTCACTGCTTTATCTTTCATTAGTTTACAAGCGGTGGTTAGCGCTATCAATGCTGCAGCCTGAGCCGAGTAGTGTGAGGGAAGTTTTTCAGCTTTTAACACTATTTTTTTTTTTTTTTTTTTTTTAGTCACTACTGTATAACCGGTTTGAGTTTCCCCTTGTACATTTTTCTTTGAGGAACCATCAACAAAAAGTATTTCACCGTGATCTAATGGTAGATCTTTTAAATCATTTCTACTCTTTGCATTTTGTTCTGCCATTTCCTGACAATCATGCTTTGTACCATCATCTGGAAGAGGTAACAAAGTTGCAGGATCTTAAAATCGTGCATCTTTCAATAGTTAGATGAGGTTGTGATAATAATGTACTCATACAGGAGAGATGCCTCGCAGGCGATAAGAAAGTCATATTTGTTTGTAATAATAGTGCTGAAACTGCATGTGGTACTTTTAATGTTAATGGATGAAACAGTACAATAGGAGCACTAACTTCTACTGCCATTGAAGCAGCAATCACTGCTCTCACACAGGGAGGCTGGGTACACGCCACACTATCAAGTTTGGAAGAAAAATATGCTATTGGTCTCATTTTATCACCATGTTGCTGAACTAGCACCGAGGTCATATACTGACCTTTGCAATCCACCATCTGGAAAAAATGTTTTTTTTATAGTCTGGTAAGGCGAGCGCAGCACTTGACACTAGGGCCTGCTTTATTTCACTTAGTGCTGTCTCTGCTGCCTCTGTCCATTCCAAAGAGGAAGACATTTTCAGATCTTTTTCATACATTAATTTGCTTAAAGGGGCCACAATTTCTGCATAGTTAGGCACCCAGTTTCGACAATAGTTAGTTAACCCCAGAAAAGACATCATCTATTTTTTTTTTTTTTTTTTTCTGTTATTTTTGGTGCCTGGAGAATCGTTATTTTTCTATCCTCCATTATGGTCCGCCCTCCTGCACTTAAATTATGACCCAAATATTTTACTCGTTCTTTACACAGTTGGAGTTTATTCTTATTGACCTTATGACCTTCCTCAGCTAAATGTTTTAGAAGCGCTAAAGTGTCTTGTTTACAGATTTTCATGTTTGGAGATGCTAATAAAACATCATCTACATATAACAAGACTTGGCTCCCTCCTGTGCATCTGTTTTTAAAGGATAATGCTTAACTTTTGGTCTAAACTCTGTTTTGGGTATTGTTAAGGAAATATGGCTATTTTTGATGGTTTCCTATCTGGACAAGCTGATGCAAGGTAGGACTTCAGAGCCTGGCAAGGCTGTAACTTAAAGCTGCCATAAAACAAACATGCTCCTGAAAGGCTTTAAATTAGGAGGCCATAAAGAATATCTTCCCCGGCTCACAGGTCAGAGGTCGGGGGTTTCCCAGGAGCGTAGAGTTGCATCTGGAGTTGTTCACAAACTTAGGAATCTTGGAAACACTTAGATTTAATTTCCGATATACTTTGTTAATATTAATAGCAATAGTGTGTTAGATTAAAGTATATTACCAAAGCTCCAAGTACTAATCTAGTATATGGAATGTATTTGAAAATGTACTAACTATAACAATATCGGAATCAAGAGAAACGCCTTCACTAGAAAAGGGAATGCTCAATAATAAAAATGCAGACAACTGTCCTGTTTTTGCTTTTAAACATCAGCTGTCTCCAAAAGCGCCTTTTTTATATCCTCCAGGGTCCACGTTCTATATACCAGAATCGTGGGCGCTGCTCCATCGTCCCTTACAGTAGGATTTGCTACTTGTATCATAGGATAAAGATCAGTGTGTGTGTGGCTGACTATTTGCCTCTTCTGAAGGGCAACATGGGGGAGGGAGAAAAAGCCCAGTGGGAGCTACAGCTCCCTGCACCAAAATTTCTCCCCAGTTCTTAGACCACTTAAAGTTTGCTTTTTGTGATCTAGTAATAGATCCCTCACTACCTTTTTCATATTGTGGGGGTGAGGGCAAGTCGGGGTATAGTTTTGCATTTTGTATTATTTGTTTCTCACCTTCTGTTTTGTTATTTTGGTATTTGGTAACTTCAGCTACGTCCCCTCCCCCTCCTGCTGCTCCCTGCTCGTCTGCCTGCCTTTTCACACTTCTGAAACTTGTCTCATCATCCTCCCTTCTATAAAACATCAAATTCTTTGATTTCTGTGGGTTTGACTTTGTTTTTATTTTATGTTATCCTGCAATACTGTTAGTTTCTGTGAATTTAGACGGCCGTCAAAGTTGTAGTTTGTTAACCATTTATCTAAATATTTTATTTTATGCGGATCCTGATTTTCAACATATTTCCAGTCATTTGATTTCAAACTGTGTGTTGGCTTATTCTTGCTTATACTTTGCCCATTTTTTTTATTTATTTATACAATTTAGCCCAGTTTGTCCGACTCATAGGGAATCCTATAAACTGGAGATCTTTTCAGCAGGCCAGCAATTAAAAATACCTGTAGTGGTAACCCCCGCTTCAACTCTTTCGAGTGGGGGGTTCTTACCTCTGCATCCAAGACAGGTTTGCTGGTTACAACCCTACTGTTTTTATATGAGATAAAACACCAAATGGTATTTAAATCTCCAATCACACTCACAATCATACGTTTGTTGCGGAACTTAAGCGCCTGCTCCGCCGGACTCCGCCATCCGTTCCAATTACAATTTTATTAAATTTTACTGCAGGTTTATACTAGGCTCCGTGCGCCTGTTGTTTTTCCACGAACTTTTGGCCAAGGGCTTCGGACGCCCTTCACGGATATTATGTTTTATTTTTACCTGTTAGAGTCTAGAATTGACAGGGTTTTCTTATTCGCGCAATGACCCTCAGTCATTCGCCACACATTTAAACAAGAATCTACTCACCCTCTCCTGTCTTCCCCTCAGAGCCGTCAACCGTAAGATCCCAGCAGGCAGGCAGAGCGCCAGCCCTTTAACAGGTTCTGATAAGCTTCCACTAGGAAACTTGCCGTGCGCACGGTCTTTACTGGGGTCCACCATGCCCGCTGGAATCCTTCCGGTATATTGGCATCCGGCTGCGAAGGACCAAATAATGTCAGGTCTAAATACCTATTAGAGACAATTTAAACAAATACAGGAAAGACAAGAGAGTTAGATTCTGTTATACTCGCGAGGAGAGCAGACAGAGATGTGTTCACAGTTACAAATCTTCGACCTGCTCTGCCACACATCTGTCTGTTCCTCTCTTTTATTGATCTTTAGGAAACCCTGCCACACGGGGCGCTGCAACTCTAAAAGGGTGGAGTCAAAACATGGTTGCAGCGCTAAATAACATTCACTAATCTAGACACATGTTATCTATACTCTAAATCTTTCTTTCTCCAGACACGTTGCATAGCTTCAAAGCAACGGCTTTGTATCACAAAGAAGCACAGAGCAGAGTTTATTGTCAGGCATGCAAAACTCTGCTGGGAGCAATTAACACCTCCGTCTTGTAGGAAGTCCTGCAGGACAACAGCTGCCGAGGGTAGCTGTCACCTCTATTTCCCAGGGAAGTCTCAGGATAGAATCAAAGTTATTTAACACACAGAAACATTACTTATACTAAGAATAAAGAGTAAAAGCATATAAGCAAACAATATCTAAATATAACTACAAGACTACATAAAACAACGAATATTTGATAATTACTAAAAATACAATTTACCCAACAACATCATCCAAAAATGAGCTCTGTTTGTAGCCTGAACTTGTAAGAATTATGATGAAATGTATGTATATACATATATATACATGTATGTAGGTCCAACCTTGGCAAAACCCTACGTCTTAAATAAGATATTCTGGAGTAAAATTTTAAACAACATTCTCTTGTATATCTATTAACATGTGGATGTTATCAGATATACGTAGGATATCTGTACCTCTGTCATTTATATTTATTTTAATGTCTATCAATGACTGCTATCTGTTTTAAAATGTTTGATTACTAAAACTGTGACTGAAGTTGCCACATGAGAGGTTATTAATTTTGAGTCTGTACTGGTAGCAAACTGCAGAAAAAAATGGTTAAAAGCTCAATAAGTAGTTTTTTTAAAACTTGATAACATGAGTAAAATAAAAGAGAAATGTGGCTCTTTAACCAGGAGAGGGCAGTTTTTTTCTTGCATATTGTGAAATAATTATTTGGTTTAAACTGCAGCATTTAGTTAAAACTCACAATTCAAGATGAATAAAATTTTAAAAAACAATGTTTTGACAACTTGTCTCTTGTTGTTAAATCAACTTCATGAACTTTAATTTCTGAGTTAAAACCAAAACAATTTTCTTGTCGACTTACATTGCGTTTTCAAGGCAGCAGGTGGACTTTCATTTTCAAGTTAAACCAACTTCAAATGTTTTACAGTGTACATAACAGGACAAAAAAAAAAAATCTGAAATTGCAGCGCCCCCTTATGGAAGGTAAGAAAATCCAACCAGAACTTCATAAACTTCATCTAATTGATTGTTTCCAAACCTAAAATCCATGTATCGATTTATCTAATGTGATTAAGCTATTCACCAGAATCAACAAAAACAATTTTAATAAAAAATTTTTAACAACATTTTTATCTGTGATTATCCAGTCAGTGACGCAGTGGATAGCAGCGTTGTGAGTTAGAAACCAGGATCTCCACTTATGGAAATCAAAAGGAAACAATGACTCAATCATGGTCTAACATCTAGTCACATTTCCACAATGAATAAATAGAAACCAAATAAAAACCCAAGAGTCAGTTTGTCGTCAACTGACAAATCACGACGGTAAACATTTCACCGCCTGGCCCAGTCCTTTACGTTGATATCTGCTTAATCATTCTGCAGTAAAACATAGTTCAGGCCACACATTGCTCTGCTGCCACGCCTCACTACGTACCTTTGTTTTCTCGTTCTGCCTTTGTGAGACCCTCTGCCCTGGATAAGAATAAACCTGGACTTTTGGCTGGAAGACAGGCATCAGTCTGTGAACAATGAGGATCCATTTTCACGTGGAATTTTCCTGCAGCTACACGATAAAGAGCAAACTGGGACACAGCAGCTGGTGCCAAATTAAACCCTGATGCCCTGAATAAGACAGAAATATTAATGACAGGGGCAGCAGAAGATCAGGTGGGGTAAAATGAGCATAAGCTGACATGAGGCCAGGTTGGTTATTAAAAAAAAAGCCAAATTAAATAATACTTTTTGCATTTAAATATGAAATCCTTTTCCAAAAATTCCATTTGATGTGAAGAAAGTAACATTTTTTCTGAAACATCTTTTTATAGTAACCAAAACCTGCAGGTACATTTAAAAAGACTAAATCTCAACACAAAACAGACACAACAATAATTTTACTCAATTAATTAAAAAAATACATCAGTAATTTCAGGGGAAATTAAAAATATTTCCTCAGATATTTGTTCTACATGCTGCTGGCTGTGTTAGCGGGAATGATTTCCTGTAGCAGTCAGTGTTACAGTGAGTCTTGAGAAGCCTCTGACTGAAGAGATTCTGTCAGACACAGTTTTATGAAGATGATAATCAGGGTTGTGTGTAATTTTCTGAATTTTATGAACAATCCTTGCTCGCATCATCATCTTTAAAGGGTCCAGAACAGAACCAGACAAAACAACAAAACTGGCGAACGTCTGAGCTCTGTCTTTGCTGCTCTCCTGATTATTTGGCATTTTAAAGCAAAATCTCCTTATTTGTGGGACATTTATGAAGACACAGGAAACTTAGTCGTTTCCAGTGTGATTTAATCTTCTCATGGAGAGTTTTTTTTTTTGTTTTCCAGTGTTGTTTTCTTTTCTTTTGTTGTGCAAGTCCGATTTTTTATTTTTGTTTGTTTATTTTATTTTTCTGATTCTTCAGTTTCAACAGATTTTGGCAGAAGATGTTGGATTCTCCAGAGCAAACTAATAGAAGATACATAACCATTGTTACCGATCCAATTAAAACACTTGAATGGCAAAAATATTTGTTTTAAATTGCCAAACAACAACAATAATAAAAATAATAAGTATTTACTTATTTTTTGAAGATTTACAAACACTTAGAAATTATTTGTAAGATATTTTAATGGTTTTTTATTTTTTTTAAATTTACATAAAAGTGCAGAATTATTTAATGTGCATGACAGAATCTATCAACTTATTGATAAAGCAGCAGAAAGAGAAGTGATTAATCTAGAAAGTTGTTTCTAAGTTTGTGGATATAAAACATGAATCATAATTGTGTTCAATATGGTTAAGATTCCTCAGTCATTTTGATCTAAAAAGTTAATCATTCATCTGCCTTGAACTATAGTTTTAAATTTCTAATAATTCTTCATGGAGTTATTTCTAATAATCTTTTTTAGGATTGTCATGGTGATAGCTACGTAAAGAAAAAAATAATCCAAACAAAAACCATTTGGAGTAGACAAAGCGGGATTGCTTGTGTCAATGTTGCCGCTAACCAGTATCGCTGCTTCTTGCATCTACATGAGATTGAACAGAAGATAAAGGATAATAACTCAGATAATATCTATTATGAACAATGTTTATTTTCTGCCGTACACGGCCACGCCTCTGCTGCTGACAAAAGCTGGCCTGCAGGGTTTTAGGACCAGACGAAACACAAGAAACATCCAGTGGCCGTTGTAGACTAAATGTTCCAGGGTGTGTTTTTTCATGGGGTCACAGAACAAAATAAAACTAAAATATTCAGAAATGTTTAATTTTTTTGGTGAACCACAGAGTCAAAGAGATCTCAAAGTGATTTAACAGATAAAAACTGTAATTTTTTGAATGGTTGAGGATAATGTCCTGTTCACACTAAATGTTTTGAGCTGGATTCATTGAGATGTTTTATAAAATTCATTATCAGATCAGAAATTTTGTTCATGCAATTTGAAACAAGAATTTAAATTATTCTAAAGTAAAATAAGTTGTTATCTTAACTTGATATTGTGAGTAAAATAATAGAGAAATGTGGCTCTTTAACCAGGTGAGGACAGTTTTTTTTCTTGAATATTGTGAAAAATTATTTGGTTTAAATTTCAGCTTTTAGTTAAAACTCACAATTCAAGATTAATGAACTTAAAAAACAATGTTTAGACAACTTGTCTTTTGTTGTTAAATCAATTTCATGAACTTTAACTTCTGAGTTGAAACCAAAACAATTTTCTTGTCGACTTAAACTGCATTTTCAAGGCAGCAGGTGGACTTTCATTTTCAAGTTAAACCACCTTCACATGTTTTACAGCTGCAGCTATAGCTTCTCATGTATCATTCATTATATTTATTAATTACATTTATTCTAAAATACTATGATTATAACATATGATTAGCATTTTTATACTTGTGATATATTAATGGGATGCACAGTTGGCAGCAGAGTTGCCATATAGTCAGGTTCAAATCCAGGTCTGGGACACACAAGAGGATATAGATGGAAAAACATATAAATTACAAGATATATAAATTGAAATATCAACTTTTCAAATAAAAAAGCTGATAGAATCAGTATTATAGCTTTTCAACAAACTCTTAAAGTTCTTTGTAGACAATAAATAAAGTCAGTGGGACTTAAAATATGATACAGACTTGAGATAATGCTAATTATAATAATAAAACTGTAAAACAGTTGTAATCTGGTGATTCCTCTCTGCTGATTGTCTTGCTGATGGTCGTCACTGGGTGATGGTGTGCGACCCAGACTGCTGGTTCACGGGCTTCGTCACGTCTTCCTGAAACAGATCAATAATCAATAATGTGATTAGCTTAATCAGCTTTTTAAATGTTTGATTTTAACTCCATGTGGACATACATTTCCACTTAAGTCATCAAACTTAATTTAACTCAAAGTATCACACTGCAAAAACATTAAATCTTACCAAGTATTTTTTGTTTAGTTTCTAGTGAAAATATCTTATTACACATGAAATAAGAGAAAACTAACTTACAAGTAACTTCTCAGCAAGATATATAAGCTTGTTTTAAATAACTACTATCTTAATATTGCTGAAAAAGAACTAGTTACACTAGCAGATTATTTCTCTTACAACAAGATATTTTCCCATGTTTTTAGTGAAAGCTGATAAATCTTGTGAAGAGTTATAAGTTAGTTTTGTCTTATTTCAAGTGTACAAAGATATTTGAACTAGAAACTAAACCAAAAATACTTGGTAAGATTTAGCGTTTATGCAGTGCAGACTTTCTAAAATATGTTAATTTTCAGGTGGAAATATAATGAAATCATTTACAGTAGATTACAAAACTCCGGGAAGATTTACACAGGATGTTCGGAGTGTGTGGCTAAAAGTCAACACACACCCTGACAGCTTTTATTTGTTCTTTTTTTGTCTCAGGAGCATTCATCACAGTTAAGTGCTTCAGGTGTCCCTGTGCAATCCCTTGTTAAACTTTGACTCATAAAAATGCATATTAATAACTTTCAAACTGACTTTGTCCTCTGACACACCCAGACTCAACACACTGTCCTCAGGAGGCTTGAGATATTCTAAGTCCGTCTTAAATCTCCTGTTCCTGTTCACTTAGATTTACAATTGAGATTTTTTTTCTCAAATAAATTCAATGTTTCCTTAGAATTAAAGTAATTTCTCTCTGAGGAATAAATATGTTTAGTATTTGTGCAAATCTAGAAAATGTGGCAGATGGCTTCATTTGCTTAGACTATCCTGGAGGTTGAATCCATTGAAACCATTTCATGTGATGATACATCACAGTTTTGTTCCTTGAGTTTAGGAGTTTTTTCCTGCCTTAAAGGAGACCTTTTATGAAAAATTCACATGTTGTATGTTTTTATACTTCTATTTGGGTCTCAGCTGCTTATAAAAAACCCTCCTAATGTTTTTTTGACAATAAGTTAATGGTTTTTGGTGTCTGGGAAATTATACATTTCATAAAACCTCCCAATTGTTAAGTAACATTCAACAGGCACTGTATCGTTACCTAGCAACCCCAGCTATTCCCAGCCCGTTACCTAGCAACCCAAGCTGAGCACCGGCACATTTGGTCACTTGGTTTTACGGCTGTGTGTTCTGTACAATGGCTGCTGGAAAAGACAAATGTTTTGTTGTTAACTTATCATGCAGGAACTACTTCATGTATTCTTGCTGATAGTGCAGGAGGATCAACTTCTGCTTTTCAAAACTGTACGTTTGTGTATTTGCCCTTCTGTTTGCAGCCATTTTCATGTGCAAGTGTAAATGCTGAGTTGGAGGGATGGCCAGCAGCAGCTAGTTTGGATTTAAAGTGACAAGAGACCCTGAAACAGCTCATTATAGGCAGAACTGAGCAGACTAAAATCTCATTATCTAATAATTATTTTTGCAAAAACATGTAGTTGACATGTTATATATAGCCCATAGATCTACCCTAACCTGTTCAAGGAAGCATAGTTGGTCACCAAAGCTCAGTTACTTAATGAATCAAAAGTTCATCTTAAGAACTCTTAAGCAGCACACCGGATCAGTAGCGATGGCGAATGTTTCACTCACGTGATCTCTGCCGTTGGTTGCATAGAAGCGGCTGTGGGTGGTGTACATCGGGATGCTGTTTGTTTCGATCAGGTTTGAGTAGGGACTGAAGCTGCTTCTGCGCCTCGAGCAGCAGAACCACACCAGCTGCAAACACAATAAACACATTTACAGAGAAGACATCAATGGAAGGATCAAAGAAATTGAACAGAATGCAGCGTTTGAGGGTGTAGCCAAACCGTGACCTTTGATGGTTTTACTCTGATTGTAAAGTAACTCAGAACAGGGTGGAGACTCTTTCATGCATGAATTATGATCCTTTGTGTCAGATTTTTTTTTTCCATTTAAACATTTTTTTTTCTTAAGGCATAAAAAAAGGTAGGAAATTTTTTTGTAAAAATAAGTTTTTTTTTTGTTTTTTTTTATGTGATCAATTGTAATTTTGTCCAAATACAAAGTTGTTATTTGAAAAATACATCAGTAGTATTGTTCCTTAGGGGTTATCTGATGTCACAATATTTTTTTTACTTGCAAGAGTCGTCTACAGTAGAAGGAGGGACCGGGTCGGTTCTTATGCTTTTTTGTCTGTCGGCCATATTGTATTTAACAAAAATAATTTCTTGCATTTGCAGCTGTTGGCCAGTAGTTGATGGTATATTTTATGATGCATTAGTGTCCACTTCAGTGGTCTGTGTGCATTTATAACATAAAAATCCACAGGAAGCACAAGAAAATGGCTTTTAGATAGCTGTCCACTGTAGTGACCACTATGCATGAAAGGGTTTGGGGAAGAGAGTTTAAAAGTCTAGATAAAACTTTAATTACATCAAACACTTCCTTTGCACACATTAACACCTTTTTCAAAGTGCATTTATTACAATACCTGCATGCAATAACTGCCCAAGTCACATTTACTGCTAAAATGAACTTCCTAAATAAAAAACCTTCCAACGCCTTTTTGGCCTGGAAAACTGCTGCTTCCCTGCTGACTGTCCTCTGTGTGTACACAAACAAAATCTTACCATGAATGTTTATCTAGCTTCTAGTGCAAATACCTTAATACACTTGAGATAAGACAAAACTAACATACAAGTAACTTTTCAGCAAGACATAGCAGCTTGGTTTAAGTCTGCATTTCTTGAATTTTGATAAAAAGTACCAGTTCCATTGGCAGAGTTTTCCACTTATAACATTTTGATTTCTATATTTTCTAAGTTGTTTTGAGAAAAGTGTTTTTTGCTGGCGGTGCTGCCTCTTGATTTTCTTGGGTATTATGTACTGTGAGGTTTCTAGCCTTCTCCTCGAGAACCAACATTTAGCTTTATACTTTATAAATATAGAAGAAACTAAGAAAATACTATCTGCTTAGAAGCCCAGAACAACTGGAACCAACATCTAGTTTTATACTTAATAATCCAGAACAAACTTAAGATCCAGAGAAACCTTTAGAAGAAGTTTATAATTTGTGGAGTACTTATTGGTAATAAGTAATTATTCTTATTACCAATCGCGTACAAACTTTAAATCTAGAGAAACTCCTATTAGTTTAAATTGTGTAGCACTTCTGTCCTTTTGTTGTTGTTACCTTTATCTTTTTATCTTTCTTTTATTTTCGTTGTTTTGTTTGTATTTCTTTCTAATTCATGTCAAGCTCTTTGAACGGCCTTGTTGCTGAAAATGGTTGCTATAAATGAAATTATCTTACTTCACCTCACCATTCTAATAATTACACATCTCCATGTGACAAATTGGCACACACACCTTCTCCACATGTACACACCTAGTGTACACACAATCCATTCATAAGGTTGAAGGTCAGACAAACACAGGTTCATATTTTATTGTGCAGCGTGTCTGCACTGATGTCAGTCACCCTGATTTCATAAAGTCAGTCACGCAATAAGTATCACATTTATAAATATTATATAGGCAATTGGCTTGTCTTCTAATGTTGCTTGTTGATTTCTTTAATGGTTCTTGGTGCAGCGCCCCTACAGGGCAGGAGGTGAACAGGTTTGGTGGGTCTTATATTCTAGAAGACTCTGTTCAACTGGGGATAAAAGTTGTATCATGCTGTTCGTTTTTATACTGCACTGTGGAAAAACTGTTCTTTCCCTCACCTGTGGTGGCGCTGCACCAAGAACCACTGAAGAAAACAAGAAAACATTAGAATAAGAGCCTGAGTGCAAACTTCCTTCTTCACAAAATGTGAACAAAAATGGACTAGTGTAAGATTCGGTAAAAGACCACAAGCCATTTCTCCTGCCAGCACCAAACTTGGGCTTTTGTTTTGGTTGTATTTACTCAGAGTACACTGCGCTATAGTCCACTTCCTGTTTTTGGAATGTTCTCCGATCCATTTGGCATTCACATCAACCAACCGAGACTTGGACTTTAAAGTGGACCAGAGTTCACTTTTTTGGTCCACATCAGAGTTGGATTGCGCATTCACACCTCCCCAAATGAACTGGACTTTCTAGACAAATGAATTAGAGTTTGACTAAAGCAGAGTAAACAGGACTGGTATGAATGCACTGCAAAAAGTACTCTGCTATGGTAACTCGTTGAAATACTTAATTTTGTGTTTAACTTTTTACAACACCATTTTACAGTGTGCTGCTGCTGTGATTTTAATCGGCAGCTTTTCCTGCTCTGCATCAAAAGAAATGAGGTTAAAGATCTAAACTGTACTCACCAGCGCAATCAGCAGCAGGAGGAGCAGCAGCAGAATCAGAGCAGCCAGAACCAACAGAGCAATACCCCATCCAGGAACCCCTCCACTGGTCGCAGCCGGACTAGAGCTGGTTCTAGAGCTCGTTGTTGGGTTTGAGGTGAGGTTGGAGTTCTGGGTCGTAGCTGAGTTTGTCTTTGGACTGTCAGTTGAGTTCACATTTGGGGTGGCCGCCACATTCTCAGATGTTTGGCTTGTGTTGGGAGTTGCGGTCAGGTTTGGAGCACTTGTTGAGTTTGGATTCAAGGTAACAGTTTCATTCATGCTTGCCGTTGTGTTTGCTGGGACGGTTGTAGTCTGGTTTGTGACCAGTGGTGAGTTGGTGTTGGTGCTGGTGTTCTGCGTCCCGTTGTTTCTATCTGGTCCTGGTGTGATGCTTGGAGAAACTGTAGAACTGTTGCTACTTGGGGAAGTGGTGTTGATCGTTGTTGCGTTGCTGTTTTTCACAGTCGTTATGTTGGAGGATCCAGTAGTAACTGCTGTGGTGCTACTGGTGACACTCGGACGAGATGTGGAGTTGGTGGTTTGGGGAGATATTGAGCTATTGCTGGTTGTAATCGTCACAGGCGTTGTAGTGTTCTGGCTTCTGGTGACCGACACTAAATAAAAAATACACAGAAGTAAAGCAGGCAAAAATAAACGAGACCTGTTGTGTCTTTAAATCAGAATAGCATGAACCTGAAACAGAGTAATAATGCTACATTATTTTTTTCCTGGTCTGGATAAGTAGGGAAAAAATAAAAATTAGTTTAAAAAATATATATTTTCTGGACTTTTTTCCATCTTGCATTTTTCAAAAGGACAAAAACCTAATAAAGCTTAATATTTTTCCCCAGTAAAGATAATGCAATAACATCTTTTATGGCTTCAGTTTGTGGTCTTCAATGATAACTTTAGAAAATCAGAGATCAGAGCTTTTTGTAAAGTGGAGAAAGCTCGGAAAAGCGTTCTGTTCCAGAATCTTTTCAAAAATTAGCCGGCATTGTTGAACCAGTTTGTAAAAAGATCTGTATAAACAAAACATGAACAGGTTATAAAAGGACAAAGCTCTTATGTCCTGACCCAAATGTTTTTGTGTCACAGTGTGGTAACAGAGGTATGTGTGTTTTAGTATTAGCAGGATCTATGGTTCATTTTGTTATTCACACTGAGAGGCTGCAAATCTGGTTTTCCTTATGTCCAAATTAGGACTGCACTATTTGAAAACAATGGATTTTATTGTTGAATATTCCAATAACTTAAATGGACTGAACTTATAAAGCGCTTTTCCAGTCATTTTGACCCCTCAAAGCGCTTTACACTAGAGTCACATTCACCCAGTCGCACTCACAAACACACATTTATACACCGATACGCAGATCGGTAGGCAATTTGGGGCTAAGTGCCTTGCCCAGAGGCACATCGACATGTGGCAGGAGGAAGCTGGAATCGAACCTACAACCTTCCAATCGCAAGACGACTACTCTACCAAAGAGCCACAGTCGCCCACTAACTTACATATTTATATTATTTTTTTCCTTAAATATTAAATAAAGCTCTTCTAAAGTATTCTTTAGAGGTTTTATTTTTACCTTTTCTGCCAAACCTGAAGAACAGAAGCAACAGAAACTAAAACAGGAAGTTCTTTTATACTTTTACGAGTAGAACTGAATATTTTTTTTCACAACATTTTGAAGAAATTTGCAGAGAAGTAAATAAAATAAAAGGTGCAGGTTTAGATGAGCTGATTTAGTTTAATGAAAATGATTAACTACAACAATTAATCAGGTAACATCCATCAGGTTCTGGTAAATGTTACCAGAAAAAGAACAAACTGATGGTTTGAAACGTTTCCCAAAAAATGTTGGGTTTTTCTTTTTCCAGCCTGTAAATGCATCTCTTTACCTCTGGAGTCAGAACCCAGAAAACTTTTTACACATCAATTTTTCATTTAAGCTCAAGTCATACAAGCTTTAATATGTAAGTCCATGAAGATGTGAAGCTAAGTTTGTTTTAATTACCTGAGACAAACATGAGAACGATGCAGAGTGCGAGAGGCGTCTCCATCTTCCTGAGGAAATCCGACAGTTTGTGACAAAGATCTCAGTGTGTGGATCTGTTGGAGTCTGTTTGCACCAGGAGAAAGACTCCTTTATACACCTGGCACACCTCCACACAGGTGGGGGAGGAACAGAGGGAGGGATAGGGGCTCTTTCCTCAGGATGTTAGACTTCCCAGCAGCAGCAGAGCGCCCCTCTGTGGTCAAATAGAGAACTTCTGTTTGGCAGGTTTCCTTCATTGCAGAAGTGTCTGGATCTTGGCTGGCTAAATATTTAAAAGTCTGAGCCTAAAGGTAATTAAAAATAAATCTTCCCATTCCAGGTATCGTGATCAGGATTAATGGCCAGCTAGCACCAGTGCACTGTAAAACACTTGAAAGTAGTTTAACTTGGAAACAAAGGTCCACCTGCTGCCTTTAAAATGCAATTCAAGTCAACAATAAAATTGTTTTAACTAGTTCATAAAGTTAATTTATCAAGAGACAAGTGGTCCAAACATTGTTTTTTAAGTTTATTAATCTTGAATTGTGAGTTTAACTTAATTATTTCACAATATTCAAGAAAAAAAAACTGTCCTCACCTGGTTAAAGAGCCACATTTCTCTATTATTTTACTCACAATATCAAGTTAAAATAACAACTTATTTTATTTTAATTTTGAAAACAGATTTTGAAAACAAATCTAATGGATTTAGATTTGTTTTGAAAACTAAAACCACCTGTGATAAATTATGTTGCAACACACAGGCAACATTATTTGCTCATCTAATTATGTTGCATATTAACTAAAGCTGTAAACATCATAGCGTTTAATATTTGCTTATATTTAACACTTATACCTATTCGAATAAGAGATAAAAAAGACTCAAGCGCGCTTGTTCTAATTGTTCTAATCTTATGGCTATTTGAAGGTTGAAGGTTTTTAATAATTTCCTGCAGAAATCTGGAGTGCATATAAGATGTCTGATGTGGAATTATTTAAGAGCTGCAGCCATAGAAACATTACTTTTCATGTTTTTTGTTCTCGCTGAAATATTTAAAACACATTTTCAGTGTTTTATATCATACCGAATTCAACAGCATTACTCTAATTATAGAGTAGTTTTAAAAATACTTGGTCTCTCAGTTTTGTGACATGTCAAAAAGATAAAAACTCCAGAATGAAAAACAAAGAGTTATTGCTGCATTATTTCCCCTGCCAGACAAATGAAATAATGCATGTTCTGATATTCAAGATTTTTTATTTCTAAGAAAATGTTGGACTGAAGTTGTGTGATGATACCTGCATATTAAAATTGATTCCAGCAAATTTGAAAATTTTATTGTCTGCAAACCTAGTGGAAATGTTTTCATACTGTAACTAGTAATATATAACCCTATAAATGAAGTTCTTGTGTGCATTGTTAAAATAGATTAGTTACTCCAAAAAGGCAATAAAACCCACCTCTCCTCAAACATGATTTAAGTATGTTAAATGTCTGACTTAATGTATTTAAATGCATCAAAATTTTATATATTTTACTAAAGTAATGCTTATCAGGCTACATTTCTGTAGAGGTTATCTGTCTACTTTCTATTTTAAACAGATGTAGAAAGCATTTTTATTTTTTGAAAATAAAGGAAAATTACATTTACAGTAAAACTTTTGTGCCATTCCTCATGAATCAAACTACTAATTAAACTGGTCATTGTGATGATAAAATATATAAAATTTCTTTGTAAATTCTACAATAACAGCAATATAAAGCATAATTTATTGGAACGACTGAAAACAGATGTGACCGTCCGCTTTTAGACTTGTGTTAAAATCATGTGGAACTGCCAGGCAGAAGGCGCTTTGCCGCCATCTAGTGCTGAGTGCGTGAATAACATCCGGTTGTGATTTTACGGTAATAAGCTGGACTTGAAATATGGTCACGATGATGAAAAATAACATTCAGAAACTTATTACAAAATTTTTAATTATATGTCTATTATTAATAATACACACCTGAAATAAAAACTAAACTTTAAGCTCAGTTATATTGTCCTTAATGTAAATCGCGCTGTAAATAAATACCAAGGAGGTAACTTTGAGGACTCAAAGTGTCTCTCAATTGGACTGTTTCCACAAATATAAGGTATTTATTGTGTATACAAAAATACATTTAAATTTAAATAATTCATTTTATTAGGGGAAAAAATATTAGCAGAGCTTTTTTTTACTTTTTCTTTTCACGCACCATCTATTTGTTACTTGAGCCATTTTCTCTGGCCGTAGCTTACAAACATATGAGCTGTTTGCTCAAAATAGCTTTAGAAGCAAATCTGCCTTCGCAAATCACTGTCTGCTCGTATTACCGTAATAACTTCATAGACAGTCCCATCAGTTTCTTAGTCTCCACTAACCTTTTAGGTAAAATTGCGGTCCAGTCGAGTTCTTTGGAGTCCTGAGACTCTCTGAACTCATGCAGCCTGATAGCGATGCCAGATCCAGCCATATTTGACCACCGGATGACGTCAAACCACTTCCGGATCTGAAGAAATTCACCAGAGATTCAAGAATAAGATAACTGCAGCTCACTCTGGGGATCTTACTAAGGAAGAACAAACAGACTTATGAAACATTATGACTGACATTGTGATCCTGTGTGCGCGAAGGTGTGAACTAATAATGACTGATAAATTCACAAGTATGAACTTGACGCTCCAAAATGGCGGCCGTATTTCATGGGGCTCAACAGCCAATGCGAGATCTACTCTTTTTATGTGTATGTCTGATGTGTACAGCGGCATTGTAGATAGGAAAACAGTGCAATTCTGCTACAAAAAAAAAAATATATATATTTTGACATTTAATCTCAGAAATTTTCTAGAAAAAGTTTCAGAGTTTCAAAAGTCAAAAACTTTACAGTTTATGTTCTTAACATCTTTTGATACAAAAACATGATGGCGAGGGAAGAAGTGCAGTTTAACCTAATTTGGTTCTAATTACAAAGACAGGAAGTTGACCTACCACACATACGGCTGAGAGAAAGCGAGACGGGGGAGGGCGAACAAAACGAAACGATTCTTTATGTGGCAGGACGACAAATAACAGAGTCCTGACTGTCCCAGTGTCAAATACTTTTAAAATAATAATATTTTATAGGAAAGTATATTAATGTGGCAATAAATAGAACAATAATACCAAAGATTTATCTTGATTTTGACCTTAAATTTTGATCCAAACATCAAAAATGTCACATGGAGTGACTGTTTGGCATATGAGAGATTATTTTTAAATACTTGACCATTTTCCAGTGCATATACTGCAGCATATCACTGTAAACATCTTTAAAATTTGGATGTAAACATAGAAATGTGCTTATTGAATACAGTTTTATTCCTATTTGCATGTATATATGCAATATTAAGGCTCCTCTTCAATATTCTATCAGTCAATCAAGTTTATTTGTATTGCACATTTCAGCAACAAAATGGCAGATTAAAGGGCTTTAAATAATAAAAACAAAAAATATGTTTAATGTATAATTAAATTGTACAATTAATGTACAATTCAATTCAAATCTTTACATTTGAATTGAATTGAAAATAAAAAATTAAGTCCTAAAAACAACATATAGTCACCAATTGAGAAAACAGAAACAAATATTACATTTTGTCATCATCGAAATCATCAATACACATTTTCATGAATCATCAATGCACAATTTTCAATTAGCCACTTGAATTTCAGCATGATGGCCATTTTTCAGGATAATATTTTTGTTTAGTGGTTTGGAAAACCTGTTCCTCTCCTCGCCTGTGGGGGCGCTGCATCAAGAACTACTGAGGGGAACGACACAAAAAACTTTTAAGAAGAAACTGAGCACAACTTCCTTTCTTCACTAAATGTAAACAAAATGGAGGCCTCAGATTTTAGCGGTTGTAGATTTTCTTTTTCTTTTGCTCAAAGCTATAAGCCATTTTTCCTGCTAGCGCTAGGCTAGCACATTTGTTTTGATTGTATTTACCCAGAATGCCTTGCACTGTAGTTCACTTCCTGCTTTTGGAGCGGTCTCTGGTCCGATTGATGTACACAAGCTGTTCTGTCTGCAGCTACAATACATAATGTAATGCTACATTCACATATGGGCTAGCATCGTCTGCTGTTAGCAAAATAACAAAACAACAAACACTGAAACAAAATAAACACTGAAACAAAATAAACACTGAAACAAAATGAACACTGAAACAAAATAAACACTGAAACATTTCCGCTGATATAATTGCAAACGGAAATTAATGGAAAAAAACTATTTATAATAAGAACGACATTGTGCCTTTAAAAAGCTAATGAAAACAAACTGAAAATATAGATTACAACTTTCTTTAGTTTAACTGGCAGCCATCTTGGTAGGCAGTTGCTATGACAACAATAAACATGACAACAATACTAGTACAACTATCGCTCATTTACAATTTTTGAGTCTTAAGCCTGATAATAAAAACAAGGCTTAATCAATCCGACCCAACTTTCAACAAGATTTAGAAATCAATAGTCAATTTGATAATCAATTTTTATCTTTTACTTTTTCATGTTGTTATAAATAAATAACCACAAAAATCAACAGATCCCCACATTTTTTCTGAGTTTATCAAAACTTTTTCTCAAAATTGGCCAAAAACATTTGGTGACCTCTGTCTCAGCCTTGCTTGATGTCAAGTTATAGTGCATGACTGATAGAGTGATTAATAAAAGAAAACATTTAACATCATATATTAGCTCAAATATCGTAAAAGTTCCTTACAAATATTTCTAAATTAGCACCACAAAATCTGTGATGATTGCAGAAAACCACAAAAACAATCCTGGACGGACTGATTAGTGTGAAAAGATGTTCAATATGATGTTATTTTAAGAATTATTGAATGCTGAAACACCTATATATTGATATTTTAACAACTGAATTGGTTTTTATCAGTACGATCTGGTGCAACAGGCCCTGTATGAACATTCAAATTTTGGCCCAAAATGGAAATGAGTTTGATGCCCTGATATTTGGGATAAAAACGAGTGAATCATGGACTATTTTGAATGTAAACAAGAATAAAGAGTGAGATATTTGGTGGTGGAATGATGTCACACCACCAGCAAAGGAAGACTCTGTGATGTCACTGGCGGTGCAGTCTGTGATGTCATCAACTGCAGAATTGTATGCAACACAATTCTGCATATTTTTCATTGCTTGCAATATCACTGACCAGTTCAGACGTGCGCAAAGCTCTTTAAGGTAGTTTACCGATCGACAACTTTAGTGATTGTATTTAGGAGAAAATGTCTCATTATACGCCGAGATACCGCAGTGGAACGATGGGACCCCACGCGAGAAGGGGAGGCCAGCAAAACCCCCAAGGCAGGTTCCCTCCTGCACACCCGAGAATCTTTCACGGGGAAATCCAAGAACTCAGCTACGCCCTGGAAATGGAGAGAGCCGGGAGGGTTGAAGACAACCAGAAACTGGCCCACCTGGAGGCCGAGCTGGAAGAGACGAAATTCCAGTTAAAGAAGCAGAAAACTCTCAAAGAAACGTTGATCAACCAGGCCAAGGAGGCAAAGAGGGAACTTGAGAGACTAGAGAAGTTCAGCGATCCAGCTGTCCTTAACGCTGCGGCCATTGCTTCTAAGGTTCACAACGATGTGAAGTACATGAAGAAGAAGAACTTGCAAGAAGACTTTGAGGAGTTAAAGGTGGCCCACCTCCTCAGCCGGGAAGCGTTTGTAGCTGAAATACAAGCTGAGAGAAAGAAAAGTCTGGCCCTCCAAGAAGAACTGAACCAACTCCAGACTTCATACGAGGAGCTGCGTTCCCAGTATGAAGCAGATGATGCTCTGCTGAGGCAGGAGGCCGAGACACAAAAGTATGATGAAGCCAGGCTCAGTGAGGAACAACGGCTGTTGGAGAACTTGAGAGCTGAAAAGGATGAAATGTATCAAGAAATGTCTCAAACGATCACATTCCTGCAAGGCAGTGAGAAACGTCTGCAGGAGGAATTAACTCAGCTCAAATGTTCATACAATGAGCTCAATTGTAAATACGAAAGGGATGTTTCTGGATTGAAGCAAGATGTGGATAGATATCAGGAGGAAGTGAGACATGCGACAGATGCCAACATAGAAAGAGACAATGAGAATCTGCAGCTCATCAACAAGCTGAGAGCTGAAAAGGAGGAGCTCCTCCAAAAAATGTCAGGAGAAATCGAGACATACCAGCATCAGGTAGAGCAGGAGAGAAAAGCTCACCTGGAGAAAACAGAGGAGGACAAGAAGCTTCTAGACAATATGAGAGCTGAGAAGGAGGAGCTCCTTCAAAAAATGTCAGGAGAAATCTCAATTCGGCAAAAGAGGGAGAAGCAAATGCTGCATGAACTGGACCAGATTCACACTCTCTACGAGGAGCTAAAATGTAGATATGAAAGAGACATTATGGACATACAGCAGCAGGTTGAGATATACGAACAGAAGGTAAAGCAGGAGGAAGCTGCTCTTTCAAAGAAAGAAAAGAAAGAAAAGCTTATCCAAGAGAGAAAACATTCTGCGCTGAAACAAGAAGTTGAAAAACTTCAGCAGCAGGTAGAGCAGGAGAGAAAAGCTCACCTGAAGAAAACAGAGGAGAACAAGAAGCTTCTAGACAATATGAGAGCTGAGAAGGAGGAGCTCCTCCTAAAAATGTCAGGAGAAATCGAGACATACCAGCATCAGGTAGAGCAGGAGAGAAAATCTCACCTGGAGAAAACAGAGGAGGACAAGAAGCTTCTGGACAATATGAGAGCTGAGAAGGAGGAGCTCCTCCACAAAATGTCAGGAGAAATCTCAATTTGGCAAAAGAGGGAGAAGCAAATGCTGCATGAACTGGACCAGATTCACACTCTCTACGAGGAGCTGAAATGTAGATATGAAAGAGACATTATGGACATACAGCAGCAGGTTGAGACATACGAACAGAAGATTTACAACAATGATTTACAAAGAGAAAGAGACGATCTACTGCTGGCCGACACTCTCAGAGCCGAGGAAGAAGATTTCCAACAACAACCCATCACGGTTTCCCAAGAGAAGGAAGAAGATGATTCACAGAACCAAGTTAAAGTCCTAAATCAAGAGGTTTCTTCAGAGGAGGGACTCGCAGGAGAACCTTTACCAGGTTCTTCCACTGATCCAGAATCCTCAGAAGAGACCGAGGTTGCTGGAGAAACCATCCTGGAGGATTTGGACGATCCAGATGGTAAAAGGAAAAAATCAAAAATTTCCTTTTGGAAGAAGGTACGAAACTTTCTGCGATGTAAGAAGCCCAAAAAAGAAACAAACGAGTAAAGACAATCAAGATCATGTCTAAAGTTCTTGATTTTGATATTTAGAGAAGGAGAAAGACGTGCAGGAGACGAACCGAGGACTGGAATCAAACGCATGGAGGATGTAGCCTCTGTGAACGGGGCGCCATGCCACGCTCCGTCAAGACCAAATTTAAAACGTTTTCCCCCCCATTGACAAACTAGAAAATAGATCCCTTCCCAACCCAATTGGAAAAAACGTGGGCAGCACGGTGGTGCAGCGGTTAGCGCTGCGTCTTCACAGACACCATCTGTGTGGAGTTTGCATGTTCTCCCCGTGTTTGCGTGGGTTTTCTCCGGGTGCTCCGGTTTCCCCCCACATCTCCTAAAACATGTCGGTCAGGTCAGTTGGTCACTGCAAATTGCCCCCAAAGATTTGAAGAAACCCCAAACACATGTGCAGCTTTATTGTTAAACTTGTCAAATTAATTGAATTAGCCGTACGTTAGCCCTTTTCCCTTCGCTGCTTTAGCGCCGCAACAACACTGGGCTCAATTTTTATAGCAATGTATTGATTTAAGAATTAAAATGTCTTCTTTTAATAGTAATGATTTCTGTTTATTTTCACTGTATTTGTGCTTTTATGGTTTGTCCTTTAGTTTATCTTTTCTACTCACTTTTTATATTAAATTGCACTGAATTGTAGCTCATTAAACTGTTTAAACCTGTATTTTAAAGAAGACTAGCAAAAGGATCATGCAGTGGCTGTTTTAGGGCGACTGTGGCTCAGTGGGTAGAGTGGTCGTCTTGTGACCAGAAGGTTGTAAGTTCGATTCCAGCTTCCTCAGCCACATGTTGAGCTGCCCCGGGGCGGGGCACTTAGCGGCAAGTTGCCCCCCGACCTGCATGTCGGTGTGAATGTGACTGTAGTGTGAAGCGCTTTGAGTGGTCAACATGACTAGCAAGGCACGACACAAGTTCAGTCCATTCACCTGTTTTTCTTTGATAAATCCTGTTTTTCTTTTTATACCAAACATAAAAAAGCTGATTTAACAGGTTTGGATTCTTCAGGTTCCAGGATGTTAAATGAAGATTAGAGTTTAATCTGTACATAGTAATAGATGATAATTGTAATCATAATTTAATACTCCGGACCCTGAAGAAGCCCAAACTTGTTTTATCTGGTTTGTTTGTTATAAGAAAAAAACAGGTTTTATCAAAAATAAAAGTTACTGTGGGATCTTTCAGTTAGTCTTTATTTAGAAATACAGATTCAAGATAATATTAGAAACTTAACAAAAAAGTGCAATTTAACATGAAAAACTGTAGAAAAGGTAAAAAGAAGAACAATCCATGAAAGTATGAAAACAGAGAACTTAATCAGAAATCATTTCCACTACAGGAAGAAATCGATTCTTAGATGAATATTTTGTAATAAATATGAAGCTTTTGTGTTGTTGAGCTTATGTGCTGTCTGCTTGTATAAAAGAGAAGGAAAAGGGGCTAAGAAATGAATAATTCAGTTATTTTTTTAACCAGATTTACAGTAAAACTGTAAATTATGTTTTGTTTAGGACGTTACTTCTAGGTTTTGTTTGTCAACCTGGGTTTAATTCCCAGTCCTGGGGAATCTGCTGCATGTCATTTCCTTCTCTCTCCTCCCAATTTCCTGTTCAGCCTGTTAAATAACAGCCTAAAAAACTTTATTAGAGCCTAAAAATCTTTTTTTAAACTACAAAGATACATTTCACCTCACAACTGGACCCAAGGTCAGAATTTGCTTCCCACCACATTGAGGTCGTTTCCTCATCTTAAAAAACAACTTTCTTCCTCTCTCTCTCATTTTCTCTCTGTCTTACATAATTAACAGGTTACTTCATATTTACACACACACACACACACACCCACACACACCCACACCCACACACACACACACACACACACACACGCACACCCACGCACACACACACACACACACGCACCCACACACACCCACACACACACACACACACACACATTTACACATCCCCTCCATGGGCTGCCACCTTATCGTGGTGGGGGGGTTTGAGTGTCCCAGTGATCCTAGGAGTCTTGCTGTCGGGGCTTCATGCCTCTGGTTGGGCCACCCAATGCAGACAGGTCCAAGGTGAGGAACCAGACCAAGTGCAGCCCAAAGATCCCTTATGATGAAAACGACCATTGGAAACAGTGGTTCTGCTCGCCCGTACATGAGGTCCCACCCTGGAGCCAGGCCTGGGGGTGGGGCACGTTGGGGAGCCCCTGGTGGCCGGGCTTTAACCCACAGAGCCCGGCCGGGCTCAGCCCGAAAAGAGCCGATGTGTTCCGGCTAGAAATAGTCGGACTCGGGGCGTGCTGTGGTGGGTTAGCACGCACCACGTTTGGAGGCCTTAGTTCTCGAAACGGACGTCGCGGGTTCGACGACCTTTGCCCCCTCTCCTCGCCCTCCTTCCTGTCTGCCTGCTGTCAGAAAAATACGAGCCACTAGCGCCGCAAAAACTCTTCGGGTTGGATGTTTTCCCACCCTGGAGTTGCCCCTTGTGAGAGGCGCTGGGCAGGAGTGGGCTGACTTGTTGCCTCCCGTCTTGGTGCGTTGGGGTGAACAAGAGGACAGCCTCTCCCTCTACCTACGGGTTTGGGTCGGGTTCTGACTGTTTACCCAGCCTTTTTAAGTCCTTGGAGGGGGTACTGGAGAGTGCCCCTCCTGGGAACTGCCTTGTTATCCTGGAGGGGTTTTCTCTGCAGGGTCTCTGGGCTCCCTTAGAGAAAGGGTGAGAAGCCCAGAAATCCAGGAGTCATTGATGTTTATACATATATCCAGGGTTTCCCCCAGCGCATCTGCTGGTGTCGGCCAGCGGGTGACCCGTCAGTTATTCAGTTGGCGAAACCTCAAAAAAGCAAATAAACCGGCGACCCGCCAGAACCGCACACTGTAAGAAGCTCAGGCGGGATCTTAGAACTACGGGAGGTTCAAACTCCACTCATTCATGTTTAGCTTACAGAAAAACGCCAACCCGTGAAATAAACAAAAGCAAACTGACCAATCAGATTTAGGCTTTGTGCCCCACCTCACCCCCACAGACTCTACACAGCTGTGTGTACAATATCTTTGGACACAAAATATATTTTTTTCTTCACAATTTTGTTAATAGTAAAGAGGGTTAGATAATAAAACAAGAACTATTCTATTCTTTTTTTATTCAAAGGAAAATCTCAAGGTACTCAGTTCGTCCAGCCCTGCAGCTGCAGCACCAATCCAGGCTCTCAGTCACTGGTGGGAAATTTATCATCACACAGAAAATCTCCAAAAGGGAATCAAACTTAAAACTCTGAACCAAGATCTTCTGATCACAATATAGCAATTAACCATATCTGCCATGGTAAATTATTACTGATAACTACTGTGAGTAGTCCCTAACATTAATATGATCAGGCAGCATGTAATCATATATACATACAGTATATATATTATTGTTATAAAGGCTGAGCCAAGAACATTTATGTCTGTATCAATAAGTAGCCCTTCGTGTTACTCTGGACCCGTGAAGTAGCTCCCAGTCTGAAAAAGGTCGGTGACCCCTGTTTTAGACATTTCAAACCCAGAAATTGTCAAGGTTTTTTTTGCTGTTGCTTTTGGGGTTTTTTAAAGAATTTTTTTAGGTTAATCTGAAAATTTCAGAGTTTTTCTAACTTGTTCTAGACTTTTGAAACTCAGAAATGTTAAAGTTTTTTCTACAAAATTTTTGAGATTAAGTTAATATTTTTTTTAGCTTTTTAATGGAAATTTACTCCTTTTTAGTTCTAATACACTCTTGTATATACTACGGCTTATTCCTGATAGACAGAGTCTGCCAGGAATGCTAAAGCTAGTTAGCATGGCAGATAACAGTTTTTCCTGAAACTGTAAGTTGTTCCTCCTCCATTAATACACTAAGCAGTGTACAGGAGCTTGATTGACAGCACTTTGACCCTCCTTCTGGTTCTGATTGGCTGTTTTTGACCAGCTCATGCCCACTTTGTGACCATTTCTTCAGATGGCAATAGCAGCACTGGAAGGAGCTGAAGCAGATCGATTTTTTCACTCTTCATCTGTTTCACTCTAAACTATCCTCTTCATGAGATTGCTTTGGGAAAATAGAGTGTCTTCAGTCAGACGTTTCTTCAAATTTGCTGCAATGCAGACTGCTACAAGAAATCTTTCCTGCCAAAAGTCATCACTGTCTACAATAACTCTTTGAAGAATTTGAATTAATATTAGTTACAAAAAACATTTAATTTCCTTTTGGAATCAATTAAGTATTTTTGAATTTGAATGAACAAGTATGTAAAAACCATATTGACAGTATATTTAAAGGGATTTTAATCAGCATGTTATTTCTGTTTAAGGGTTGGAAACAACTCTGTTCATGTGGAGGATGTCAACTTTTCCACACAAAATAAATCAAGCTAAATACTTTGTTTTAAATGTAGAAAACTTACCTGCAAACGTGAAGATCACTTCTTCTCCTCTCTTTGCTGAAGAAACCTTACACTCGGCATCGCAAGCTGACACTGGCGGCGGCAGCCTCTCCCTTACAAACAGGTAACATAATAATGTGATTCACTGAATGCTTGGTTGTTCTACGTTTTAAAATGAGAAGCCACGTCAATGCTGGTTGTTTTTTTCCCCATTTAAAACATATTAATTTAATGTGCAAATAAACATCCTTGTACTTTTGTGCAAACTGAGGATTTTGTATTGACTTCTGTTTGTTTTTGCTACGCCTAACCCTAACCTATCATTAAGTTTCACTATGTACCATTATAACACTGTTTGTTTGCCCTGCTTCCCCATGGGGGCAGAGCCGGTGTCATGTCAATTTTTTCAAATCCAAAATCATCTAAAAAAATCTGATCTACGACTCAAGTAAAATAACTAAAAATAATCACAAAAAACAAAAAGCTTCTTTCAAATGATGTTGAGCAAACCTTTGCAGCTATAGGAGCTTCAAATCTTCTTTCTGTGGAATAAAATAATTATTTACAGTGTGTTTACTTTTATTAGAAGTTCATTTAATATTAATCTTACAATGTTTAATTAGTTTATTATGTCTCACTCAGTCTTACAGAGTCATTGTTTCTCTTTTTAGCCTTCACAGTTTGCCTCAGCGTGTCAGAAGCTTAGCAACAGGCGATAAGTAAATAGTTGTCATACCTTGCGGAGTGACAGACCAGACCGACGACTCAGCGATTATTATTAGGCACAGAATATTCTGTCTGAAACCCATTTTTAACTGAAAGTTGCATTTTTCTCTGTGTGTATTAATCTGATTAGCTCCTTGGGAATGTTGGTGATGACACTGTGTCTGTGGGAGAAGGACGGTATACAGTATATGTAGAGAGGCGATTCCTTTGTCTAGTTAGATCTCTTCGGAGTTCTCCATCTGCGCAGATGTGAAATAAAGCTGTGTTTGTTCTTTCTCTTTAACAAGGTTTGGACTTTGTTAATTTTTCTCGCTCCACATTTCCTCAAAATTTATAAGGTTATTTTTGCATTCATCTAGCACAGGGGTTTCAAACTTGCAGCCCGCGGGCCAACTGCGGCCTTCGGGACCATAGTTTGTGGCCCCCACCTTAATATGAAAGTTTAATGTTAGTGCTGCCGGCGAGTTTGATATAATTGCCACTTTTCAGTGTTGTGTGCAGAGCTGAACGAACTTACCAATCACGGTGGAGTATATTGCTCTCGGGGGCGGGACATCGGCCGGGCCCATTTGCATTTTCTATTTGTCATTATTTGCATGCGGTACATGCGCAATTTCCGCTTCACGTGCTTCAGCATCCAGTCTAGACCCGGAAGTTGCTGATCAGTGTAACGTAACTAAGGTTAGAAAAAAACACATGTAGTTAGGCTGAGGGAATACAGCTGAATAAACTCATCCAGATTTATTTTTGAGAAAGATTTATGATTTTCTTGGACAGAGAAAAATAATAAGAGTTCAAGTCAAATTGAACAATTCTGAAAATTAATTTATTTTTGAAGCCTGCTGAAGTTCTCGGGTTTGTCCTGAAGGGGGAGCCACAGGAAAAGTTTCAGACTGCCACCCTTTAGTGAAGCTGGCTTGGCATTTTAAAGCCTGGAACCAGTTCTAGAAATTGCAATAATTATGACATTGGATGGCATCAGTTCTTAAAACTTTGTGATAATTTCTTGTGGTGTGAGAAATTTCCAGAATATTCTAAGGCAACAACCCTTGCTCTTTTTAGGAGAAGACATCTCTACATCACACTTGTTATCAGCTTCAGTAAACTGTGTAAACTCTTGCAGAGAAGTTTTTCTAATGCTGTGAATTCAAACGAAGGATTTCACGGTCAGACGAAAACCTGGTGGATTTCTCCAACATGGGTGGTCCTCTAGGAAATGAGACAGATTCCATCACAGTAACATCCCACTGCTGAAGATGATAAAATTAACTCAAGACGTGTGCGAGCAAATTAAGAAAATAAATAAAAATGGCTGATGAGTATTAGATCGGAAAAGGTCGGTTCTGCGGTGTTCCTCGTTGACCATGTGGCCCGGTTCCTGCCTGAATCCAGGCGCGGCGACTCCTCTGACCGCGAGGTGAATTCTGGCATTCCTTCATGCAGCCGTCACTGGCAAGGACAAAGCGTGATCAGGCAGCCTTGAGTGATTTGCACAGCAGGTCCTAACCTGCCAAATAACAGCCAGCCAGTCACTCGGTCAATTATAGTGACAATCCAACACACACTTACACTTACAACCTGACGCTGTTGCATAACGTCAACATTAAGTTGGGTGAGAGAAGAGAGATGGTGAGGTACATCACAACAAACTATAGCATTATTAGTGTGTTTCCTTTACAAATGTGCACAAATATTTCTTTATATTCTGCTAATGTTGCAAAAAACACAATTTCTCAATTGCAGAATTTCCTTTAAATAAAAAATGAAATTAAAATCACATGTGAAGAAGCTTGTTTGTTGCCAAAAGTCATGCTGTGAGAGCGTTGGTAGAACCAGCTGCACGTTGTCCGAAAACAAACAACAAATGATTATCCCTCTACTACTTCCTGCTGTCTTTGTTGTGGTTTTTGTCAGTAGTACCATCCGGCTGTTGATCCCTTGACTCCTGTGACGTGAAAAAAGTGTTTCCATTGCAGTTTTGCAAAATACATTTATTTTGATATAGCTGAAAACCACCTCATCCTAGTGCAGCAACATTTTATCAAAATTGGCGTGTTTCCATAATTTTTTATTCATTTATTTTTGTAATTTCAATTTGCAGAACTATATGATTAGTGGAAATGCACATATTACGCTACAAACAGTGTTATAATGGCAATGTTGGTGGAACTCAATGTGTTATTTTTTGCACTATTTTTGCCTTATCAGCAACACTGAGGCAAAGATGACGGGCAAGAAAAGCTTCCAACGAATCGTTCATCACGTTTGTAATGTTATTTGCGGGGAACAACAGAGAAATCAACTAAAGCACAAGTTTTTCCTAGCCAGAGGAAGAATAAGGGGCACAAAGTCTCATCAGATGTGAGTGTGAACGCTGTGGGGCACATCTTGGGCAAAAGCGGGTGATTAATTACTGCCTTCAGAAAAATGCTTAAAAATAAATATTAGCATAAAAATGTGCTTAAATGTAAATACCACAGTTACTGCAGCACATGTTTTCATGCTGCTGTAGAGCTACCATTGGAATTCACATGCATAAAATCAAGCATAACTGCCTTCACTTATTGATATTTGATTTGACTATAAATAAGTGTCGTTATGACAAAAAAGGGACGCTTACTATCAGTTACCTTCGTGCAGATGAGCAAGTGGTAGTTGCTGTTGATCACAGTTTCATTCAACTGGACATAAGGTCGGCTGCAGGCCATAATGTAAGAAATGTAATGTCTTACATTTTTCCAGACGCCATTTGGATTTTGGAAATGTAATAAATTATATTCGACCCTCTAAATGCTCTGGTAAAACTTGTTGGGATTGTATATTCCACACAGACAGCGTTGGACCAAAATTTTCTATTATTTCCCTCAAAATCTTTATGCTGCAATCATTATTACAGCGTGTTAGCAATAATAAATCCTGGCAACGTTCAGTTCCTCCAGATAAGGGGCATGCACTTCCGGACAAATTGCGACCGGTGATTGGTCTGCAGCTGACCAACCCACTAAAATGATTGATAGGTGGCGTCATATCAATTCTGAGAAGAACCAAAAAACCTGACACAGTGTTGATTTAACTCTGCAAAATTGGCTGTGTAGGTAGAGGTAGATGTGCCCCCACCAGCTGCTGTGCTGCAGTTTGGAACATGAATAAAGAAAATAGATGAGAATAACTTGCTTTGACATGCCGTACCATGTTAAATGCTGAACCGGTCTAGCAAATCCAAAGTTTCAAATAATTTAAAAAAGGACATTTTCTCCCTCAAAGCACTCTTTCCTCTGAATAAATTATGTGGAAACAAAAAGTTCAACCAAAGATGATCGCTGGAAGCCAACAAATGTGCGTTTCGCAAACGAAGGCTCCTCCCAGTTATCACTCAGCTGCATGTTGGAAACAGTAATCATCGGTTGGTATTAATGAGTGCCTCTTCTCCACTTCAGGCCCCTCTTCAGGTCTGACAGGTGACGTGTAAACAAAGCGCTGCGGCGCGGGGCCGACGGGTCACCTTAGCCTTAGTTGCAGCAACGGAGGCATGGCCGAGCCTGTTCACCGCATCTCTCATTACCCTGCATTGTCTGTCCTCCCTGCCCTCCGTTTTAGCTGTCAGTCACTGACAGCTGCCAATAAGGGTTTGGGCTCCTGCACACACAGGCACACCTGACACTTCTATGTAAAAACACACATGGTTCAAAACACATAGCTTCTCATTCTGACTTCTTTCACAGGATAGATAGACAGACTGACTGACTGCAAAAATAACAAATCTTACAGAGAATTTTTGTCTAGTTTCTAGTGCAAATATCTTAGTACACTTGAAAAAAGACATAACTTAAAAATATGTTTTCAGAAAGATATATATAAGCTTGTTTTAAGTCAGTAATTCTTGAATATTGATGGAAAAAGTAGTAGTTTCACTGGCTGAACAAGATATAGTTGTCTGTTTTAAGTGAAATAATCTGGCAGTGAAACTACAACTTTTTGTATCTATATCCAACAATTATTGACTTAAAACAATCTCCATACTTTATAGAAAACTTACGTTTAAGTCTTTTTTGTCTTAATTTAAGTGTACAAAAAATATTTGCAATAGAAACTAGACACATGCTTGGATCAGTTCAGATTTGTTATTCTTGCATAAGATGGATGGATGGATGAATGGATGGATGGATGGATGGATGGATGGATGGATGGATGGATGGATGGATGGATGGATGGATGGATGGATGGATTTGCCCATTTTTGGATTCTTAATAAAAATGTCAAATCAAATCTCTGTGTCCTCTTTAGTTGCCATTTTTTCTTTGCCTGGATAATTGAAGAGAAGCGAAAACTTACAGACCAGTTACTTTAAAAAGACGATTTCAGTGTACCATGAACTACATGCTGTTGATATTGAGATGGACGTGATCTCACACAAAAAAACAATGGATTTATGTAAATAATAATAAAACAATCCAGGAAAAGCACAAGAAAGTCATGTGAAAATCAAAGTACTATACTCTGCTTTCAAGGCAGATAGCAGCAGCATGTTAAAGGGAATCACTAAAGAAATTCTTTGGAAAAACAAAAACAAAGGCAATCATATGAGAGTGTCTAAAAACTAGAAAATGTGTCAAAAAGCCACACAAGAAAGCTACACTTAAGGGAAATCCCATGTGTTGCAAGTGTAGCTTGTAGGAACTAAACATTTACACTCAGCACAAATATTTCTAGATTCGCCTCAACAAATTTGAAGTACAAGTATTTTTTCACTCCAGTAAATCTGCTGAAGTTTATTGTTGATGACATTTCCCATGACTGGAACTGTGAGCAGTAATTAAAGCTGCCAGTGGAGCAGCTTTAATGCTGTGCAGCTCAGGTCGTCAGCACAGAGCAGGAATGTTGGGAATGTTCAATTCTGAATGTGGAGCTGGATGCAAGCTGAGACTTTCGTCGCTCGCCTGATGAAGTTATGAGAAAAGAACAAGTTCATTTCTACATCTGGCGTCACTTCTATGTCTCGGGATTTGTTTGTTGTGCCTTGTGAACCAACTTGTGTAGGGATTATGAATATTTGCGGACATGGAATATTCCAGCGCCACGATAGCAGAACAGATAGCCTGATTGCATCGCCAAGGCATTTTTTTTTTGTTGTTGATCACGCTTGCTGCGTGTGAAAATAAGGAATATTGTGTCAGATTAGTCTGACCTTTGGTTGAACTGCTGATTTCACCTGGAATGACCAGTTATCTGCTGATCTTGCTAGATGGCGAGGGTCTGGCCTTCCCCGTTGCCCGTATGAACACAATACCCATCCGCCATTTTGATCCCTCTTTGGGCAGTCATGCTGCACCTGCTGTACCCCAGCTTGCTTTGTTTATCAGCTCCTCGAGGCCACGTCAGCTGATCCATATCTTCGTAAAGTCGGTGTGTTCACGGTCACATTCCAATGGGGATTTGCAAACCGGATCGGAGAAACTCATCTAAACCAAGGATTAAAACTCTGAGTTGGTTCAGATGCTCCGATAGCAGATGCTGGTTGCTTCCTTCATTTTTCTTTTTCACATCGTGGGAAAAACTAAAAGCTGGGCTGATGGCAACGAACAAGGGTTGTTTTTAGAAATTACATACGACACGAATTTTGTTTTGAAAATCCCCCACCCAGCTCTTAAACCTCGTCAGATAACCAACACTTGGCAACCTTTTGGGATAATGAGGACTGGTCAGGCCCCGTGCATCATTCACCACACCCTCACGTTCCCCGTCCTAATGCTCTCTGGCAACAACATCCGCTCTGTTTCCACCGGTTCCTGTGCCAGTCACACTTACTCCACCATCTGTCTGGAATGGCACTGATAGAAAACGCCTAAAGTGCTGGTCCTGGGCCAGAGCCAGCTCTCTTATGCTGATTAATGGCCAATTGTGTTGACAAATGGTGAAAGTGTTGAGTTATGCCCTCTGAGTGTTCACTCACTGCATCTCCTTCTTCCTGTCCCCCAAATTGGGTAAAACCAAGTGTCTTGCCAATGACATCTAGATTAGCCCAGATACAAAATAAATCCAAACTTGATACTGATAACATCGATACCATTTTCAACCAATCAATTCCAGGAAAAATATGTTGTCAATCAATCTACTTTATTTATAACAGTAGGAGCATTTGGTTACTGTGAGGCGAATCAGCTTTCTTGACAAACAGGAAACGTTTGTCATAAAAACATCCATTCATTCATCCATTTTCTAACACCCTTGTCCCTAGTGGGGTCGGGAGCTGTGCTGGTCTATCTCCAGCTATGTTTCGGGTGAGAGGCTACATCTTTAAACCATTAAACTTAATTTAATTCTATTCCATTCTATTCTACAGTATTCTTTATATATTTTCCACATACTGCTTACTGGGGTAACATATAGTGATCACATACTGTACATAACATATAACATATAAGGTTAAAACCAATATGTTATAGGCAATTCTGAATCTACTAAGAAAAATGTATAATTCAAACGTCTTTGAAACCTCAATGTTTGAAAACTCACTCATGTGAGCTGCTTGAGCGGTGATTTATGAATTGGCAAACATTTGAAGGAGCAGATTTATGATGTAACTGTTTTGTGAGAAACGTTTATTCAAAGAAACCATTGCTGATTTGTGCTTTATTTATTTGTGTACTATTATCCAGAAATATGGTGAAAATCGTTTGTTTTTGCAGCCGCAGTGTTAATTTATAGTCTTGTATCAGCAGTGTGTGTTTTAATAAACATATCAGTGTGTTTCTTTGTCAAGAGCATTTTTGTCTTGCGGTTTTGTTGAGTTGTAAACTTCTCCAACATTGGATTTCTTGAGGAATATTCCTAGTGAAAACATGGAGTCAACCCAAAAGAAAACATAAGTCTCAGTTTACTCTGTCAAATACTCACCGCAGCTCCACCTATTGTTTGTCCTTTTGTCACCTTAGCTCGATCTAATCCTGCCCTCCGCCTCCTCTTCTGTCTTCGCCTCAGATATTTGCATGACTGCACCACTTACCTTTCTTTTTGCTCTGTGGATGAACTTTTCAACTCTTCACCCTTGCTCTCCTCCTGAGGGAGAGAAGTCCTGAGAATTTCACATCTTTTGTAAGTGAAGATGACCTCTTAATGTCTGCCATCTCCCATGTGCAACATCATGCCATTGCCATCGTGTCGCCTCTTTCCTGGCTGTAAGTACTGAGGTTATAATGCATATTTTTAGACTTGAGGACAACCTGTCTGACAAAACTAACTAAAAAGTCAAAGACTAGCTTTTTCTTTTTTGTTTTGTTTTAAGTTTTTATTATTCGTTTCTAGGTTTGGATATAAAGAGTCAAGTTTGAGGACTTTTAAACAGAAGTTTTCAAACATTACAAATGTGCATAAAGCTTCTTCTACATTGGCTAATGGCAAAAAAACATAATTTTGCAATTAAAATCACAGGTAAATAACTGTTCATGTGATAAGTCCTTAAAAAACATGTCATCCTCTTACCACTTCCTGTCGTCTTCTTTGTCTTAGTAACATCCAGGAAATTATCACACGACTTGTGTGTTTCGATTGAAGTTTTGCAAAGTACACAAATTTCAGAGCAGCCGGAAAACCACTTCACTGTAGTGCAAAAACTTTTTATTGAAAAGCTTGAGGTCTTTTTTGAAGTTGCCGTGTTTCATAAAACAAGATTAATTTTGAAATTTCAATTCGCACAATTATATGGCGAATGGAGACAAAGACAAAGAAAACAACAATGAATAACTGACCAGCCGACACTCGGAAACAAGAAGATGCACCTACTTTTAAAAAAACCTGTAGTCTGTCTGTCTATTTTACGTTGTCATTTTATTTTGTTATTTACAGATGTTATTGTAAATAAATGCTACACATTGCTACAGAAATTTGTATTATGGTGCCCATTTCAACCAAATGTTTACCAAAGTACACGTTTGGTACTTTGGTTATTTGCACTTTGGTTGTTTTAGTAATTTAAAATGTTTTATAAAAGTTTGGTTGGATATTAATAATTTGTCACTGGATATTTCAAAAGCAAAATTAATAATATTTAGAAAAAAATATACTCAAAAATTAATTAAAAATTTTAATTGATTGTGGCTCCAAATGTGTCATATTGCAATGAAAAAGTAATGGAATAAATATAATATTAAAATAAATAATTTCTAGCAATAGGTATTACTGTTGAGGGAAGGATATATGGAAATATTTTAATAGATTACTTTCCATTTCACAGAATTTTTGAAAGTATAAATTGAATGAGCCCTTTTACTTTTAAGTATATAAAAACAGTAGACACATTAAAAATAAGAGTTTGTGTCACGTATTTCAGTCTGCACTGAAGGAATCTGAGGAAACGTGCTGGACTGTGGCTGCTGGTGAGTCCTGGCGCCGCTCTGTCCACCTAACGCCACCGTCAGCCCCCTCAGGCTGCTCACTCCTTTATGACACCTTCCTGCACAGCATCAAATGAGCCAGAAATCCCTCAAGATCCTAAAACAGAGACAGAATAAGACTGAAGAAGAAAGAGTCGTATAAAAGGACCGATGAGGAGAAACATGAGATGGTAAAAGTGAGACAGGAAAAGATAAGAAAAAGAGGTGACACTGGAAACTTAAAATTTGTTTGATCCAAAATGGTGTTAAATTTCTGGAGATCAACCACGCTGCCTCAAGGAAAAGCCACTCTGTTTACTGTTTTGTTTTCTTTTTTAGAAGAAAATAAAACTGCAGAGGGTTTTGATAGATCTTCCAACCAATCTGGAGTGGGATGCACCTTGATCTCCATTGATAAATAATATTAGAGATTGAAATAATACAGAGATTTGTTAAAGGTAATCATTTTGCACTCACCTATCATGGACACAAAAAATCTGGCTAGTCAGCCAGGTAGTAAGAGTATATTAGCAGCTAGTTAGCAGTAGCCTCAACCATGTCATGTCTGCTTGTGACTCAAATCACATCACAAAAACTACATATGATACACAAGATTCAAGGTTTCCCCCAGAAAACGTGCTATGCCTGGTGGCTGAGGCGCTCAGCAGTCATTCTTCCAGCAGCCCGCCGTTTTATTTAGTTAAGAAATGTTTAAAGTTGACAGAAAATTTTAAAATATCACTTGATATTTATGCGTTATTGGAAGATTGGAGGATTAATATCTGAACACCAACTATAAAATAAAAAAAAAAAAAAATGCAAACATAATTTTTTTTTTAAATAAATAAGCAATGCTGAGCCTGGTGTAGGCACAAGTAAAGCCTGGTGGCCCGCCAGGCTTATAATACACTGGGGGAATCCCAGGAGATTAAATAATCCTGCCACAACAAAAATCAAGACCTTTGTTTAACGTATTTAAGGCCATCTTACATTTTCTTGATTAATTCAAGACATTTTAAGGCCTTAATTTTAGATACACGAATTAAAGACTTTTTAAGGATATGCAGACACGCTGCAGTGTTGTCTCTGGGTTCCTTAATCGCCCAAATGGAGGAAGTAGTTTATAAAAACCAAACTAACCCGGGTCAATGGAGAGCTGATGAATGAAAGAATAAAAAAGGAAACATTCAGAGAAGGTGGAGGCATGTTTGATCCTAGTGCTCCTAATAATAGATACATAAAGGAACATTTTCTGTGTCCCACCAGAGAGGGGGTATTATTGTGGCAGCGCTGCTTCTTTGTTCTTCTCTGCAGACAAGTGACAGTGAAAGCAATCTGCTCTGTGGCAGAGCTGCATCCAACAGCATATCCCTGATAAGGAGACCACCCCTGGCCCCTCTGCTTTAGTGTCTCATCCAGCAGGCTTAACTTTGCCTTTCTAATCCCTTCCAATGGAAAAAAGGGGCTTTGATTATTTGCTGACCAATAAAGCCCAATCTGAGAATGGAGAAGGCAATTGTTTTGCAGGCTGTAGAAAAGGTGAAGGCGATGATTGGCACGCTTACTGCAGAGCGTTTATCACTTTTCCTGATCAGCCTGCCTACTTAATAATGTTCAGAGGTCCAAGTGTGATAGATTTGATCTTTTTGCTTTGCTTTATTGTTCCCTTTCTCTTTATTCTCTTCCATCACCGTAACAACAACTACTTAGATAATGGAGCTACTCTGAAAGGGGCTAATCTTGCGGGAGTGGCGCGGCCGAATTCAAAGGGCGACAAGGTGCCTGACATTCTGCTGCCCAAACCAGAATGATGCGTTCAATGTCCAGATCTTAACCACAAAGGCCTTATTTTGGCATGCACCCATCCCCTCTAGCCTTACACATCTCCTGCATAAACCCCTGACGATGCTAATGAACAGCGTAAGTTTGGGTGAGATAGCACCCAGACTTTAAGCTATGCAAAAATATTCACAGTTCTAAGCTAGAGAATGAAGAGAGAAATAATACGATATGAAAAGTAGGGGGGGGGAAAAAATCATATTTCGCTTTGCTGGTTGTATATTTAAGCTGTCTGCAGTGTGCTGGGGATTTGTTACCGTCTATCACCTTTCCTCCCTCCTCTTCCCTGCATCATCTTTCTCTAATTAAAGTGTTTGTTGTCACCCTCAGATGCAGGGTGTGAAATCAAGTTAGCAGTTTATGTAAGAGGCATGGTGGAAATCAAACACTTTGTTCATCAGAAAGACAGGAACTTCAATCACTCCAAGCTGGGATATATGTTTCCATTGTTGACTTTGCAATCTGCATGCTAAGCCAATTTTCTACTTAAGTCTCCCAGCTTTTAAAAATGTCATTTGGTTCCCTATGTGGTCTTAATTCTACCCCCTTAGTGAAAGCACAGCCAACATGGGCCGGTCGGGAAAATATAGGACCAATTAAAAACTCTAATTTATTATTTACAATTTTAAAAAACGGCAAAACTGAAATCTGAGGTTTAATGCCACCAAAACAAAGACGAAGAAGCACAAAAAAGAGGCTAAACAGACTAATGGTGACCTATTATGTTTCTGAACTGGTTAGAATAATTCTATGGCCTAATCAAAACATATACATTTATTTTTTTGCACAGAATCATTCTTAGATAAGATTTTAGTCTGATCGGTTCTTTCTATTTTGAAATCCTGTTCGAATGAGTTGTTTTAGGGCGTCTTGTCACTTTAAAGCCACATTCTCCAACTCAACATTTACAGTCGCACATGAAAATTTCTGCAAACAGATGTGTAATAGTACAAATGTACATCTTTAAAAAGCAGAAGTGGTGCTTCCTGCACAACCAACAAGTGGGTTCTGGGTGGTAAGTCAACAACAAAACACTTGTCTTTTCCAGCAACTATTGTACAGCGCATACAGCGGTAAAACCAGCTGACCAAACATGCTGGAATGGTTTGTTCGACGCTTGTAAAAGTGTTTCATGGTTATTTGTTTTCTGCTTTGCTCTTCAAAGCAGAAAACATTGCTTTGCTGACTGTATGCTTTGCGCTGGCAAAAAAAACAAAAAAACACGGTAGTTTGAATGCAGTACCTTGCTTACCACTAGAGGGCGCCCGCGGACCACAGTTTCAGAAAGACAGTTTCAAGTCAATAATTCCTCAATATTGGTGAAAAAGTACTAGTTTAATTGGCAGATAATATCACTTATAACAAGACATTTTTCCTATGTTATAGGTGGGGTAATCTGCAGTAAAAGTAATAAAAAATTAAGAAATTATTGACTTAAAACAAGCTCCTATTTCTTGGTGGAAACTTACATGTAAGTTAGTTTTGCCTTATTTCAAGTACTAAGATATTTCCACTAGAAACTAGACCAAGATTATTTGGTAAGTTATGGTGCTTTTGCAGTTTTGTTCCAGAAAAGACAACTAACCAGCAGCTTCGGAGCATTAGTAACAGTAAGTCATGTTAGTTAATAAAGAAGCAGTGTGTGCACACATCGGGTCAGAGGGACGCAGAGCCCCGACCAGGACCTTCTGAAGCCGTAACACAACAATGTGTGCATGAAAAATAAGACGACCTCTGATTCCCTTTCCCCAGAATACGGTGCAAACAGAGCATTATTTACACACAGCGGGTTCTTTGCTGTTCCTCCATTATGGTGCCAGCTGAAGTTGCCAGGAGATTTGTGATGGAGCCCCAAAGCCTCTAATAATATAAGTCAGCAGTGTTACAACCCAGCAGGGTGGAGGTCTGACCAGGTGCTGCATCCTGTGAAGATGCATAAGCTGGTGTGTCTGGTTTTCCTGATGCCGGCCCCCGGCTGGCTGCAGCTGCCTCTCAGACACGGAGCCCGGGTTTAGAGGGGAAGGTGTGGCCTGATGTGGACTCAGAAAGGTGACAGCAACCTGGCAGAGATCTAACCCCGCCGTGCCACCTGTGCATCCCCAAACGCCGCTCCTCCATCTCCAAAACCTCCAGCCCCTCCCTGACGCCCAACAGGATCTGCTCCAGAGGGATAACAGAAAAGGAAGAGAATCCAATTTCTTATCCAGCCTGGCAACTGACTTAATTCCCTTTTTGGCAGCCAGCGGCCCGACTGCTGCTGCTGCTCTGCCGCCTGCAGCCTTCACAAGCTGAGAAAACATACAAGTGCCTGGGAATTGGGAAGAAAGTACAGGAGGAAGGAAAGTAGGGGGATAAAGGAAACAAAAAAAGAAGATTTTCCTTGCAAGTGCTTTTGGCACAGATTGACAGGAAGCTCTATAAAACAGGTGAAAAATGTCAGAAAGCAGAAAGAATGTAGAGAAAAAACTCTTTTTCACTTAAATATTAGCTACCAACAAGAATTTTTACGCTTATAGTTGTACACGTTTTTAAATTATCGTTAAGAAAATAAAATTTTACAAACACTAAGAAACTAGAATAAAATAGTATAGATTAGAAATAGTCTTTATTATGGTCCACAAAAAGTTCTTAAGGTGTCAAAACAATATATACAACATGAGTTTGCCAATAACAACATTGTACAAGACCATAGCACAAAAATTCACTGTGCAGATAGTCAAAATAAGAATGTTGGAAAGATTTTTTTTTCTTAAAATTAGCTAATTAATTATTCAGAAGAAAGTTAAAGGACAAACGGACAGACGTTTTACACGATGGTAATCTCAAAGCAAGATTTTAGGCTGAATAAAGGAGAGGAGAAATAATGAACTCCAGGTCAGTTTCTGTGTTTGCAAGTTTGTGACCCCATTTGTTACCTACATGTCATTTCATCTCTTCCTTTTCCATAAATCAAGAGAAAAGTGAAGAAGGAGGAGAAAAAGTAACTAAGGATGTTTTTCTACCTGGAACTTAAATATGTTACATTTTAACCTGGTGTGGTTCACTTTCACACTGCAGTGTGTCAAATGAACGAAACTCTATGAAAAACTTGTTCACCTCCTTGCCTGTGCATCAAGAACTAGAAAACATCACAAAAACCTCTGAAGAAGACATGAGGCAAACTTCCTTCTTCACAAATTGTAAACAAAAATGGAATGAAGTCAGATTTTAGCGGCTGTAAAATTTTCCATTCACTTTGGTAATTGATTACAAGCTACTTTTCCCTCTAGCAATAGACTATCAAGTTTGTTTTGGGTTTATTTACCCAGAATGCCCTGCTTTTGGAGCGGTCATTCAATCCGCTTGCATCCACGAATGCATTCAAACTGCACCAGAGTTCACACCAGCCAACCGAGACAGAGATTTGTAAGTGAACCAGAGTTTGCATTATTTGATTTCAATTGTGCATCCAGAACTCCAAAAACAAACCGGACTTTCTACACAAATAATCTAGAATTTGATTAACGCGTACTAAACAGGGCTGCTGTGAACGAGCCCTAAGAAACTGAACACAAGGGAATTGTTTTTTCATTTATTCTTTATTTAACCAACATAAAACTCCTAATGACAATAATAGAGTTAAACAACACATTACAAAAAAGTAAACCCCACTCTCCTCAGGTCAATTCAAACAGTGGCATATAAAATGTGTTTCTCCTCAATCATTTATAATACCTTTGAAGGAATACAATGAGACCATCTCTTTCAAATTCAGGCAGATTACAAGCCGATGGTGCTGAGAAATGAAAAGCTTTTTTATCAAAGTCAGTGCGGACTCTAGGGACAGTCAATAAGTAGTAGACAGCATAAAACATCCTAAATTAAAAGAAACAACAAATAGGAAACACAAAGGTGCCCACAGATTATGACATCTACACATCATATGGTGAAAATACTTCTCAGCAGCACCTTGTTGTCCAACTGAATCAACCAAAGTTTCAACACAACCATCCAAAATCCACGTGTTCAAGATATTCGTGGCCTTAACCTCTCATTACCATCCACAACCCCAGGCCCAGCCTCCCACCCACACATGAAAGAGAAAAGCAACAGTTCCAGTCTGTTTGTCCTGTAAGAGTTGACTGCTGAGCGCGGCAGATTGAAAAGGAGGAGCCGAGGCCACAGAGCATGAAAGAGGATAGAAGAAGAAGACAACAGGACAAGGAGAATGAGAAGAGGGGAGGGAGAGGAGGAGGAGGAAGGGCGGACAAGAAACAAGTTGAAGGGTCAGTCTTCAAACAGCCCCTCTCCTCCTCATCACTTAAGAGACACTTTAGGTGGGGGGGTCAAATTATTAACACCCCTACGACCACTTTAAAGGCGACAAAGGAGGGTATGTGTGGATGGACACTGATGTTTCACCCTATTGGTCACACACTACTTTAATTAGTCACCAAAATAGTCCACACCAACCCACACATCCGCATGTTCCTCTGACCTCAAACACACTGTAAGACATTTGAACCGCATTTAGTTGTGTCGACTATCTTCTAGTCTTTAAGTCAAATCAATTTAAAGTTTTAGATTTTGAACCCAAATGTGAGTTTGTGAAAGATAAACTTACAACAGTAAGTCGTTAACGTTTTATTAATTTTGCGTTGAATAAACTGGAGTTTTTAGATTAGCACTTAAAAAAACTGAAAGAAGAAAAAGACAGGAGTGGGAACTATTTCCCAGAATGCTTAGCGGCTTGTTTCTGTATCCTGAGGTGGAAGAGCGTTACATTGATCTGACTCTTGCGTTTTATTAAGGCAAAAGTTTATTTTAAAGCTTGAGGATAATGTCCTGTTCACACTAAATGTTTCTGAGCTGAATTCATTGTGATGTTTAAAAAAATTCATTATCAGATCAGAAATTTTGTTCATGCAATTTGAAACAAGAATTTAAATTATTCTAAAGTAAAATAAGTTATTATTTTAATTTGATAATGTGAAAGTAATCGATAAATGTGGCACTTTAACTAGGTGAGGGCAGTTTTTGGTTGTAAATTAAAAATTTGTGAATTATTTGCAGCATTAAGTTAAACTCACAATTCAAGATTAACTTAAACAATGTTAAGACAACTTGTCTCTTGTTAAATCAACTTCATGAACTTTAATTTCTGAGTAAAAACCAAAACAATTTTCTTGTCGACTTAAATTGTGTTTTCAAGGCAGCAGGTGGACTTTCATTTTCAAGTTAAACCACCTTCAAATGTTTTACAGTGCAATAACAGTTAAAAACCCACTAAAACATAAAGAGTTTTTAAATCACATTTTAAAAGATGTGTTTTTTCCACAATGTTTTAAATCACAATATGGAGTTAGATTTAGCAAAATACCCAAAACACCACTTGATTGTCACAAGCTGAGACCTGGAACTGGAGGACTAACCTTGATATATAACAATAAATGTTTTGTTTTTTTTACTTTGTGGTAATTTGTATCTTTAGCAGGATCTTGATTCAGGTTGAAAAATGTGGTTTAAAAGATGTTTATATAAAAAGCCTTCCCAGAGTTTTTAGTCCTTTATGTTAATTTTGAAGTATAAAATGATAAAAATACAACGAATAAAAGAAAAGGATACAAAGAAGGAAAGAAAAGATGGATGCAAGTTGGGTTAGAAAGACTAGATAGATAGATAGATAGATAGATAGATAGACAGACAGACAGACAGACAGACAGACAGACAGACAGACAGACAGACAGACAGACAGACAGACAGACAGACAGACAGACAGACAGACAGACAGACAGACAGACAGATAGATAGATAGATAGATAGATAGATAGATAGATAGATAGATAGATAGATAGTTTTTAGCACATTAGCAGTGGCATTAAGATGGAGAAAAGTCCAGCAGGAGAAATGGTCAAACACTTTTATCAGAGTGTGTCAACATTTCTGTAGATAGTGAGGTCTAGATGTCACAGCACTTTCCAAATTGGTTCAGTTTAACAGCGATCTCATCTAGATTGGCTCTCAGAACTTAATTCTTTGTTTAATAATTTGCTCCTAATCGCCTTCCCTCCCAGCTAATGATAAGGCTGCCGCCTTAGTAAAAGTAAAGCTTCTATAAGCTGTTCAATAAATAAGATTAGAGCGTATCCTCTGTTATGCTCTGTTCAGACGAACGCAGTCAGATCTCCCTCTGATTTGTATTATAATGCCATGTTTCTGCCATCCATCCATTTGGCAACTTTAGCATTTTAGTAAGCTGGAAAACCAGTAGATTCAGTTGTTAGGCAAATTACAATTAGCAGTGCAAACTGTTAATTTAATCCTCCACACTGTAAAACATTTGAAGTTGGTTTAAATTGAAAATGAAAGTCCACCTGCTGCCTTGAAAATGTAATTTAAGTCGACAAGAAAATTGTTTTGGTTTTAACTCAGAAATGAAAGTTTATAGAGTTGATTTAACAACAAGAGACAAGTTGTCTAAACATTGTTTAAGTTAATCTTGAATTGTGAGTTTTAATTAAATGCTACAATTTAAACCAAATAATTATTTCACAATATGTAAGAAAAAAACTGCCCTCACCTGGTTAAAGAGCCACATTTCTCTATTATTTTACTCACATTATCAAGTTAAAATAACAACTTATTTTACTTTAGAATAATTTAAATTCTTGTTTCAAATTGCATGAACAAAATTTCTGACCTGATGATGAATTTTATTAAACATCACAATGAATTCAGCTCAGAAACACTTAGTGTGAACAGGACATTATCCTCAAGCTTTAAAATAAACATTTGCCTTAATAAAACACAAGAGTCAGATCAATGTAACGCTCTTCCATCTCAGGATACAGAAACAAGCCGCTAAGCATTCTGGGAAATAGTTCCCACTCCTGTCTTTTTCTCCTTTCAGGTTTTTAAGTGCTAACCTAAAAATTATAGTTTATTCAACTCTTGGAGGTTTGACAAAATTAATAAAAAGTTAACAGAACTTAAATTTATCTTTCACAAACTCACATTTAGGTTCAAAATCTAAAACTTTAAGTTTAGAGTAGAAGATAGTAGACACAACTAAATGTGGCTCAAATGTTTAACAATGTATGTAGAAGAAAACACTGTTATTTCATTTAATTAGAAAATGCATCGTTACGTCCTCTCAGGTTTAATCGCTGAACTCAAACTGAACCAGACGTGGATTTCATTGTAACTGGTTGTTTATGCCATTTCAAGCTCGATACAATGAAGGACAAGTGAGTCATTTAGGATGATTTCAGCATTTTTCTCCTCTGAGAATCTCACCTGCTGCAGTCGCAGAATAACATCCCTGGAGTCTGAACCGGGTCAGCACCCTGTGCCCTCTGCTTTGCTCTCCTTTAGGAAAGTCAGTGTTTGTTTACGCCTGGCTGACTTTAATCCAGGGTTTCTTGTGTTGCAGCGGCCTGTCAGTCAGAGCGGTGACAGCAGCACCGAGGGGCACCTCAAGCTGTCAGACACAAGCTCCGACTCGTTACCGGAGCGCCAGAAACAAAGTCGGTCACCAACAAACAGGCAAGTCTTTCAGCGGGGGAAGTTCAATTAGCAAAACACATCTGGAATCTTCAAACAACAACCTTTGTTGATTAACATCCACCTGAAAATATTACTGAATGTGAGAAAAATATTGTTTAATTTTGTCGTTATTGTATTAACAGAGTTGCAACAAATCAGCATCATAAGTTCAGTTATTATATTTCTACGCAGCTGTTACACAATAACATTTGTTTGTTTTAGACATTTGTGATTTTTTATCAAGTTAGAGTTTTCTAGTGATGACAGAATATGTTAGTTTGAATTAACAGAAACAGCCTGATTTTAGTTTCAGAGGAACTAAAAGTGCCAAAAGCTCTTTGTTTCTGCTGCTTCACTTTAGTGCCGTGTCAAGAAAACAAACAAACAAACAAACAAAACAAAACAAAACAAACAACAATAAAAAAATTTTTTAAATTTGCAGTATGTAACTTTTATGAACAATATGTCACATTTGTTAAAACTGCCAGCATATATGTTGTGAGGCAAGTATGTAAAACAATGGAGCTCCTCCCTGTAGTCCTACTGCCATCTGCAGAAACACACCGCTCCCAGTCAGAAACAACCAATCAGAGCCAGGGGGCAGGTCTTAGTGTTGTCAGTCATGCTCTTGTAAGCTATAGCTTGTTCCCTTCAAATGTTTTTCTAACTTAAACGATTATTTATCCAGGACTTTTCCAAAACAACCAGCAGCTGAGGCGCTCCATCCTCCCTGGGCTTCAACACCAGTTAAAGAGACAAGGTAAAGGATGGAAGAAAATTGCTGCAGCTCAAATTAAGTATTGTTTTGAATTTTATTCACATGAGCTTTTGGTTTCTTTGCCAATTTTATATTTGTCTTATTATTTTTACTAAACTAAACTATGTTCTATTTTATCATTTATCTACCTGCGATGTTGTGGTTGTTGTGAAGCACTTTCCTCGGCTGAGGCTGTTGTGCTTTATAAATAAACTTTAACTTGACTTGAAAACTGGGAATGCTCAGGCTAGTTAGCCTGAATTATAGAATAATCAGTTTTCCTGTAGCTGTAGGTTGTTTCTTCACCTTTAGCACAATGAGCAGCGTGTACACAAGCTCAATTGACAGTGCTAAGCCCCTCCTTCAGGCTCTGATTGGTTGTTTCTGGCGCAATTCTTCAGACAGGAATAGGGTCACAGGGAGGAGGCAGAGCAGCTTGATTTACTGTCATAGAGACAGCTTTAAGAAATATGTAAAATAATAAACAAACGGCATATTAGAGCTTTAATCCATCTTTAACACCGTTTTTGTTTATTTCAGCTAACATAAATGTTTTCTCAATTTCAGTTTTTGTTATTATGTTAGTTCTAATTAACTATAGTAACCTCATAATTTTGCCTGGCAATTCTTTTTTTATTTTCTCCTTAAATACATAGAATATCGTTTCTTACACACTCCAGTTTTTTTTCCCAGTCTGTCACGGCGCTTACACAGATCAGCTATTATCGCTCATACTTCTGCTGCTTGAATCCCAAACACCATTTAACTCAATGAGCATGTCTGTTTGTTTTAGTAGAAAACCCCTACATTGGATGTCAGACATACTGGGCCAGTTTTTCCATTAGTGCTGAAACAGTCCTGGATCACAGCTCAGCAAACACATTCCTCTCTGGCACTCTGAGACTCGACTTAATGGTGGATTCCCTGCAAGACATCCACTCTGTTTTTCCCCCCTTTTTCTTCCTCTCTCTGGCTCTCCTTTAAGTGTTAATCCTTGGGAAAGTTCCACCCGTAGCGGCTTGTTTGAAGTGAGCCAGTGGCTATCCGCTAAATATGGCCCCCAGTCATCTGAATCATTAGATTAGGCTTAGGCACGGCCCTGACAAAAGAGATTTCGTATCGCTGTTTGTTTCAAGGAGAGGCTCCGCTTCAGCCAGCACGGCCTCGGATAAAAAGAACAGGCACTTAGGAAGCACAGACATCAAATGTAGGAAGCTGAGAACAAGATGCACTCCAGATCTGGAAGGTAATAAGGAACAAAACAAAAATAACTTTTAAGATAAGTGTCTGTATTTTTAAGGATAGGTCTGTATTTTTTGCATTGTGCAAATTTCCAAATTTAACCACCTTTCAAAAATATCTGCATATTTATAAAAATGCAAACGTAATATCCGTCCTGCGCATGTCAGAAAGTGTAATGTGCCGCAAAATAACGAAAGTACATGAATATTTGCAGTTAAGCCACATAACTTGAATGTAAATATGTCAAATTATAATTGAGAAAAAGTATGTCAGTTAAATTTTATGAAACTTTCATTAAATTTTTCATAGCTAAAGTTTGGACCTGCTGTCTCACAGAAAAACAAGAAGATAAAAAATATTCACACCCTCTGACCTCAGGATTACCGACTGTGTGAAGCAGAGAAATGCTACAAATTCACCAGAGAAACATGAAATTTCTCCTCTGCCAAGCTGGGATTTCAGCCCAGGGCTTTCTACTGCGCCAACATGTAAACACAAACAAATACATGCAAAGTGATTACCTTTCCTTATACAAATAACAAACAAATACATGCATTCATTAATAAAAGTGAGAAATGGAACAAAAATAAATCCTGCTATAATTTATCTTTACCTTAACGTGTGTCAGTTATTATATTGTTTATTTATATTGTTTTGTTATTAATTAAATTAGTGAGAAAAAGATAAAAAAATATTCATGCTAAGTGCATTAATTTGCTGTTTCTGGTCATTTATAACATAAAGTATTTTTACAAATCTGACCAGACTACCCACCCACCCACCCACCCATCCATCCATCTATCCATCCACCCATCCATCCATCCATCTATCCATCCACCCATCCATCCATCCATCCATCCATCCATCCATCCATCCATCCATCCATCCATCCATCCATCCACCCATCCATCCATCCATCCATCCATCCATCCATCCATCCATCCACCCATCCATCCATCCATCCATCCATCCATCCATCCATCCATCCATCCATCCATCCATCCATCCATCCATTTTCTTACACCCTTGTCCCTAGTGGGGCTGGGAGGTGCTGGTCCATCTCCAGCTAACGTTCCGGGCGAGAGGCGGGTTCATCCTGGACAGGTCGCCAGTCTGTCGCAGGGCAACACAGAAACAGACTGGACACACAACCATGCACACCCACACACACACCCCCACACACACACACACACACCCACACACCAACACACACACACACACACCCACACACCCACCCACACACACACACACCCACACCCACACACACACACACACACTCACACCTAGGGAGAATTTAGAGAGAGACCAATTAACCTAACAGTCATGTTTTTGGACTTTGGGAGTACTGACCAAAAGACTTGACTGTATTTGTCTTGAAATCATTTATGAATTTTTAGTATTGGTGATATTTTTATCACTTGAAGTATCCCTAAAACTCGGTTTTATTTCACTTTACATTCACCGCATTGTTGACTCTACAACAATCCGGCTTTTAGCTGGACTCTCTCTTTTTGCACAGACATTACTTTTCAAATGCTTTGAATAAATGTTATTATTTAATCTGTGCATTTAAATTCATTGAAGGATCAACCTGGTTACAAATACAACAACAATTATTTACATTTATATTATATTACCCTTAGGTGATAAAATCAGGTGCATGTATGATTTTATATTTAAGTGAGGATCATGTGAGGTTCTTAAGTGAGTTTCTTGACAAGAAATAAATGTTATCTGCAAGGACTCAGTGCAGCCTGACACACAGTTCAAGAAGAAAATGTACAATTTGTTCTCAAAACATCCAAAGTAATCGACTGCATCGTGAATGTATGTAAAAGAAAGGCAGAAAGTGCTCAGACTGTGATTCCTGCCCAGAAACTGAAATCCCTGAAGTCTGAGCGAAGTTTTTAAAAAACTCCCGAACTGTTATTGTCGTGTGGTTAACTTGCTGGAATGTGAACTAAAATCACTTCAAAGAGTCAGCTTTTGTCTCGTGCAGCATCTAATCTCCTGCTTTGAAGACGAATGTCATTGTCTTTCCTGTCGCTGACAGGCCTGATAGGAATATTCATGCAGGAGGAGGAGGAGGTAGTGGATTGTCTTTGTGTGTGTGTGTGTGTGTGTGTTGGTGTGTGGGGGTGTGTGTGTGTGTGGGGGGGTGTGTGTGTGTCACTAGATTGGCTTCTTAAGCCAAGGAGCCATTTTGTGCAGAAGGAGTCCCGGACATGTCAGGGCTGATGACAGTCTGCGTTTAGGATTAGCGGGCCGGTGGCAAGGCAACCCCTAATCCCTCACTGTATCGTAATCTATTTAGCTGGCGTGTGAAAGCCATTTCCATATGAAACTACAAACACACAGAGATGCTGGAAGGGCTTATAATAACTCATCATTTTTTATTTTTATACTTTTTTCTGTTTTTCTGCGTTTTTGTTTAATTCAGAACTTTTTATAGCAGCCAAGATCCACAAGCCAAACACTGATAGGAAAAAAGATGTTGGGTTAAAAGGTAACAAGGAGCTTTTATCTTACCTACAAGTTGATTTCAAAATCATCCTGGTTGTTTAAAACATGTTGACAACCTTTACCTTTAAAATGATGTTTCTCACTAAGAATGTGGATGGAAGATGATGCATCACTAGCTGCGTTTCCTTTACGAACGCAAGAAAATCTTTGTCGATATTCTGCCGATGTCAAAAAACACAACTTTGTAATTTTAGTGTTTCCATTAAATAAAGAATTAAATTAAAATTGCACATGAATAAACTTGTTCATGCGGTAAATCATTAAAAATCATGGCAGCTACTTGAGATCATATTCATAATTCAGTCCTGGCGCTCATCATCTATCAACCATCAGAGGAAACGTCAGCATCTTTGTTTTTTTCACCAGTAGTAATGTCCGGCTGTTGAGACGACTTGTGATTAAAAGATTTTTTTTAACAAGTGTTCCTATTTTAGTTTTGTGAAGTACATTTATATTGATACAGCCGAAAAAACATCTCATCCTACATCAGAAACTTTTTTTAAAAAATCAAAAAACGAGTTTTTTTTCTGTTTTTTCCATCAAATAATGCTTTACACATTCTGTTCTCAGTATGTGACAAAAGTAATAAATAAATCTTGCTATTTTTCTGACTTCTTGCTAAAAAAAAGAAATGGGAGCAGTCTGAAGACCTCCTTAGAGTTTGCTTAATGGTAACATTGAGCAAATATGTCAAGAAATGTTTGATTAATCTTACAAACAAGCAGTCAGACTCAACAAAAAATTATATTGTTAATGATTTGTGCAGTTTTCTCCCTTGCAGAACAAAAATGAATCAAAATACCATCTTTATCAAAATGTGGATTTGTTCTTTCTCTCGTTGCTGCTATCTTCTTTTGGAAATATCTTTGTCCAGTAGAACTTCTCTTACTGTTTTTTATTTTCATTTTACTCACTTAAAAAAGCTCCTAAAAGAACATGAAATTTATTTAGGCAAGACATTCAGTCACTACAGAGATAAGAAACAAGCAGCCGTTCAGGGAGGCTTGCTCATCGCCTGAACATGGCCTACAGATTAGTTTGTCCCAATGTGGTACATCTGGGTCGGTGTTTACACAAGGCAGCGGTGCATGCTGGTAAAACCCGGCTGGATGCAGGGCGGGCAAACACGTGGTGCAGACGCCATGTTTACAAAAAAAACTGTTTGTCCAGCTGCTGGAGGGACACAGCAAGGAAGCAGGGCAGTGGTTAATTAAAATCGTGATTCGTTCCTTTTTCCCTCGGATCAAATGAGTTGTATATTGCGGTCGACACAGCCAAACAAACATGGGGAATGCCAGTGTACATGTTTGCTAACCTGGCCCAGCGCTCCTCAGGGGGATGGCTTTGATTATTGACATCCTCGCTGAATGTTTTCCTCTGGGTGCCAGAGATAACATTTACACTGACCCACTTTGAGCTACAGCAAATATTTCTTTTTTTTTTGATAATATCTTTTACAAAAGATTTGAGACCTTTGATTGTCATCTTCTGAGTTTTGTGTTGTTGATCTTTTATATGATTCTGATTGCGTTTAAAATATGTTCAACAGGTAAGAAGCAGGAATCTCATGTGCCCAGATTTATGTGCAGCTTTTTAGGGGTTTGTTTGTTTTTAAGGGTTTATTTGTCCTAGTCCAATAGAGTCCTATTGGGCCTTTTTGGCCTGTGGGACTCCGGAAGCAGCTGATGGGTACCGGCAGGCGAAGCGACATGCGGCTCGGGTGGTTGCTGAGGCAAAAATTCTGCCTCTCCAAACTCCTCCAAATTTGGAGGAGTTTGGAGAGGCCATAGAGAAAAACCTCCAGTTCGGCTTCGAGGCGATTCTGGTCCACCATCCGGCGTCTCAGGGGGGGGAAGCAGTACGGCACCAACACTGTCTATAGTGGGGATGGTGTGGTGCTGACCTCAACTCGGGATGTTGTGGGTCAGTGGGCAGAATACTTCGAAGACCTCCTCAATCCCACCAACATGCCTTCCATTGAGGAAGCTGAGCCTGGGGACTCTGGGTTGGGCTCTCCAATCTCTGGGGACGAGGTCGCTGAGGTGGTTAAAAAGCTCCTCGGTGGCAAGGCCCCGGGGGTGGATGAGATCCGCCCGGAGTTCCTTAAAGCTCTGGATGTTGTAGGGTTGTGTTGGTTGAAGCGACTCTGCAATATCGCATGGACATCGGGGGCAGTTCCCCTGGATTGGCAGACTGGGGTGGTGGTCCCCCTGTTCAAAAAGGGGGACCGGAGGGTGTGCTCCAATTATAGGGGGGTCACACTCTGAAGCCTCCCTGGCAAGGTCTATTCAGGGGTCCTGGAGAGGAGGGTCCGTCGGATAGTCGAACCTCGGATTCAGGAAGAGCAGTGTGGTTTTCGTCCTGGTCGTGGAACACTGGACCAGCTCTACACCCTCGGCAGGGTCCTGGAGGGTGCATGGGAGTACGCCCAACCAGTCTACATGTGTTTTGTGGACTTGGAGAAGGCATTCGACCGTGTCCCTCGGGGAGCCCTGTGGGGGGTTCTCCGGCAGTATGGGGTACCGGGCCCTTTGATACGGGCTGTCAGGTCCCTGTATGACCGGTGTCAGAGTCTGGTCCACATTGCCGGCAGTAAGTCGGGCTCGTTTCCGGTGAGAGTTGGACTCCGCCAGGGCTGCCCTTTGTCACCGATTCTGTTCATTACTTTCATGGACAGAATTTCTAGGCTCAGTCAAGGTGTTGAGGGGATCCGATTTGGTGGCCTTAGGATCTCATCTCTGCTTTTTGCGGACGATGTGGTCCTTCTGGCTTCATCAGATCGTGATCTGCAGCTCTCGCTGGAGCGGTTCGCAGCCGAGTGTGACGCGGCCAGGATGGGGATCAGTGCCTCCAAATCCGAGGCCATGGTCTTGAGCCAGAAAAGGGTAGAGTGCCTTCAGAGAAGCTCAGTCATCTGGGAGGGACTCAGAGTAGAGCCGCTGCTCCTTCACATCGAGAGGAGCCAGTTGAGGTGGCTGGGGCATCTGGTCAGGATGCCTCCTGGATGCCTCCCTGGTGAGGTGTTCCGGGCACGTCCCACCAGGAGGAGGAACCGGGGAAGAACCAAGACACACTGGAGGGATTATGTCTCTCGGCTGGCCTGGGAACGCCTCGGGATTCCCCCGGAGGAGCTGGAACAAGTGGCTGGGGAGAGGGAAGTCTGGGCCTCCCTTCTGAAGCTGCTACCCCCGCGACCCGACCCCGGATAAGCGGAAGAAGATGGATGGATGGATGAAGTTGATTTAACAACAAGAGACAAGTTGTCTAAACATTGTTTTTTAAGTTAATTAATCTTGAATTGTGAGTTTTAACTTAATTCTGCAATTTAAACCAAATAATTATTTCACAATATGCAAGAAAAAAAAACTGTCCTCACCTGGTTAAAGAGCCACATTTCTCTATTATTTTACTCACAATATCAAGTTAAAATAACAACTTATTTCACTTTAGAATAATTTAAATTCTTGTTTCAAATTGCATGAACAAAATTTCTGATCTGATGATGAATTTTATTAAACATCTCAATGAATTCAGCTCAGAAACATTTAGTGTGAACAGGATATTATCCTCAAGCTTTAAAATAAACTTTTGCCTTAATAAAACACAAGAGTCAGATCAATGTAACGCTCTTCCATCTCAGGATACAGAAACAAGCCGCTAAGCATTCTGGGAAATAGTTCCCACTTCTGTCTTTTTCTTCTTTCAGATCTTTAAGTGTTAACCTAAAAACTCTAGTTTATTCAACTCTTGGAAGTTTGACAAAATTAATAAAAAGTTAACACAACTTACTGCTGCACTGTGTGAAGCCAACACTTATCTTTAGAAATGACAAACATTTCTTGAGGTTTAAACAAGACTTTATTATAAAGACACAAATGTACATTTTTAGAATCTACAGTATTCTGACTGTGATACAAATTCACATTTTGCTTTTCTTTCCCTTGCAAAGAGCAACTAGGAAAGTGTGACAATCCCAAACAAGTGCTGCAAACCGTTCTCTGACACTCCCCGGTAAAATGGAGTTTCTGAGATTCAGGCTGAAAATCCTAGCAGCATCCTGTTGTTAAAAATAAAATCTTAGCCCGTTGTAATGTCCAACAGGTGACTTTGTTTCTCCCCATCTTGTATGCTTTTATTTCTTTCTTTCAGGGAACAATCGCTGAGGTGATCCCAGACTGTGTGTATCTCCAGAGGAGTTTTCCTGTTAAAGGTCTTCAGTTGGAAATAAGTCCTTTTTTTTTCTTTCCCAAATTCTGGAGTAGAAAAATAATCCACAAGTAACAGCAGGGTTGAACTCAAGGTTTAGCTGCTTAGTGCATGTTTTCAGTTCATTCACAGATCCGTTTTTAAAGAGGCAGTATTATGTGTCTTCCAGGCACATAGTGCCATTTTTACCCCACAACTATAAGTAACTATGTTTACTTAAGTCGTTAAAAAATGCTATATATCAAATATGCTTTAAAAGAAATTTTACTTTGAAATTTAACGCCTTGAAATTGGGTCTCTGTTTCTTTAAAAACTCCAGCTCTTTCCGAAACTCCGCCTTCAGGAAGTCATCACAACCACATGACGGTGTTATAAACATGACATAACAGCGTTCATGAATGCTTATGACTGTTGTCATGAAGTGTCACTCAGTAAGTAATGACATTTTAATGCAAAGTTGACTCTTTTAATGACTTTTTATGGTAATTTTATTAGAACTTTCCATTAAAAAGGGTAATTATGCAAAGTTTACACTTTTAATGGACTTTTAATTCAACTTTTAGTGCAGCTTTGCATTATGTGTACTGAATGAAACTTCATGACAACGGTCGTAACATTCATGAACACTCCATGTTTATGACAGTGTCATGCCAGTTTTATGCACACTATTTCAAATAAAGTGTTACCCATCGCTCTTCTTTAACCCTTTAACAATGTCACTGAGAAATGGCTCGTATAATGAGTTCAGCAAATCTGTAGTTACATGAGATTTTTGCTAATTGCTGCTGGTTAGTCTGAAGGAGCCGAGTGGGGGCGGAGCTAGGTCCACCTAGGTGTTTTGTGCAGCTGAATGCTATCCAGGGGAGATAAAAGGATTTCTCAAATATGCATGAATGAATCTGAGCAACACTCCATGTATGGTGTTAATGAGGGAATAAGATTATAACATGATGAAAAGCTAAAAAAAAAAATCCTAAATTTTTCATAACACTGCCCCTTTAAAAATGTCTTTCCTATTAGATTCGGGATCTTCAATTTACAAAAACGAACAAAAAGAAAGTCTTTGAATATACTAAGCAAGGGACAAAAGAAGTCACAGAACCTGGAAGCGCCAAGAGGCTTGGTCTTTGTAGTCCAAACAGTCGGTAGCATTGAAGTTGAGCTTCCAGGCTGAAGCTGCAGTCTGCTCCTTGTAATCCAGACAGTCTGTGGAGTTAAAGGCCAAGCCGGGCGCGCTGTACGTCTGGTGGTGATGTGGCGGGTGGTGGTGGTGGTGGTGGTGGTGACCTGTTGTCTGGCCAATATGGTGGTGTGGGTGTCCAGTCATGGAGGAGCCTGTCATGGGGCTGAGCTGGTGTGGGTGGTGGTGGGAATGCATGGGTGCCAGGTAGGAGCCACACTCCACCCCGCTGAAGTAGGAGCCCGTCGCCGAGGCCGGGTAGCCCTGGCTGTACGCCGCCGCCGTTTGGCTGTAGGATACCGGATATGAAGCTGCTCCGCCGTTCGAGGAGGAGGTTGCGGAGCGCTGCATGCAGGATGCACTGGTTGGAGCGACCGGGTCGGGCAGGTTGGCCGGTGCCGGGGCCGGGGAGATCGGCGCCGGGCTCCAGATGGACGACACCGGAGCGGTGACGGAGGTAGAAGTGCTGATCAAAGCAGGACCGCCAAGACCAGAGGAGACAGAGGAGGAGGAGGAGGAGGAGGTAGAGGTGGAGGAGGAAGAGCTGGACACGGCCGGTGGAGTGAACTGGCCGCTGCTCTCGGATCCAGTGCTCTCCCTGGTCGGAGACGACTTCTTCTTCATTGGTTTTACCTTGGCGCTGTTGTTGCTCTGCTGCTGCTGCCGACACTTGGCTCGCCTGTTCTTGAACCAAACCTGAGGAACGAAGATGTTAAAAGGTCATTACTGTACATCAGACTGGAACTGAAACAATTAATCTGATTCATTGTGATTAATCACGAAATTGAGATTAATCATGATTAATCGCAATTAGTCGGATTCATTGTGATTAATTGATTAATGGACTTATTATCAACTTATTTAGTAATCAAATAATCACTAATTTGGCTATACAAACTTTAAAATATGCCAGTTGCTGAATAAAAAATATTCTCAGAGCATAAATTAAGCCACACTCCACGTCATTGACGGTGTGATTAAGGTGTAATTAATCTGATTAATCGTGATTAATCACGATTAATCAATCAAAATTATATACATTTTGCATTTTATATGGAAACCTTCTTTGTAAACATGTTTTATCCAGAACTTCTCAAGGAACATAAAGTGAATTGGTTAATTGAAAAATAGTCAACAGATTAATATTTTTTTAGCTGAAGATCCATCCTTTGCTACAAATGATCTACCATATTCAAAGGAATGTCATGTTATTGCACTTTAGGAAATAACATTTTTATTTTCCTATTTAGAAAAAATCAATTGAATTATTTGTCTATTTGCATTTTTGCAATTATTTTGATATTGTATGAAATAAGCTTAAGTGGTTAAAGAAAAAATCTGCAGAATGTGCAATTATTAAAACTTGATTACACGATTGCTCATCAGAATAATCAATTACTAAAATACATCTACGTCAAATACATGAAACACAGTGAGTCCAAATATTTTCTTCTTAGTTAAACTTTTCTAGCATCAAACCACCATCAACTGAAGATGCAACATGCTGACTTCTGCCTGTATTTCTATTTTAGTGTCTCATTTCCAAACTGGATCAATAGAGCAAAACTTTCTACATGAACTGACGTGTTTGACTTGATACTGATACTGATACTTCAGTGTCTTTTATTAAAATCTTGTACTCAGTTAATATCTGACCTTCAGACTTTTTTCACTAGTAATTGATCCCTGAGGCTAAAGCTAATGGCTAGTTCAAAATGGACCAAGAGACCAAAGTGAACTTCTAGCTTCCAAAAATAACTCTAGTCTAAAAATATTCATGAATTGCATTTTGCAGACTTTTAAACTATTGTCACAGCTGCATTAGGTGGTTGTTTACACAAAACCCAATGATTGTTTACGTAGGAAATCTGAGTCTTTTGCAAAAACATATAATAAAAAGCAAAAAAACACAATACTATAGCGGTTAAGGTTAAAGCTTATTTCTACTCAGCTTTGATTTTTTTTTTTATTAAGTGGTTTTTCTTTACATCTTCCATTTGCTTTCCTTTATCACAGGCAGATCATTTGTGAAGCACTGCCTCATACTTCCCTTATTTGTGTAAATAATCATCAGATTTTCTGTAAATAACTGTGTGTGGTGAAAGCTTAAATGTTCATAAAAATAATATTCACTGTTTTTGAGAAGTAAGTTGTGTGTGGATGGTAAAAGTCCATTTAGATCTTGGTCTAGTTAACTTCAACCTCTGGGGCGAATAATCAGGATTTCTACCAAATGAAGGGGCCAACACAGGCAGGTCAGATGTTACCTGGTTATAACTGTGTAGCAAAGCCTCCCGAGCTATCATGTCAGGTTTTCTACGATTTAGATAATTCATGACAAATAATTACTATTTATAAAACTTAAAAGATGATGATGAGATGTGCCAAATCTGGCCACAATCTTTTCATCTTCACACCTTTCAGATTTTGGGTTAATTAAATTCTTTTGAAGAAAAAAAAAATCTGTAAGATAAGAGAGTTGTTGTTTTTTTTTATTTTCCTAATTAATTTTGTACAAAAACGCTTCCCAGTTTGTAACTTACTGTAGTTATGAAGTTATACAACAATATATATTTGCTGCATTTTGCTAAAATAATATGTGGGGTCTATAAAATACAACCCACAATGAATATAGAAATGTTGAAACTTGGACGTTTCTCAGATAAAATAAGAAAAAGCAGCCAATATTGCAGCTCTAATCCTGGCTGAGGATTTTTAAAGCTAGCTAAGGAAAATCTCTGAGGAGCTTTTTTGAAAGAAAGCTCATCGTATCAAAAGCTGCCAAATTCTCTCCTTTCTTTGAAGACTTGTCTAAACTCGACTGAAAGTCGCTGAACATTTCTTGCTCACAGCAAAGTTAATCGAGGCCGAGGTGAAACACAGATAAGTCTCACAGGAAGTGATGCTGAATCCTATTAAACACTTTACAATGCATTTCCTGAAGTTGGAAGCTTCAAAGAACGCATTTAAGTTTTAATTTAACGTTCGACTCCAGACTAAAAAAATGCCAAATCAGCAATCCCCCCCATCCCCAACCCCGATGAGAAGTTGTGTATTTTTTGTAGCTGCAGTGTTTATTCTCGCTGACCTGCACTCTGGACTCTGGCAGGTTGATTTTCAGCGCCACCTCCTCTCTCATGAAGATGTCTGGGTAGCGCGTTTTGGCGAACAGAGACTCCAGGATGTCCAGCTGCGTCCGGGTGAAGGTTGTACGTTCCCGCCGCTGCTTTCGAGGGTTGGCTGATGGAACAAAAAAATAAATAAAAAATAACAAAAAAAGTGTTAATGCCAGAACGTTGATCACCAGGACACTTCAAAAACTTGATAAGACCCTAAAGTTAAATGTGCATGAAGATTAGTTCTAAACTTGTTATGATTTTCCCTCAAGGAAAGAAAAAAAAAATCAGCTTTCAATGCAAGAACAAATAATCAATCTATAAACATGGAAAACTTTAATTATAAAGTTGCAAAATACACCAACAACAACCAAATTCAAAACTTACAGTGATGAACAAAAATTGCACAAACCCAGTTTACTCAAAACTTTCCTGGCAGACACTCAGAAAGGAACCTGGTGGTTTTTCTCCTGAGATTAGTGAATGAACAGGTGAGCCTCTCCTTCTGCACATCGACACTGATAGACTTTTAAACAAAAAATCACCTTCATGTTAAAAACTTCTTAAATTAAATCTGCTGTTTAGTTAAAATCTGCAATGAATAATTAATTGAGTCCATGTTTGATCTGCTTATACTCTATGTTGGGATTTACATGCTTGATTCAGTCTGAAAAAGTGCTTAACGTTTAACTCTTTTCTGTGTTTTTACAAAACAAATTAAGTTTGAATAAATCTCAAACTGTGTTTTAAAGACTCTCTTGTCAACTTCAGTTTTAATCATTTAGATTTTGAGCTACCTACGGTCAATTTCAGTCCAAATTCCTTTAAAAAAAAAAAGCAGTGAAAAAGACCAAAATGTAGAACCAAGTAATCTTCAAATCAGACACTAACTTCAGAACCATAAGCTTTTTTTTTTTTTTTTTTTTTACAGTGCTTGCACTCTGCACTGTAAAATGACACTGGTGTGCAAGCAGTGGACATGCAAGCAGCAGAAAACTAATTTCAGATGCAAATGACAAAATCTTAATTTCGGAGCGCTTGTGTTGCCCCCTGATGGATTGCAGTCCTGGGCAGAGAGCCATTTTGCCTGATTAAAAACCTGCCACATCCTGGTGTAATTACACTGCAAACAATTTGATCTGTTTTTCACTAAGTTACTGTAACAACAACAGTTCTTTCCTGTATCTCACTAAAGATTCTGCCCTGTTTACTTCATGTTGTTGCAGAAATGTTCTGGATGAAACTCGAGCATGATGCAAATTACATGACAGATTGGAAAATTATAAACATTTTGTGGGCTGAGCTGTCACTATATTTTGGTGTACTTTATTCATTTTGCTCTTTTAATTATTTAATTTGACATAAAGTTACAAATGGAAACATTATGAAGTGTTATTTAACTGTTAAAATGTGTTTTAATCATCCATGAACTGTTATTGTTTTGCAGCTTGTCATAAACCGTTTGCTCCTCATGACATTTTGCTTCATATTCTGCTGACTCCTTTGTAATTGTGTATTATTATTAGTGTATTATTACTGTGCTATTGCTTGAATTGCACAATTAGATTAAAAAAATGTTGATTTGCATCTAATTACATTGTTTTGATTCTTTCATTTTTCACAAAAGCTAAAAAAAAAGCATTTTCTGTAATAAATTTGTTAAACTATAACATACTTTACACTAATAACTAAATCTGTAAATTATTGTCATTGACTTCACTGTAAATAAGCTTCAAATTGAGGGAACTTGTTACCCAAAAGATCAAATAATGTGCTTTTTTTTATTTGTGTGGATTTTTGTCTGAGCAGAAACTATAACGTCATAAATTTAAATACTGAGTTAAATTCCTTTTTACTAACTATTTGATTATTTAGCTCATTTAGTTGGGAAAAAAAGGACCAAAACTTAAGAGAAATATTAATAAACTTTTCAAATATATCCTAACACGTTGGCATGTGAACCTTTTATCCTGGCAGCCTCTGCTGAGATGCGTCACTCAGTGGCAACAATTGCCTTTAGCTTCACAAGTTCAGTTTAGCAGGTTGGACTTCAGCGTTAACGCTGCGGCTAAACGAGCAAAAAGAAAGTGCAGGAACTTTCTCAAGAACAGATTTTATAAGATTTTGATTCATATTTACTCAGCATTAGTTAACAAATAGTAGATATTGTCTGAGGTGGGTAATAAGTTTCATTTACTTGAGTAAATTTTAGAAAAAAATGTCCCTTTCCGAGTTTTACGACACCACACCTTTTAATTTTGCTTGACTAATTTTACTATGAAGTGTCACTACTGGAGTTTAGTAGAAGTGACACTACTAGAGTAAAAAGTCTGGATGCTCCCACTGCAATTAACTTTACTGAATGAAGAACAAGCTTGTTTTAACCAGTAATGCACGACAGAAACCTCCAGTTTATCTTAAAGTGAGACGTTGTGTTTGAACACAAGCTGCAGTGTTATTGCTTTGCAAAGTTATTTTCCATTTGCTGAGCCTGCTGTGTCCCTTAGAGGTCAAAGATACAGTAAACACTGACTAGTTTCTGGAAATACCTTAACTTTATATATATTTATATATATTGGAGAAAGCATTCATTTTGCCTATATGTGTTATTTTGTGATTGTTATTTGTTTTTATTATTATTTTAATCTGTAAAATGCAAGAATGTGCTCATAACTTTATATTCTTGTCTGTCTGGTGACATTATTTTTAAATTATTTAACATTAAATCAGATGTTATGGTCAGTATTTGAGTGGAGTTTTTTACTAAATATTTTTGAATAATTTTTAGGACAGCTACCTTTTAGTTTTACTTGAGTAAAAATAACTTGGGGCTGCTCTTACTCGAGTACAATGTTTGGCTACTCTACTCACTTCTGGATGTTGTTAGAGTTAATTCTTACATTTAGTCTTTAAACTTTACTACACTGAAATCCAAACAATTTAATGTGAAATACTGAATACCATGTGAAAGTCATTTATCTTCATAGTAAAGTGGATAACTGGTGCCGGTGAGTTACGCTAATTTTAGTCAAATTAAGAATATGAAGTGCTTTTAGGTAGGATTCAGCTTGAAGAGTAAAACAAACACACCGGCTTAGCAAAAACTCATAATAAAAGTAAGAATATATTTTAAAACAAGCACCTGGAAGTGAAACAACAATGGGAACAACACATCTTTGGAGGTTTTGGTTTCCATTTCGGGCATTATTTTGTGTTTGTTTTCGTGCGTACCGGGATAACCCACGGACGGGTGCAGCAGGTCCATGGCGGCTCCGCTCAGGCCCAGCCCGCTCATGCCGTACGGGGCCTGTTTGAGGTAAGACATCATGCTAGAAGCAGCGAGGGGAGACCGGACTCTGGGCGGACTGGACAGGTGCGGGTCCCCGGTGATCGACTGGGACCGTCGGCTCCTGCAAAAACACAAACACACAAAACACACAAAACTCAAAACCTACGTCAGGTAATTGTCTAAAATGCTGACTCCCTCAAATTAACCAAGAACTGTTTAAACCCCTTTTAATATTTTTCTTTAGAGCTATAGATGTAAGAAATAAGAATAACTCCTGATTTTATATAAAAAGTAACAGCTGATATTCCCATTTTATTCTGAATTGAACTCGATCAGATGGTGCCTCCAAACGGGAGCTTTATTTTATTTTATTTTATTTTTAAAGATAACTAAATGTTGGCTTAGAACACATCGCGATCTCAATCAAGCACGTTTGTTCATGAACATGATTTTAAACAACATTTCCATTCTAGCAACTGTAGCTGATTTATTTTTGGTCACCAATCAACTTTCTGATTAGAATTGAACTGAATATGTTGGTTCATTCAGATCTGATCCTTGTTTTTAAAGTGTTTTAAAGTTCAGCAGAAAATAGTCAAATAAATTAACAAAGTTTAACAAGTCCCTAAAAGTTAGAAAGCTAAGAATTGAGAAAGTTTCTGTTTTGAGCTCAAATTTGAAGTTTGTTTGCAGAATTAGCACAAAGCTTAACTATTGTTGTTACGAAAAACATTTTCATTCCGCCTCGTTAGAATAGATTTTAAACGTTTTTTTACTTTGCTTTATGTCTCTCTCTCAAGCCCTGCTCTCATTATTTGTTTCTTTTTTATGGTGAGACAAGGCAGAGAAAAATAGTTATTATAAAAATGTAACTATTCCAATGAGTTATTGGTTGCAATGCCTTTAACTAGATTTACGCCAAATGTTAAACACGTTTCATTGGTTGTATTCCAGTCGGTTGTTTTTTTTTTAAGTGTAAGATGTTTAAAACTTTAATGTATTGAGGATAAACAGCTTAAATCCCATATTAATGAGGCTCTAAAGCCTTATTTGTAACGTTCAATAGAAAAAAAACCCTGATTTTGGCTGAATTGTAATAATTTAGTTTAGAATTTTTGCTTTTATTCTTTTATGCTGATGATTTGGACAATTGTGTGACATGGAAACCAACCGACAGTTTCGAGAGAATTAAAGAAACTAGAAGTTTAAAGGAAATTAAGGCTGAATTATTGTTTAATTTCCCTGAACGTGTGGCCTCCCCATCTCGCTCCCAGCTTTCATCTGCATGATGTTGTCATTAATTCAGTCATTAAGACGGACCTGCGGAGACTCGCGTTTGAATTTCAGGCCGCTGGAGGATTTCCTGCATCCTCTGAGGGAATGCGCTCCTGGAGAGCCACTCAGCCCGAGACGCGGCTTATTGCATTACGGATTAATGCCGCAGTTTAAATCTGTTTATTATCGCCTCTGACTCAAACAAAAGCGGTTTTTGGAAGGCTTTATATCGCATCCAAACGCGGCTCAACTGCATCTGGAAACGCGTAATTGCGGACAAATATTCTTTAAAGAAGGTTGATATTTTTCTACATGTATTTATTTTATTTGCGAATGAATTGTTTTTTTTTTTTAATGCTTTAAAACCCGCTGTAATTGTCATTATTTTGGGTGTAAACCAGCGTATATTTGGGTAAGAATTTCCCTAATCTTCTGCAAAGTGAAGCTTGTTTCAACCTGAAAGCTGAACTCAGGCATCAACGCTCCCAATAAAGCTCCGCTTGTTTCCATAAACCGCGGGAGGCGCCCGGATTGCGCGATGTAAATGCACCAAAAACTGTGTGCAAATGAAGTCCATTACAATTTAGATTAGATCTACAGGCGGCAATTAGCAGCGAGTTTTTATCGGAGCGGAGTGTTTGCGTTTCAGCCCGTCTCCACCTGGGAAGTTTACATCTGCATGCGGAATAAACCTGACAGTGAAGCTAAATGTCACTTTTAGATTCCGCTGAGATCCGGAGGAACACTTTCACTTCATAGCTTGTTGATTTGCGCATTTCTTCGTCCGTTTTGACGCTAAACTGCGTAAAGGTAACTGTAAAAAGTTGATCCATGACCTGAGTGAATTTACACGAAATTAGCTGCAACAAATTTCATCCGAAATGGCGATAAATTCAAATGTGAGAATTTTTTTCCTCCCATAAAATGTAATTTATTTTTTTATATATATATAAATCATCTTTAATGTTACTGGTTTAATAAGCAATTTAAAGAACTAGGCTTTAAGAAAAGCTGCCATGTGAACAGTTTTATTATATCAATTTGTTTAATTCGCAACCCAAATATGTTTTTCACGCCTCTGCAGTTACCGCAATCCAACACGTTGCGCGATTTTTAGGGTTGAAGAAAAATGGACAAAAAAAATATTCCAGTAATTCCAGCCGCATGCCATTACTTTTTATTACAGAGAAAGAAAGAAAGAAAGAAAGAAAGAAAGAAAGAAAGAAAGAAAGAAAGAAAGAAAGAAAGAAAGAAAGAAAGAAAGAAAGAAAGAAAGAAAGAATCAATTAATTCCCAGGTCTCACCTTTCTTGATCTCCTCTGTAGATTCCCGTTAAATATTAAACCAATGATATTTGTCCATATATTTAGAAGATAAATCCACATCAGGGAAGATTTATTCGGTTATTTTGAAGATCAGATCCTCTTGTGTTATTTCACACCAGCCTCCAGGCCGAGACGTTAAAGAAAGATGAAAATAAAAGCCTAAGGACGCTGAGAGATCCGCGGCTCTTCTCTCTCCTGCTGCTGCTGACGGACGGAGATTGATGAAGGTTTGTGAAACCTGCTGCTCTATGAATCAAGCAGCCGCAGATTCGCCCCCCACCGCTGCCGTCCAATCACAGCGCTCAGCCGGGGAAGCGGACCAATCAGGGCGCAACACGTCATATTGAAAGTCGAAAAGTTTAGGTCTGAAAGTTGGATCCGTTCGGCCCGCAGGACAGGGAAGAATAAATCAGCTGCCTTAACTTTAAAATAAAGGTCAATATTTAACTGAGGTATTTATTATATTAATGCAAAAATAGAGAACGTAGCTTCAACTTCAATAAATGGAGTTAATTCGTTACATGTAATCAAATTTAAGTTTGTTAAACTTACTTTATTTACATTTGTTTAACATGGCAACTTAATATATTCACTTGGATAAACATCATTTGTAACAAATTAGCTCATTTTTAAAAGTTGGATCACCTGATTTGGTTTTTTCAGTGTATGAAGGATGATAAATAAGAGCAATGCCAACCAGAGCTGTAAGAAAACTCTGCAGCTGCTTAGTAAAAAAAAAAAGAAGAAGTAAAAGTTTAAAGCATGTTTCAAGATTTAAAAATCACAAAGACCCAGGGGAGGATAACAAAAAGCCATTAAAAAAATATTTAAAGCTCACTTTAAAAGAAAGAAAACAATCCGTCAGATTTAATGAGATGGTTTCAGAGTCTGAGCCCTGATCAAATCATTCTCATCAGTATTTGTATTTACATGTAATTGAATTAAACTGCATATTAAACTCTCTAAAGCTTCCAGTTTCACTTCATTTTGCTGACTCAAATAAATAAAAGTGACAGAGCTAATCCCTTATTATACTAAATTAACTATTTGCTGATAAATAATACTTCCTGGAGTCATATTCCCAAATTTACACATTTATTTAAGTCGTTGCTCATCAGAGAGTTGGGAAACATTTTCACTCTTGCAGCAGGTTTCTCAATTTTGGATAATAAATTAAATCAAAACTACAAATTTGAGATGCGTCCAAATGATCAGTACTTACCGGTGCTGCCCCTCTCCCACCTGTTGCTGCTGACTCCCTGTCAGCTGACTCAGTCATTCAATTACTTGAAAACACAAACGTCACATTATAACTGCAGCAACCATCATTTTTATAGCAATAAGAATATTTGCTAAAGAAAACCATTTAAATAAAGTGACATTTGTTTTAATTTTCTGCATAAATACATGGATTTGTTCCACTTTTACTAAATAATTCCTGCTAACTTGTTGAACCTACTTGAACTTGTTCCTCTTACGGTGCAATAGGAAAAATCTACAGTTTTTCCAACTATTTATGACAGGAATACCATCAAACAGCTGGTTTAGGACAGAAAAGTTGAAATATAAACACAAAATTAGCCAATTTAACTAAAATGTTTGCATTCTAAGACAAAGCTGCTTCTCATGAATTTCCAAGCTAAAGTTTGGTTTAACTCAGCACATAAATGATGGGCGACGTAAGTCCAAAGGTAAATGTCAATAATCTAAACGGAAGAGGTTTGTTTATCAGTTTATTCCTAGGAAAGGCTTTCATTTACAGGTAAATGTGTGCAAGTTTGAAACAAACATTTAAAAAAAGTAATTATACCACAAGCCAAACAAGGCAGCCCAACTATTAAGAAAAGTCAGAAACACATTTTATATTCAGCTTTTCCACTAAAGGTGTCTTAACATCAAAATGCATAATTAAAAGAAATAATATTTTCTCAGATGAAGAGATTAAAAGTTTCAGGTGCCTGACAGCAATAAAACCAGCAACTGATGACAAGTATCAAGATATCAAACGGACAGAGTCATTGTTGTTGGAAAGGGTTTGGGGGGATTTAATCCCAAATTGCAGGAGTATTTTCTTAATACTAAGCCTGAAAATCCAGGGATCAGGCGGCCTGATGAGATGTGTGTGCGTGCATGTGTGTGCGGGTGTGGGCGTGTGTGTGTGTGGGCGTGGGTGGGTGTGGGTGTGTGTGTGTGTGTGTGTGTGTTGGAGATGGTGGGGGTTAAGTCTGCAGAGGCTTTCCTGTCTGTGTTGTTGGTGGTCATTAAAAGCATGATGCATAAAATCTCAGGTTGTCAGAAAGCACACAGACTCCTGCAGGCTCCCATAGGCTGCTGCTGCTCACTGCCGTCCTTTTAAAGCGCCACACAGAACCGGACATGCAGCAGAACTTCCAGAACCAGCCGAGTCCAGAGAGGGATCGTGTTTATCCCGAGCACGCAGGTGAAAACACACACTGCGAACACACACTGCTGCTGCTCTGACCTGAACGCTTCTGTTTCACTGCGACTCACAGGTAAGAACAAACTTTATTCTGTCATTTTGAATGAAAAATGTTCACTTTGAGTTGTGAAAGTTCATAAAAAGACTGTCACAGTTTATCATCCAGCATGCTGTTAAAGTAATAGTTTAATTTGTTTTCTGAATTTTTTCAAAGACACAAACAAACATAGATGAGCATTTATATCTATTATCTGCTTCCATAAGAGTGGAAACTGTAGCAAATGTGTGAGTTCTTGTCTTTTTAGTTAGATTTTTACATTTCCTAGAATTATTTTACAAACTGCATCAAAGTTATAGAAATTTGGTGAATAAATAAATGCACCATTTAAAAAAAAGTCTAGTAAACTTTAACTTTTAAATGCATTTGCTGGTGATGTAAAACCAGTAAGTTCAATATGTAAAAATGATCAGTTTAAATCCTCTTTTTATTGACTCTTAAGCTCCTATATCTTCCTGAAAAGTTCATTTTGGGTTAGTTTTGTCTTATTTGGAGTGTACCAAGATATTTGCACTAGAAACTAGACCAAGAATACTTTGTAGGATGTTCAGCTTTTGCAGTCCAGACACTAGAAATGTGTTGATTAGTTATGCCACCTTAGAATAAAACAAGCATGATACAAGTTTTGAGCTTTTCCAAAAATATTGTTTAAATCTTTTTGTTTAACACAAATCTAATGCATTTGTATGACAAAACAAAACAGTGTCCTTTTGTTACTTAAAAACGAATCGATGTATACGATTTCAAAGGAAGAACATGACCAAATATATGACGATAATTTAGAAAGGAGCTTGGTAGGTAGATAGTTGTCATTTATAAATTCAAGAAGTGATACAGCAGTTTGATGAGGCGGATGGGACAGAGGACAGGAGAGGTTTCTCTCTGCAGAGTGCAGTCACTTGACCCGGCTGCCGCGTCTTCTCTGCACACGCCGTCCCAGTAATGATGAACTGGGCTCAGTGGAGCAACTGGAGGCTGGCGGAGTAGATAACAGCACTTCACTGACTGTCATCTTACCTGGCTGTGTGTACAGCTGTGTGTGAGGAACAAACATCTGCAGAAAGGAGAGGAGATTGACTGAAGGCGTAAATAGCACCGTCTGCAATTTAAAGAGGCAACCATCTCATCTGGTTGAACCCAGTTTATATTTAGAAAGTCAGGTGGTTCTTATTTTTGACAGATCTTATCACACACTCGCACAATTAGATATTTTTATTGGGATCTAGTGTAAATTTATACTATTCAGACTCTCATACTAATAATGCACTTATGTGTTTGATTAAGTACAGAAAACAAGCAAATTTCCTTTGAAAGTCTCAGGTTTTCGTCAAATATTCTTGCTATATTTTAGTTTTACTTAAAGAAAGAAAAAACAACATTTTACCATCTGAATATCTCAACTTTATGGATCATTAGTTGTCAGGAGGAAGAACCTATGTTTAAGTACTGTAGAAATTTTCTTTCCATTGTCTTTCCAACAGGAAGAACATCAGTCTAAAATTATACCATATTGAGCGTTTCTTAAAAATACTGATTGAAGATAATACCCAGGTGCAAGAGTGGCTTGTGTATTTTTACTTTAGTGGGATGTACACAAAATTCACATTTTTGTTCTTCCATTTGAGTTTCTACTGTTTCTAAAAACAGACCAAGCGCTTAAAAAACCCCAGACAGGTTGTGGCATAAGTTAATCCTTTTTGGTGTCTGAAAAATGAGCCATTTCAAAAACCTCTTTAATGTAACATCACAAATCCGCAGGCACTGCCCCTTCACCTAGCAATCCCAGCAAAGTCCAGCTTGTTACCTAGCAACCCAAGCAGAGCTCCAGCATGTTTGGTCAGCTGGTTTTACCACTTTATGCGCTTTACAATGGCTGCTGGAAAAGACAAATGTTTTGTTGTTGACCTAATATTCAGAAACCACTTGCTGCATTCTTGTTGGTTGTACAGGAGTCTCTTTTTGTATAATTTCGCATCTGTTTGCAGCCATTTTCTTGTGCAAGTGTAAACGCTGAGTTGGGGGGCGTGGCCAGCAGCAGATTATTTGGAATTAAAGAGACAAAACGCTAAAAAACAGTTAATTTTGAATGGAGATCAAAATAGGCAGAACTGACCAGGCTAAAATGTCATTATCTAAGAAGGTTTTTCTGCAACTAATTAAATTACCATATTTTGTATATCAAATAGATCTATCCTAACCTGTTCAAGGAAGTGTAATAGGTTTTAAGTGTTAAAAAATGCAGACTTGCTAGTATCTCATTGGGAATAAGAAGCAACTCGTCGTTTGGCATCAGGTACAGTAGGAAGCGAGTCCAGACAGAGACAATGCCGGAGAGTTGAGAGAGAGCAGTCTGGAGGTGTCAATCAGAGGCCCTCGGCCCGGCCCCGCTCATTAAGAAGGCAAACAATAAAGGGAGGCAGGGGGAACGACAAGGACGGAGAAATCAGACACCAGAGCCACGAAACCAACTGACCCATCCAGTACTCATCACCCCCTGAAACACACACACACACACACTGTGTGAAGGGAATTACTAAGGTGTGTGTTTGTGTGTTGGGGTGTGTGTATGGGGGTGAACTTCCAATCCTTTTAGGATTATGCCCCCCTTCCTCTCCTCTCTGGCTCTGTTCTTCGCTCTTTCACTCTGCTGCCCCTCGGGCAATCACCTTAAAACTCACATGGCCAGCGCTCATTCAGATATCTCTTACAATGCGGAGCACCGGTAACCATGTGAGCGCTGGCAAGGCACGCAGGAATGCACAAATTCACTTCCCTGGCATCCTCTGTGCAAGAAAAAAGAGGAATAAAGTAAACATGATAAGATTTTTCCCATCTGTCTGGATGTAAACTTGATTTTAAAGGTAACTTCAACAAAGTTGAAGAAAATGTGCCAAAAAGATGATTTTTTAAAAGTTGTCGTCATCTTGAAACCTGTGTAAAAATAACATTGATGTAGTGATGTAGATAAGAATTACTGTAGATTTGATGAAATCATTTCTTTATCTTTGTATATTACGTATATACACATAACCTGCATCTTAACTCGAGTCGATCAAATCTCAATCTCATTGTAATCTGTTGATGACAATGACAAATAAATCTTATCTTATCTTATCTTATCTTATCTTATCTTATCTAGATTTGATGAAAATGGTAAAATTCTTGTTGAAAAGTTTAAAGCAACCTTAAGTAATAAAACAACATCACATATCTCTGTTCAAGCAATCATCTGAACATGGAAGGATAAAAAACCAAATGCAAAACCAAGACTTTAATGTCAGAGGTCAAAAGTTGGACTCAAGTAAAAGTATCACTTCTTCAACGTATTTTTACTCAAGTAAAAGTAAAAGCCAACCAAAAAAATAAATTTACTCCAGGAAGAGTAAAAAAGTATGTTTTTCTAAAGTACTGAGTAACTGATCAAATTATCAATCATTTAATATTTAAAAATTGTATCATCATACCAAGGACCAAAATGAAATTAATAAATTTTGTAACATAATTACAACATAATAAAATCAGGCAAAATAAAAAAAAATTAAAAATCAATTTCTTTCAAATTAAACTTATGAAACTTAAACAATAACTGCAGGTGTGTTTCTGTGTCATGTTTGTTTTTCATTCAGTGAAGTTTCTCACTGTGGAGAATCCAGAGTATTGTATACTTTACAATAAAATTACTCAGTGATGGAAGTCTAAAAGGCCCAATTAAGATTTTTTCATCCCAAAAAATTGCATTTGTGACACTTCCATATGTGGTACTAAGTCGGATATGTATCCGATTTTCAAAGACTCTGTGGCCTGAATGAACAAGTTTCATTTTATTCAACTTTTATGTGACCTGAGACATGCATCATAATTCTGCACCACAAGAGTAGGAGCAACTCCAAGGGGGGAGAAAAGGGGCCATTGCCCCATGTTGAAAAATGTTTGCCACTCCTCTAGCCCCCCAAATAATCATATTCATGTCATAGAAAGGCATACAGAGTCATGTACTTCAATAAAGACGGAAATGTAAAACCCCCCAAATTATAAAAATTATAAAAAATAAATAGATATTTTTTTGTTAAAATTTTTACTGACCTGATCTGGTCTGGCCATCCCTAAGAACATGTTCTGGGGCGTCACTGCAGACAAGCCATACCAGACGTAAACAATGACCAAAAATATATATATTTATGAAATTATGATTAAAATTCATCACGTCACAATCCCACCACTCTTGGTTCTGACTAAACACCCAAACAGATTTCTCTACACAAGTTGCCTTCAATACTCCACAAAAAGCCACAGCTTATAGTTGTGCCTTCTTTTTGTTAGCTTTTTTTTTTGTCTTGTTATGATCTTGTGGCAACACGATTGGCTCCCATTGCTGAATAAACTTTGAAATTGATCTAATGCATAGAGGCATCCATTTTTATTTTTGTAAACAATGCATTGCTGGTTGACGTCAAAGTTCTTCTTCTGCAAATGTGGGTCGCTTTCTGGTCGTAAACAGTTTGCACAAAAGTCTAATTTCAGTCACATTAATTTATAAGTATGAATGACCACAAATTGGAATTGAGCATCAAGCCCTGACCAGGGACTTTGCATGCTTTCTGGACATATTGTAATGAAACCTTTAATGCTTTTCAGAGTAAACATCTAGGTTTAAGCACAGCTGCTAATATTACTGATACACACGTTCCTAAGCAGCGCCTGGTTCTGTGTGAGCCATGCAGGAGGTCAGGGTAGACACAACCTCTCCCTCCCTGCACCTCGGCCTTCACAAGGGAAGGAATTGCCATCCGTCCTTATCTCCAGGTCCAGTCAACTAGAGGCGGCGAGAGAATTTGCTCCATCATCAGAGCTGGCTATTTGATAGGATTCTGGTGCTGAAGCTAATCAATCTGCAGCACGGAGTGCCCAGAAGACCTGTAACAAAGCTCAAAGAGCCCCACAAATGGCCCAGTCCTGGGGATAAGCCCCTGCACAGGATTACATATTGATTTTGAACGTCTAAGAAACCTTATCATATAAAACCGCAGCAGACTACAAAAGTAGTGGAGTCTATGCATGGATCCGTCTTTCAGAGACGAGCATCCACTTTCAAATGCAGAGACCCCATGCATGAACCAAAACAGAAATAAATGGCGGAGAAATCAATGGTAGGCGTAGAGCGGTACATTGTTAAGTTCAGAATTGCAACTAGACTCTGAGCAGCGGGACGGATAGCTCTGCGTTTAGTTCTGCATGTTGTTACTGTTTATTTTAAAATGTATCCTCTGAAACTTTCCTAAATAGGATCTTCAAATATTTATCTCTTTCCTATGTTAAGCAACACTTTTGTCTGTCTTTAGTCATTATTTAAAACTGATCACAAACACACTGTATGTACAGTTATTTCCTATAAATTAAAATTATGTTAATTATTTCATATCATACAGATTAAATGTACAGAGTGACGTTTTCAAGCATTTAGTTTTGTTAATTATGACAATTTTCTACTTACAGCCAATGAAACTACAACTTTTAAGATTATTAGAGTATATTAAGATATATTAAGAGTATTACACCTATAAACTAGATATTTTTAGTAAAGAAACGTGGGCTTTATAAAAAGGTTTATCCTGTACCTGCTTAAACGTTGTTATTTTCAAAAGTCAAGTCAAGTTTATTTGTATTGCATATTTTTACTGTTTCTAAAAAAATGTCCAATCACTTAAGAATGTAACGTCACAAATCAGCAGGCACTGCCTGTCACCTAGCAACCCCACCGAAGCCGAGGCCGTTACCTAGCAACCCCAGGGAAGTTCCAGCACGTCTGGTCAGCTGGTTTTACTGCTGTATGTAATGGCTGCTGGAAAAGATAAGTGTTTTGTTGTTGACTTACTATCTAGAAGCCACTTAATGCATTCTTGTTGGTTGTGCAGGAGGCTCCTCGTCTGCTTTTCAAAGCAGTTGTATATTTGCGCATTGGTTTTCAAGTTCGAGTGTAAGTGTTGAGTTGGAGGGTGTGGCCAGCAGCAGCTTACGCGGATTTAAAGGAACAAGAAGCCCTAAAACACCTTAAAGGAGATCAGAGTAGGCAGAACTGACCAGACTGAAATCTCATTGTCTAAAAATGACAATGAACATGTAGTGGACAAGTTTTAAATAGCCCATCAATCCATCCAGCAAAATAGATCACCTTTAAAAGAAACAGAAACAACTTTGATACATTCTGTTAAGATTGGTCCCTTTGTTTGACACAAAATCATTAAAGAAAAAAGAGCTTGGAGGAAAGAACGCTCTCATGTCCTTGATACAAGAAGCATAAGCAAATAAAGCCATCAGTAATCCACACTTATCACAAGATTAAGTGATATCAAGTGTGCTGATGACTGATGGATAGAAAGGAAAAACAACAGCAGAGTCCCGTTAGCAACGAGCTAACCCTCCGTCTTCTTCCCTCCAAACATAAAACTAATTAAAATTGATTTATTATGGATCAGCTCCTTTATCAGGCGAGGGAGGGAATTACAGTGGCGAGCAAAAGGGCAGCGGCGGCCATTCTTGAACAGCAAAATCAATTTGAATTGACCGAGCTGCATCGCATTGAGAATGCAGCTCTCACTGGATGTTTCAGTCACTTTAACAACCAGAACTGCAGGTCTTAGTGGAAATCTTGAAGAAAAGAGGAATGTGGATGTATGTTGTGCAGGAACACAGTCACTTCTTGTTGCTCAATGAATCACCCGACTCTTACTGCTCCTCTTTTTTTTCTGTCTTCTTCCTCCTCAGAGCCTCGTTTTCTGGTTCCTGGCACCTCGTCTAACCCTCTCCAGCTCCGGCTCCTTTTCTCTCCACGGGCAACTTTAAAAACTTCATCAATATGTTAATGACTTAATCTTTAAACACTTAAAGAAACCACTAATAAACATTGATTTGAACACTTGCCACCAGTGACTCACAGTAATCCAGTGCAAATAGATACACAAACGGCAGCGGAGGGCAATTTGTGGAGGATTACCATCGGAAAACGGACATGAGAGACACCGATCACATGGCAGACCAACTTTTTTCTTTATTTGTAAAGGTCAAAGATCTTTGTAAAAAGAAAAACACTTAAATAGAAATCATGTTAATTACAAAAAAAATAAAAAACAACACTATTACTTTACAATGTTTTGTCTTTATGAGAAAAGAAAACTTTCAAATATATGTTGCATTCCCCCATAGCAACGATTTGAAATCAATATATTCACTTTAAAAGAAGATATGTCTTCATTTTGCTGCTTTTCAGGATAAAGGTTGTAATGTTTCAATTTAAATTAATCTAATCAATCTCAATTTAGGTTTTTCATATAATGTCAAAAGAGTTTACAGGAAAATAAGAGTAGAAAGGCGTGTCAAAAAGTTCAGCAGTGAACAAAGAAACTGTTCAGTCGTCTTTAAACTAATACTGATAAACTTCTGCTGATAAATATGACTTTTTTGGGATTTGTGTTCTCAGAATCATAAATCTAAAAGAATCTCCTCCCTTTCCAGATTCTTTAAAGTTGATTGAAAGCTGCAGAATGTAACTTTTAAAAAAAAGTATTTTATTTACATGTTTGTTCAAACTGTCACCGTGTCGCGACAGTGAAAGATGAGACAAATGTTCTATGAAATGAAATTCAGAAATGTCACAGCTCCCCGTCAAAAACAACCCATCAGAGCCAGGAGGAGGGTCTTAGCGCTGTCAATCATCCTTGTGAATGCGCTGCTAAATGTGCCAATGGCGGAGAAACAACTCAGCGTCACAGTAAATCTGTTCATGTACCACCATCATAATAGTAGTAAAAGTATCTCTAATAGATCTTTGTAATAATACACAAGATAACTTATATGCTCATCAAATTAAATATTTGCTTTTGTGTCGTCCTTTTCACCCATGTTGTTTTATCTTCAGTGTTAACAACTGAACTAAAATGTAACAGAAACATAATTTAATGTCTCACAGCAGCAAAGTGACAGGCAATCAAAGCAAAGTATTAGTATATAAAAACAGAACAAAACAATTACACTCAAAGGAATTTTCTTTCAGAAGTGCTGTGAGATTTGAAGGCAATACAACTCAAAAAGATTATGGATAAAGCTGCTTGTTTTTGGTGAAATGTAGCATCTCTTACATGTATTATAAATTATACAAAAATTGATTAATGATCCTTTGAAATATAAGAGGATAAAGGAAGATTTTGGTTTTAAGGACCAACAATAAACGTGTAGATGTGGGTCTGTCCGCTGGGAAGTTGGTCAGCTTTGTCCCTTCACTGGTTTCCCATAGAAAACAAAATATAAATAACATTTAAATAATTTTAGGATGATGTAAGTTCTCAAAAACTAAATAAAAATGAAAGAGATGAGGTTAGTGAGAGTTTTCTTACGTCACTTGTCAATTTCTACATGAATATCTCAGATTTAAAAAATAAAAAATCCCTAATATAATTGTAAAATTTAATTATCATCTTAATCCACACCTTGAGTGCCCTAATGAGCTGTCGTTCCTCTCTTATATATCTCAGGATAACACCTTTCACACAAAGCTAAAGTCTCCCCGAAGCCCCACGGACACGGCTTTAAAGCCCTCGTGTTGTTGGAGTACATTTTTCCTGTTTGCTTTAGATAACAAATCTTCGGTTGACCCCGAGGGTTAGGGGAGCATTACAAATTAATCCCAGTTTTAATAAGTCTGTCTTAAGCCTGGGATCTGTACTCAAAAAAGAAAGAAAGGAGGAAAAAGGGGGAGGGAGAGAATAAAGGGATCTAAGAGGAAAAGAAATATATTAAAGCCTGTGATCACAGGCAGCTTTTCTTGTTTGTTATCCCTCCGTTTTACCTTTAATCCAATACTTGCTAATCCAATTTGTCTTTCGGGCTTCGACTTTAACTTCTCTTCTTACGCCTTTTTCCCCCAAATGTGCCGAGGCCTTGACAGTTGGTGACCGCGCCTACTTCAACAGTGGATCAGAATCAAATCTTTGACTTTACAAACTGCACAATAACAGAAAAAAACCTCCGGAACGTTATTTAAAAATGAGGATATTGATAAAAGTTGTTTTTAAAAAAGTATGCAGTTGTTCTTGTCAAGTTGTAGCTTGAATATGCATGAAGAGTCGTAATCAGATCTTGGGCAGTCACCCACTGAAGGGGAATATCGGGGAACACAAAGGGATTGATTTAATTACTTGGAGTGGGCCTGTGCTTTGGAGCTGCCTTGTTAGGCAGGAGTGAAAAGGGTGGCGGTATCCTTGTGCTATTTTTGTGAGGGTTGGGGGGGTTTGGGGAAGGTTAAGGAGGGTGGAAGGGGGGTTAAGGAGTGCGGAGCAGTTGCAGATGGTGGGGGTACGGCGCTGGTCTAGCTTCTTAAGTCACCAAAACTAATCCTGAGTATAAAGCTCTCCTGATTGAAAAGACCCGCATTGATTGCAAAAAATGGAAATAGAGCATTCTCTGTTTAACGTCAGACTGGCCAGTTTTCATTCTTTTCAGCCTCCTTCAAGATGTGCTAAATTGTGATGACAGTATAACACACAATATTCCTTTTATTTAGAGCATAAGTAGAGCTAACTTCATGCCTTTTCAGTGACATTGTGCCACAGGACAGATCTAAATCTGATGGATGTTTACATTAAACCATTGCAGAAGAAATATAGGACCCACACTGTAAAACATTTCAGCCCCATTTAGATGTACTATCTACTAGTAGTACTAGTATCTACTATCTTCTACTCTTTAAGTCAAATAAATTGAAAGTTTTAGATTTTGAACCTAAATGTGAGTTTGCAAAAACTTACAGCAGTAAGTTGTGTTAACGTTTTATTAATTTTGTCAAACCTCCAAGAATTGAATAAATTAGAGTTTTTAAGTTAGCACTTAAAAATCTGAAAGAAGAAAAAGACAGGAGGTGAGAGTTTTTTTCTTGCATATTGTGAAATAATTATTTGGTTTAAATTGCAGCATTAAATTAAAACTCACAATTCAAGATTAATGAACTTAAAAAACAATGTTTAGACAACTTGTCTCTTGTTGTTAAATCAACTTCATGAACTTTTATTTCTGAGTTAAAACCAAAACAATTTTCTCAGTCGACTTAAATTGCATTTTCCAGGCAGCAGGTGGACTTTCATTTTCAACTTAAAACACCTTCACATGTTTTACAGTGAATTTATGTTTGATTAGACTGTTTAATAGTTTTTTAACTATAAAGTAATTAACTAAGGATGAATCTTATTGAATAAATGCCCATTTTGCAGGCCCTGCAGAGAGGAGTATACCAGCATCAGCGTTAAACTGCATCATGGCGGAGTTTGTTACTTTTTCCGTTTTGCCACCGTCTTGTTTTCCCCCCCATATTTAAAGATATTCAAGTTCTATCAAGACTCCCAGAAGGTCACATAATTATCAGTAATTTCATCAGGAAACAGGTGTGGCTGCTGTTTTAATGGGGATTGTTTCAGTCATTTAAGATACCTGGAGGCAAGTAAATGGCTTTATGAGATTGGGTGGTACTGTGCGATCTTTGCTGCAACATTTGCAGATATTTTGTCACAGTGGATCCTATTTTAAATATATTTAGTGGTGTGCATCATTTTTAAATCTCCAGAATGTTGTAATGAGTTAATGCACTTCATGGAGAGAAGTTGTATGAACATTTTTCTGTTCATGTGAATTAATATGCTTTTATATTTGATGCATTTCATCTCTTTTTCTATTCAGCAAAATAAGATGTTTTGATGTGTATCGTTGATTTTTACAATGCAATGTCTGTTAGTTTTTTTCACAACTGTTGACCATATGATGTGTTTTTAATGTTTATATGATGACTTTGAATTGTCTTGTTGCTGAAATGTGCTACACAAATAAACTCGACTGATTCATTGATCGTAAGAGGTTGCTCTTTTGTGAGAAGACTACAATTTTTATTCAGTCAGTATTTAGTACAGCTGATACAAAATAATGTTAAAATGTAATGATGTTTTTCTTAAGTTTCTGTATATTATGAAAACTTTATGTTATGGAAGGACGGCCAGCCCTTTTGGTACAAGAGAAAATCTGTTGATTGATAACATCGATCAACTTTAGATTAGTAAATGTACTCGAGTACATCTTTGTCCACCGCTGCCCATTATTAGCGAACTTACATTCCTAATAACGATTAATTTAAAGTTGTAATGAAAAAAAATGATGATCCGTTCTCATCAACAGCAACACAAATCAAACGGGATGAATCTGTTCAGGGATAATTAAAGGCTACACTGCAAAAACACAAAATCTAACCAAGTAGTTTTGGTCTAGATTCTAGTGCAAATGTTTTAGTACACTGGAAATAAGATGAAATGAACTTACAAGGAACATTTCAGAAAGAAATATGAAAATTAATTCCTTAATTTTGATGAAAAAGTTCCAGTTCTAATTGCAGATCAATTCACTTATAGCAAGTGAAATAATCTGCAAACATTAACGAAATATTGACTTAAAACAAGCTCCTATTTCTTTCTGAAAGGTCATCTACAAGTTAGTCTTATTTCAAGCGTATTAAGATATTTGCATTAGAAACTTGGTGAGATTTTGTGCTTTTGCAGTGCAGCCTCATGTGTGTCTGTTGCTCTCATTTTGGCATTTGTCGTCGTCCGGACATGGTGACACATTTAAGGGTCTTTAGAGGAAAACAAAGCACTTGAGATATGCTCAAGGAGGCCATGTATGTGAGCCTGAAAGGCAGAGCTCACCTGATAGCTGCCTGAGAGGTGTTTTCACCAAAAGCTCTCCTTTCTGCAACACGGAGTCAGACAATAAAGCCAGTCAGAGTGGGTTCTAGTGCCTTGTGCTCTGCAGGCAGCGGTGACAACGAAGCCCTTAATCATCTCATGACAAAAGCCAAAAGGCATCATCCTATTAAGCAGTGTGCTTCGCTGCTAATATGAGCTACTGCCCAGGAACCTTTCTTAGAGCGTTGCGCTATTAAAGCGCTTCTGAGCCAGTCAGCGGGAACCTGCGCCCATTCACCTTTCATCTGGTGGCCCGTTGTTTGGCGGCCATAGTGAAGGCCGGCTCAAGATGTTAGTGATCTCATTACAGCGGCTGTGAGAAAGAGAATCAAAACGTGAGCATCTCTCTTCCTTGGTTTCCCCTCCCTTTCAGCTTTCCCATCCGACAATCCGTCCTCCTCACACAGCCATAAATTGATTATTACTTCTCATTCACAAAATGCTATATTTTTTTTATTATTTACCCATCCAGCCCCCCTGTAGTACCGTCTTTTTTTCATCCTCCCATCTTGGGGAGGGTTGGCTGAATGGGCGACCGGGTTGAAAAGCGAGGAGGCCCCCGGCATCACAAAAAACGCTCAGATTTCTCATTTAGTTGTCTTTATGCTGTGAGCGCCATGTGGTCCTTGAAGGTGTTGAAAACATGGGAAGCAGCAGAAGGATCAGAGCAATCTCATTAGCATTCGCTCAGAAATGGAGTGGCCCGGCTTTATGGCAGGGCCGGGTCCTCGGTTGGGCCCAAGACGGCTGCCTCCAGCCGCTGCACCCTCCACCTCTTTGTGCCTTTGTGTTCTTTCAAGTTTTTTTTCCGTCATGTCAGGTTGTTTTCCTCGCTGAGATGCTGCCAAGAGAATCATGGGAAAATAAAATATAGTGCCAAGGTCAGACTTTTGATTACGTTAAGAAAAGAAATATGAACAAACTTTATATTTTCCCGTAAAACAGCAGATGTATGGCAGCGTGGTTACGAGTCCGCCCCTGTTTTTAATTCCTCTTGCTGTTAAGGATGTGAATAAAGCGCCTCATTTAGGATTCATCTACTAAAATGAATTACAGAGTTTACAGCAACTATCTCACTGCAGTTTCCTAACAGTTTATTCAGAGTAGCTGAAAAGCTACTTCATGTGAGACTACAGCTGCATTTCCATTAACTTTAAAAATGCGCAAATTGAAATTACAAAAGTAAACTTGCTCAACAGAACCAAGCCAATTTAGAAAAAAGTCATGTTTTGCGTTCAGATGAGGTTATTTTTCAGCCGTATTGAAACATTTTTATCGCATCGACCGAGTCACGTGATCGACAGCCGGACGGATGCTACTATTTTATTTCCGTCATGTCAGGCTGTTTTCCTCGCTGAGATGCTGCCAAGAGAATCATGGGAAAATAAAATATAGTGCCAAGATCAGACTTTGATTTCATTACGAAATTAACTCTTTATTTTCTGTCCCAAATGTAAAGGAAACCCAAAAAAGCTCAAACATCTGAGAACATAAATTGAGTTTTACAAATATAAGATTCATAGTTTTGTTCTCTTCCTTAGGAGATTTAATCTAAGTTATTGTTTTGTTTTTTCTCATATACAGCTACAGGTTTGGGAACTGGCTTAGTGTTTCACACATTTTCAATCTTTTGGCTTCATCTGTGTTTATTAAATCTGTGTTTTTTGTATATTTCAGGTTTCAGAAGGTTGCCCTGCGACAGACTGGCGACCTGTCCAGGGTGTACCCCGCCTCCCGCCTGGAACGTAGCTGGAGATGGGCACCAGCAACCCTCCCGACCCCATTAGGGACAAGGGTGAACAGAAAATGGATGGATGGATGGAGGTTTCAGAAGCTGGTAAAAGACAGATCATAAAACTCTGGGAAAAATTAAGAGTCGCGTTGAAAACCTCCTGGTTTTTCCACCAAATATTGATTTCTGAACTCTTCCTGAGTTAAAACATTATTATTGTTGTTTCTAAATGAATATCAACTTGTTTTCTTTACATTATTTGAGGTCTGAAAGCACTGCATAATTTTTGTTATTGTGACCATTTCTCATTTTCTGCAAATAAATGATACATTTTTGCTTGGAATTTCAGAGACATGTTGTCAGTAGTTCATAGAATAAAAGAACAAAGTTAATTTTACTCAAACATAAACCTATAAAAGAGTAAAATCAGAGAAACTGATCATTTTAAGTGTTTTTTTTCCAGAGCTGTACTTTAAAACCGAGTTATTCTTCGAGTCTTTGCTTCTCTTTGATTTGTTGTAATGGTAGTTTTTCGTTTTCTTTTACATCTTTCAGGTCTTGGTTTCCGTTTAAAGCATTTCAGATCAGTTTATCGGATCAGCCTTTCTTGTTCATGTGTTTCTCTCTCCTCATGGCAACACTACTCCTAACAGGTTAGCTCAAAACAGCGAACAGCTGCTGTTCATTTGGTAAATATAGAACAACAATGATTTCAGCATTTTGCTTTCCCAGATGGTTTTATTTCGTTCATCGTTGTTGCTGCATAAGTCATTCTACAAGCTTTATGTCAGACATGAATATCTTAGTACTAGGGGGTTTTCTCAAATTTTTTTCCATATTTGTTAAACTTTGTGTTTTGTTTCTCTCCTCCATTTCTGTTCCTTCCCTGTTTCTATTTTACTGCTGCTGATTTTTCTTACTGGTAGATGCAGCCTGAGCTTTTCTCAATCTACCCACCTGTTCCTCTTCAGTTTATCGTAAGAATAGAAAAATCAGTTGCTGCTTCAGTTCTTTGCTAGTTTGTCCTTCTGTGGTTGTTTATTCAAGTTCCTTTTCAGTTTTCACAGAATCAAAAGTTGAACTCAAGTAAGAGTTGCACTTTTACTGAATTTAAAATAGAAAATAGCCGTTCAAGAAAGAGTACGAACATATTTGGTCAAAGATTTACTCAAGTACTGAGAAACTGATTAAAACATCAATCATCCCATTTTTAAAATGACATCGTCAAACAGACCAAAGTTTAAAGTTAAGTGGAAATTTTGTTATTTTAATAATTCATTTAAATAATATAATGACAAAATAACACACAGGCAAAAGAAAAACTTTAAAAATCATTATTAGTAGAAAGTTTCTTTCAAAATCAAACTCAAATTTGATTAAAATCAAATTACAGCAAAACTTAAACATCATCATTTGAGTTTTCCCAGAATTTAAAAAGATAATATGATTATGAAAACTATTTCTCTCTTTATTAAAAAAAAAACAACATTTCTCATAATTTTGACAGTAACACATAGAAATTATTTGTCTTTTATGCATTGGTGTAAATGAATGGTTTCAACTGTAAGTCTTTTTTATTTTATACATTTTAAAAATATTTAGGCTTTAATTTAAAGGTGCTCGGTTACAAATTAGATGTGTTTATTAAATTTTGTTAAAGATAGAAATACTTAAATAAATAAAAATATTTTGAAAAGCTGAATTGGATTTTAAAAAACACTTAATTATATTTAGTTTTTTAAAAACTTGCAGGTTGCTGCACACATCTAATTTAGCCAGAGATAACAGGAAATTATTTTTTTTCATGCATTTGCTTTGTAATAAAAAATTACATAACTGAAGTCCTGTTGTGAAAATCGGTCCCAATGTTTGTTACCAGTCTCCTGCTCTGCTGTTCATCAGCGTCAGTGTGAGCTGCAGGCTGAGCAAATCCAATACACTCGAAAAATTTGTCATTAGTGCTGTGCTGCATTCTTTCATTACCGGGTTTATCGGAGCAACCAGCCATAAGGTGCAGGTTCATGCACCCTTGAGTACAAAGACTCAAGTTGTTCTACATTTACAAAATCATTTAACTTCTTTAATTATTCTTTAAATTACAATTGCAAATAAAGGCACTGCCCGTGGTGGATATGCATGGCCTGCAAAAGGAGCAACATTTTTAATCATTACTTTCTTCATACCAAACTAATCTCCCATGGACAAGAAATGAATGAAAAGGGGAAGATTTTCTCTGCCTTTCTACTTTAATGGATGGTGCATCCGTCATCAGGCGCGCTGACTGTTCTGGGCCAGATGTTGCAGAACTAACCAACAATTGGGCTGAAAATAGAAAAGGAGCAGGGCCAGGGAGGTTGGAATAAATTAATTGCTAATTTCTCAGTCTTTGATGGAATTAGGCTCACTCCTTTTCCCCCATGTGCTGTGAGAATGTCCATGCGTTAAACGTTTTTTCTTCTCTCGCCAGCCCCTCTCCCCTCTGTGCTTTCCTGATGGCTGAGGGCCACCCAGAGGAGAGCGAGTGATGCAAAACCAAGGAGTAATCCCTCTGTTTATCTCGGCTTCGAGCCTCGGCCCCAACCTCTGCCTCTATTATCCTGAGGATTTAAGGCAAACTTTCATTTATTGGCCTGCCTCCCTTCGCTATCCCGGCTCCTGAGCCCGGGATGCCCCCTCCCCGAGCCTCTGTCCCAGTGTGAGCAGATTTGCATCGAGCAACAATGCATGTTGCCAAGGCAGTGGCCAGTCAGGATGCCTCAGAAGGGCAGTTTGCTCAGACAGCATGGATATGGAAGAATGTGGCCTTCAGGGGGGAAGGAGTGGCACCGGTGTGGCTGCCAGGCCCACGGCACGGAAAACAGCAGCTGTCAGGCAGCGTGGTTACAAGTTTTTAATTCCTCCTGCACTTCATAAATGTGAATAAAACACCTCGTTTAGAGTTCACACTGCAAAACAACTGAAGGTGGTTTTACTAGAAAATGAAAATCCACCTGCTGCCTGGAAAATGCAATGAAAGTCGACTGAGAAAATTGTTTTGGTTTTAACTCAAAAATAAAAGTTCATGAAGTTGATTTCACAAGAGACAAGTTGTTTAAACATTGTTTTTTAAGTTTATTAATCTTGAATTGTGAGTTTTAACTTAATGTTGTAATTTAAACCAAATAATTATTTCACAACATGCAAGAAAAAAACTACAGAGCCACATTTCTCTATTATTTTACTCACAATATCAAGTTTAAATAACAACTTATTTTACTTTACAAATTCTTGTTTCAAATTGTATGAACAAAATTTCTGATCTGATAATGAATTTTATTAAACATCACAATGAATTCAGCTCAGAAACATTTAGTGTGAACAGGACATTATCCTCAAGCTTTAAAATAAACTTTTTCCTTAATAAAACACAAGAGTCAGATCAATGTAACGCTCTTCCATCTCAGGATACAGAAACAAGCCGCTAAGCATTCTGGGAAATAGTTCCCACTCCTGTATTTTTCCTCTTTCAGTTTTTTTAAGCGCTAACCTAAAAACTGTAGTTTCTTCAACTCTTGGAGGTTTGACAAAATTAATAAAACGTTAAAACAACTTACTGCTGTAAGTTTATCTTTCACAAACTCACATTCAGGTTCAAAATATAAAACTTTAAATTTATTTGACTTAAAGAGCCGAAGATAGTTGAGACAGCTAAATGTGGCTCAGATGTTTTACAGTTCATCCACTAAACTGGCTTGACTGACAGAGTTTACACCAACAATCTCAGTGAAGTTTTACAACAGATTCTTGTCAGTTTTTTCAGAGTAACTGAAAATCTTCTTGATGTGAGATTACAGCTTAACTATAAAAGTGCAGAAACTGAAATTACAAAAATAAATTTGCTGAATAGAAACAAGTCAAGTTCAAAAAGTCTCATGTTTTGTTCTAGAATCAGGTGGTTTTTCAGCTGCATCAAAACACTTTTTTCACATCGAACAGATGGCTGTTACTACTGGTGGAAACCATGAAGAAGACAACAGGAAGTAGTGGGAGGATGATGATTTGTTTGTGTGCAGCTGGCTCCTCCAGAGCTCTCACAGCATCGCACAGTTCATAAAAAGTTGTGTGTTATTCCAACATGTTGAATCCAAAGTTCTTCTGTAAAATTACTATAATTTCCCCACATCGCCGCAGACGTAGCCGACAGGGGTCTGTCGTTCAGGTGACTGAATAAGATGCCGACGTCTCCTCTGATGGCTGATAGATGATGAGTGCCAGAGCCAAGACTGAAATATTAATATATCTAATGACTTATGATCTGAACAAACTTATTCACCTGTAATTTTAGCTTCATATTTTATCTAATGGAAGCACAGCAATGGCAAAATTGTTTATTTATTTATTTATTTTTTATCTTTGCGTAATATAGACAAAGATTTGTGCATACTGCTAGTGGAAATGCAGCTAGTATCCAAGATGTGCTTCATTTACTCCAGCTGTGGTAACCTGACTTGTGTAACAGAACTACTGGATTTCACAGTTTATGTGCAAAATAAGGGTGACAGAATCAATTTATCTGAGCTTTACCTCATCACTTCTCTAATTCAGGAGATATTACAAAGATATTATATGTTTTTTTCTTTGTTAATATTATTATTATTACTTTTCATATGTATACTTATTGCCTGTTTTGTGTTTAAGGATGTATCTACATGGATGCTTGATTGATGCGTAGTTATAACAGAATAGAATAGAAACGGCTTTCCACATTTATCTGGGTTTACTTCATTTTTATTAAATTAATGTTCCTAAATTAAAGCTGAACAGCAGCCATCGATCTATCTAAAACTGTTTTTCTAACAAGTGTAGGGTTTACATCAGCATGTCTTTTAATCCTTTTCCATTGTGTGGCAGAGTCTGATCTGCTGAGCGCAGATGCTAACAAATAGCAATGATCTCTATTTTATCTTTTTTTTTATTGTTTTTCAAAATTAGAAACTGACTTTGACAAAACAAAATTTGGTATCCGACCCATTATATGGAAATTATTGAGCATATTTGTTGCACTTTTCTTAAAACCTTTAAAGGAGACCTATCTAAAATAAAAAAAAAAGGATTTTTCCCATGACCATTTGCTTCTACAGAAAGACTCTGATGCAGCTGTCAGCGCATTTTGATGGCAGTCATCATTTGGGCGAGCGGGTTATTTCAGGCCCAGAGTTTTGGACGAGTGTTGACAGAGTTTAGGGCGGTTCGGGGGACGGCAGCGGCTCGCAGGGGGCAGAAATCTCCCTCAGCTTCAGGTAAATAAAGACCACCCAGACTGATGCTGCTTCACTCACAGGAGATCATCATTTATTAGAGATAAGTTTCAAGGTTTCTTTTTTTTTTAAAGTTTGAACTCAGCAACAGATTCTGGTGAAAAACAAAAATTAATTCTGATTGGAAAAGTTTTCAAAGCAAAACTCAGTTAAAATTTGACATAAAGATGAAAATATTTTTTCTAATCAACGACCTTGCTTTTGTAACTAATAATAGTCAGTGACAGATGCGTTTTGGAAATAATCTTCATTAAGGATGAAAAAGTAGCATGCGTTACACCTCACTGATATTATGTGTTTCAGCACTTTTGACTGGGAAAAATCTGTTTTCATGAATCAAATATATGGATTTTCTGTTATTTGTGTTTGAAACAAATTGTGAGGTTTATTAATCTTTTTTTAATCTGGAGATCAATGATGAATAAATTGCTTCATTTATCTAATCAGTTCATGTTGGATTAGATAAACAAACATCTAATCACGGCTGTGGTGTAACTACAGTAAAGGTATAATGAAGAAACTGGAAATAACCAATCAGGACGCTTTCAGAAACCTCCAGACTTTCATGATGAACATCTGCAAGTAAAACTTTTTGTCATGAATAACATACAAACTTTTCATGCTTTGCTTTGTGTATAAACTTATCTAAGAGCTCTGACAACTGCAAATTAAGGCTTTTTATATTAAAATATTGGAATAATTATTTATCTGCTTTGTGATGGATGTGTTATTTTTTACTTGATTTGTTTTTATTTAATTTGATCTTTTTCTAAATGGTATGGGCTACTTTTTGTCTCGGAATAAAAGGCTTTGATAATGTTCCAGTTTCAGTGGGAACAAAACTCAGGAATCACACAAACTCTTAACATGTGTATGAATTGATGAACTGAAAATAAAAGTAAGAACATCTGAGGTGTCAAGAGTCAAGACAGTAAATTGGTCTTCATATTAAGATGTGAACTACAAAGCTGCACAGCTCGGGTTAAAAAATAAATGAATTATGTATTGAAAATAAATGAAAATGGTCCATAAGCTATTTAAAAGTTCTAATACATTTTGTGATACGAAGCCAAAAGTGGGCAGAGTACCCAAAAAATTTACTCGAGTAAAAGTAGCACTACTTCAACATATTTTTTAAAAAGTATTTGGTAAAATGTTTACTCAAGTACTGAGTGACTGATCAAATTATCAATCATTTAATCTTTCTTTAAAAATTACATCATCAGATGGACCAAAATATAAAGTTAAGTGGAAATTTTTGTATTTTAAGGGTAAAAAAGAACAATAATTCACATAAGTGACAAAAAATAACAAAATCAAGCAAAAGAAAATTTAGCTTGATATATAAATAAAACTTCAACTTTTATTGAAGTTTTTTTCAATAAAAAAAACTTATTAAACTTTAACAAAAACTGCAGCTGTGTGTCTGTGTGTCTGGTGAATTTTTGGTTAAAACATGTTTGTTTTTCATTCAGTGGGTAGAAAGTCCAGACATTTTCCTCAAGTAAGAGCAGAAATACTTCATAATAAAATTACTCAAGTAAAAGTAAGAAGTACATCATAGTAAAAATACTCCCAACAGTAAACATTTTCAAAGAAATTACTCAAGTAAAACTACTGTACATATCAGATAAATAATCAAGCTCGAATCCTCGTCTCAAAGTGACCTGGATGCCTTAAAGATTCACTTTAAGAACAACTTTTCCATCTTAGACTCTGCAGCTTTTCCTGCTGCATCATTAAATGCCAAACTGCATAACAGAGGGGGATTCTGGGAGAAGATGTGGATGTGTTGTGTGTGAGGAGGCTGGTCCTGCTGATAGCACTCACAACAGATACCGTCCTAATATCTGTTGACAGTCAGCTCTGCTCTGCATAATTGGCTCCACCTCCCCCATTAGCGATGGCTCTGTTTGGCTCCCCAGGGCATCTGTTAGAACAAATTTGAGGAGTGTCATATTGCACGCATTTCAACAGGGCCAACAGGGTTAGACTCACATTAGTGTAATGAATCAATCTGGCTGGCTAATGGCTGAGCTGACTCCATCCTGACAAGGAGGCGTTGGCGGCGACTGAACCCACCGGGCCGGGAGTTTTCAGCCCGTTGGCGAAATCTTTCAATTTAATTTGAAAATGGGACGTTTAAAATGAATCTGAACCACTTCTGCTGATCTAATCCAGCTTTTCACAATAAAAGCTCTTGTTTATTAATTTGCAGGAATAAGTTTTTTTAAATATATAGTGGCATCAGTTTTAAGAGGATAGAGAATAAACTGAAATAAGTCTTTCCTCTGACTCTGAGCCAGTGAAAACATTGAAATATTAAAGTGAGGAAACAATAAAAACAAACAAACAAGCGGTGAGACGTAACCAAAGGCATCAAATTAAACAATAACTTTTGCCGTTTGTCAGCTTCATCCATCTTCCTGTCATGTGGATGTTTTGAAACCAAAACACATTAAAGACAAAAGGAAATAACAATTAAGGCCTGTTCACTTTAGCACATGAATGGATGCAGATTAGAGATTCAGCTGGTGTTAATTAGCCGACATCTGAATCGGATCTGTAACAGGCAGCTGATAAGCAGCTGATAACCCCCCGCCGATCCAACAGACCAGCAGATTAATCAGCATTAGTGCCGTTACACTGTAAAACATTTAGTTGTGTCTTCCGTCTTCTGCTCTTTAAGTCAAATAAATTTATCCAGTTTTAGATTTTGAACCTAAATGTGAGTTTGTGAAAGATAAACTTATACAGCAGTAACCTTTTATTAATTTTGTCAAACCTCTGAGAGTTGAATAAACTGGAGTTTTTAGATTAGCAAAACTGAAAGAAGAAAAAGACAGGAGTGGGAACTATTTCCCAGAATGCTTAGCGGCTTGTTTCTGTATCCTGAGATGGAAGAGCGTTACATTGATCTGACTCTTGCGTTTTATTAAGAAAAATATTTATTTTAAAGCTTGAGGATAATGTCCTGTTCACACTAAATGTTTCTGAGCTGAATTCATTGTGACGTTTAATAAAATTTATTATCAGGTCAGAAATTTTGGCTGAAGCCTCTTGATATTCTTAACCAAAGACAAAGCTTTGGGTTAACTCAAAGGATAATAATACGACTGAAAGTGTGTTATTATTTGTTTGGATAATTCTCTAAATCAACATCCTTTATATAAAACCTAAATAGAAGAGAACAACATGATGGGGGTACACACAACGATTGAGGAAAATGTAAATAATTAATCAGAATCCTGTCTCAGTTTCAATCCTTCCGAAACAAATTCTTCTAAATGTGGGGCACTACTGTGAAACCTGAAACTTTCAGAAATAAATCTTTATGGGAAGAGTTACATAACATTTGCTCACAGAAAGCAAAGTGAAAATGATCCTCAGTTGTTGCAGCAGATGAGAAACGACCCTCAGGTTTATGTCTCCATTTCATAAACAAAACATTTGGACAAAAGAAAATAATTTTTAAAAACTGCCAAGTTTTGAAAAGGCCTAGAAACTCAATGAAATAGTTTCTCTTTTTCTGCAAAAACACATAAATATAGGAGCCTTGTTTAAGTCAATATTTCCTTAATATTTATGAAACATATTAGTTCCACTGGCAGATTATTTCACTTATAACAAGATATTTCCCATGTTATAAGTGAAATAATCTGCAAATATGAATATTGAGGGATTATTTACATAAAACAAGTTCATAGTTCTTGCTGAAAAGTTACTTATATGTTAGTTTTGTCTTATTTCAAATGCAGTAAGATATTTGCAGTAAAGTCTAGGCATAAAACATTTGTTTAGATCTTGTGTTTTTGCAGTGTGTAATCAGAGATTCTCATCTCTGATTAATGCTTAGCAGGTGAGTTTGGCAGAATTAGAGCATCACAGAAGATGAAGTAAGATGTTGAATAACAGTAACAAGAAACCACTTTTGCAGTGACAAAAAAATACTTTTTTGTTTTATTTTAGATGTTTCTTCAAGCAAATAAAATAACATGGAAATATACATTCCTATTTATTGTCATTTTAACAATCATATCTGCAAAATTTGTACTTATTAAAAGACGTCTCATAATTGTTGAAGGAAAACTGTTAAAGTGATATAAATATGTAATATACTTTGTTGAACTCTGTTATTCTGTGTATCCGCTGCATTCAAACTCTAATGTTGACAAAACACAAATTTGCAATTAGGACGTCTCCATTAAACACGAAATGCAATAAAAATCACACATGGAAAAGTTTGATCACGCAATAAGTTATTAAAAAACATAATCATTTGACTTGTGTGATGCAAAAAAGTGTTTCCATTTTGAAACAAGCCCATTTCAATACGACCAAAGAACCACCGTATCCTAGCAAAAATCCTTCAAAATTGCTCTGTTTCCATTTAGCAAATTTATTTTCAAAATGTCAAATTGCGCAGTTATATGGTAAATGGAAATGCTGCTAATATATCCTGCTACTTTAGTCTTAACCACAAGGCCAATATTTAATATTATAGCTACATGTTGTTGTTTTTTTAAGCAAATGGATCACCCCACTAATGTTCTTAAAAATGGATATTAGGATGAAAAGCCAACATGTCTGTTGTGACTTTTTATAAAATACATTTGTTGAAAATGTTCCGTCTGAAATTATTCACTTATCTTTTGTGGTGTTTTATTTTTTTTTAAATAAAAATACCAATAATCAAGATCCATAAGGGGAATCAGGACATCTGGGAAAAAAATGTAGATCAGATTAAGCTTTTGAAATCTCTTCTGTCACACAAAATCAGAATGAGAAAACAGAAAGCCCGGGCGTCTCCAAAATGTCCATATCCTTTTATTGAAGCCCACATGGCAGCTGACCGCCCAGCCAGCAGAACCACCTGCACTCTGAGCCTCCTGGCTCCGCCCCCACCGCCGCCGCCATCACGCCCCCACCGCCGCCATCACGCCCCCTCCCTCAGCAGTCCATCCCTGCCCCCCAGACCTCAGAATCAAAACCAAACCAACGTTTTTTTTCTTCTTCTTCTTCTTCACCCCCTTTTTTATCTCCAGTTTCTCAGACAATGCCTGCAGGATCCCGTAGTCTAATCTCCCCCAATCCCTCCCGTCGTCTTTATCCCACTGTTAAAGAATGTTTGAAAGGGCAACACCAAAAACAAAACACAAAAAAAAAAGAAAGAAAAAACAGAAAAAGGCTTTGGGGGTTGTTGGTAACATCTGGGATAGTATTAGGTCTGAGAAGGAAGGTTTTGGGTGGAGAAAATGACAAAAAAAACATTTTTAAAAATCAGATTTTCTTTAATTCATGAAAAAAACAAGAATTGTATTAAATCTCTATTAACTTAAGGGGAATAATTAATTTTGATAACAAATATTAGGATGACACTTTTGTGTTTGTTTTATGCTATTATTTGATTAACTGACCAGTTTGTGTCACAACTGGTCAGTTAATCAAATAAAATCAACATTATCTCTATATTAAAGTTGGAATCTTTTCTAGATATTCTAGATCCTCAGAAATCAATTTATATTAAAATTAATAAACAGAATATGTTGTTTTCTGAGCTTAAACTGGCCCAGAATGAATCTTTCTTAACAAAAACAAAAACAGGCTTCAAAGAGTCAAGCTTCACTTCAGGAAACAGGAAAGTTTTCACATCACAGTTGGCCACTTGAGTGTCACGCAGGGCCTCTCAGAGGTTGGATGGGAATTATGTTTAAAACACTTTATTCTTCCCTTTCCTATGTAAGATTATACCAGTTATCCCATCAAAGTTGAGTAAAAACGCCATTCTTGCATCTTTAAGCTCTTGCATAGAAGGTCAATAAGACTCTGCCTCTGCTTACAAGGCTGGGCCGGGTGTAATCTTGCTGAAGTTACATTAATTAAATGGTAAGCTTCTTTAGCAACGTGCTCTTAAAAGAACGTGGACGATAATATACTTAAAGAGTTCGCAGGCTGTTTGTTTCAAAGCCCGCAGACGTTCAGCCATGCGGCTCACGTACGGCAGCTTAAAACCTTCGGCTTGAGCCACAAAGAGGGAGCGGAGCCTGGCACATGAGATGAAATTCAACTTATCAAAGGAAAACATATTTGTCCAAGCGTGCTTGATTTACACACTGAGAATCACAATTAGGTGCTAAGACATGAAAAACGGGGGAAACTCTTGGATTTTCAAACAGATTTTAAAGAGCTGAGGTATCAGATGAAGTTTGTTTCTTTAGGTTTTGCTGTCAGGGTCCTGGTGTCCATTTGTGGTTCTTATAAATGGGGCCTAAGGCAAACTCCTCCTTCTGCAAACCCCAAACTAACCATAGTGAAAGGAATTATCTGAGACTGAGGCGGGATAAAATGCAGCGTGGTTTGGAAAAAGGCTCATAACCTGGTCACACTACTCTCAGCATTAAGCAGGGGATCCAAATCCTCAACCGCCACATGCAACAGAACTTTAGCTTAGGGTGCAAGTGACAGATATTACATAACAGAAGTTAAATTTTGTTTTACCGGCTGCTTCCTCCCTCCTTTCTAATGATACCCTGGGCAGCCACCCAAATAAAAAACACCACTTCTGGTGTCATAGTGTGCATTCACACCAGCCCTGCTTAGTCCACTTAAATCAAGCTCTAATTTGTTTGCCTTCAAAGTCCGGTTTGTTTGTGGAGGAGTGAATGCGCAATCACACTGTAGTGAAGACCAAAAAAGCTAATTCTGGTCGGCCTAAAATTCTTGGTTTCGGTTCGGTTCAAGTGAATTCTGGTGCGGTTCGAATATCCCTTTCACTACAGTGGACAGCTATCTAAAAGGCATTTTCTTATGTTTCTTGTGGATTTTTATGTTCTACATGCATAAAGACCACTGAAGTGGACACTAGTGCATCACACAATACACTGCCAACTACTGGCCATCCACTGCAAGTGCAAGAAGATTTTTGTTAAATCCAATATGGCAGACAGATGAAAAAGCAACAAAAGCAACAAAAAGCAAAACATTAAGAGACCACTTAAAATGATCCGTTTATCTGATTTTACTTTTTATAGATTTATGTTTGAGTAAAATGAACATTGTTGTTTTATTCTATGAACTACTGACAACATGTCTCTGAAAATGAGAAATGGTAAAAATAACAAAAAAAAAAAAAAAAGATGCAGTGCTTTCAGACCTCAAATGAATATAAAAACAAGTTCATATTCATTTAGAAACAACAATAGTAATGTTTCAACTCAGGAAGGGTTTAGAAATCAACATTTCTGAACTCTTCTTGACATTTTCCTGATATCCTATATCTTCATTTTTTCCAGAGCTGTATCATATTAAACACATTAATCCATCAGGCATACGATAGTTTTAGTCTATCTTTCTGAAACAGAGCTACTTTTTCACCGGACTCCTGCCAACAACTTCGGCCGCTACCGTCAAATAAAATATTGGCCCTCACAAATCAATTTTACACTTGACTGCAACCCCTCCGCCCACAGCGCCTCCTACCCAATTAAGGATCCACATTAACATATATATATGATATCAGTGGTAAACATCACTCTGCTGGTAATTCACAAACGCTCCGGGATAATAGGAGGGTTGAACACCTATTAACCCCGGGTCGGCAGCGCAGAGGAGAGCCGGGAAATTCCCCAGCCTCCTCCCAGTACAGGGCAGAAAAACCAAAGGATCTGATGAATCTGGAGGGATGTTAACGGTACGGACTGTGTGTGAAATGTGGGCCATTTGGATGCAGTTATTTGAAATATTTTCACCATCTTGGAGGCAAAAGATACACTGCAAAAACATAAAGTTTTACAAAGTATTTCTAGTCTAATTCCTAGTGCAAATATCTTAGTACACTTGAAATAAATCAAAACTAACGAGTAACTTTTCAGCAAGAAATAAAAGGTTGTTTTAAGTCAATAATTTCTGAATGTTGATGAAAAAATACTAGTTCCACTGGCAGATTACATCGCTGGTAACATGGGGAAAATGTCTTCCTATATGTGAAATAATCTGCCGGTGGAAAAGCACTTTGCATTGATTTTCATCCATTTTTTAAAAATAATTTCTGCAGCCTAACCCAACCTTTACGCTATACCTAGAGATTACCATGTCTAACATCAAACTCACGTCACACCTTAATACTAATCTAAACCAAGAGTACCCAAAAAAATTACTCAAGTAAGAGTAGCAATACTTACACATATTTTTACTCTAGTAAAAGCAGAAAGTAGCCATCCAAGAAATTACTCAAGAGTAAAAAGTATTTTGTGAAAATTGTCCTGAAGTATGGAGTAACAAATAAAATTATCAATCATTTAATATTTAAAAATAACACCAACAAATGGACCAAAATATAAAGTTAAATGTACATTTTGGTATTTCAAGGACAAAAAATGACAATAATTCATGTAAGCAACAAAAAATAAAAATATTTCACTTACAACAGGAAAAATCTTGAAGAGCTACGACAACATTTAATTTCCCTTTGGGATTAATAAAGTATTTTTGATTTTGAATTTGAAAATTATCTTGTTATAAGTAAAATAATCTGCCAGTAGAACTAGAACATTTTCATCAATATTAAGGAATTATTGCCTTAAAACAATCTCATATATCTTGCTTAAAGGTTAATCATAAGTTATCTTGTCTTTCTTCAGGTGTATTAAGAGATTTGCACTGGAAACTAAACCAAAATTACTTGGTAAGATTTCATGTTTTTGCAGTGAATTTATACCATTTAACTATTAGAGAATATTCCAACTGAACAAAAAAAAGTGAGAACTGGGAAAATGTCCTTACTTTCCACATATAGCTCCCTTTGTTGGTGAAAATAAACCCAGTGGTCCTCTATATGTACAAGTACACACGTCCACTCCAACACCCTGCAAGGTAAAGTGGGTTTGGATGGACAGATAGAAATGCATGTCTCAATATTTTAATCAAGATTTTTTTGATACCATTTGGTTTAAAATAGATACTGATTTATTTTTGATTCATTAATTTACAGATATTCAATGCTGCAGCAAAAGTGAAGTTGTGCTATGATCAGCAATTCCTCCTGAATGAGTGAAAAAAACAAACTGTCATCCATGGAGGATTCATATCACACGGTTTAACCAAAACCTGGTGGCTCTGGAGACTCTAAGCAAACAGCTTTTGTTTAAGTGGCCTTTGACATCCAAGTGCTCTGTGATGGTTTCATCTTATGCAGAAATGAGCGGCAGCCACTGGTGGTGTAGTGTATATTATGGTTTGGATTAAAGATTAAAGCCCAGAAAAGCCTGTGAACAGGGCTAATCCTGCTCTCCAGATCAGGCTCTGGAGGCTCTGATCCAGGCTCAGTTTAAAGGCTTCAGGGATGAAAACATAACCTGCTGCAGACCACAAGCGCATACAGACACCCCCACCACAAGGTGTGCTTTTACACAATTTATACTATAAAACAACTTCAGTATCGTTTGGTTTCAGAAAAAGCTGTAATGTGACAGTAAAAGCATGATGTTGGGCGTCTGTGAAGCTGCTAAAATGTAAAACATTCAATTTTAGATCTATAGTATAGCTGAGGTATCAGCTTCAGTTGATTAGACATTATTTTGGGCACGTTATGTGCATTTAATCCCAAAAATTATTTTATTAAAAGATGTATTACCTTTGCTTTCCTTCCCTCTTTCTGAAAACGTAATTGCTAACATGCTAAGTCAGAATAAAGTAGTAACTAATTACATTTACTCAATTACATGTACTGGAGTAACTTTTTTTTTTTAAAAGCAGTTTTAGGCATGCTTTTACTACACTTAACTTCATACAGCGTAGTAAAACGTAGTAAAAAGAAAGCATAAATTTTACTCTCAACTTGAGTAAATGTTCTGTATTTTCTACCCACTGAATGAAAAACAAACATGTTTTAACCAAAAATTCACCAGACACAGAGACACACCTGCAGTTTCTGTTAAAGTTTCATAAGTTTTTAGTGAAAGAAAAATGACTTGGAAAAATTTTTCTTTGCCTGATTTTATAATTTTTTGTTACTTGTATCACTTGAATTATTGTCATCTTCATTATTAAAATATCAAAATTTCCACTTAACTCTTTTACATTTTGGTCCGTCTGATGACTTAATGATTAAATATTAAATTATTGATCATTTGACCAGTTAGTACTTAGTACCTGAGTCGACTTTTTTACCAAATATTTTTTTACTCTTGAGTAATTTCTTGGACGGCTACTTTTGACTTTTACTTCAGTAAAAATATGTGGAAGTAGTGCTACTCTTACTTGAGTACAGTTTTTGTGCTTTGAGCTTTTGGATGGTCCTCAGCTTTGATTCTTCATTTAAGCTGTAAACATAAAAACATCTAAAAACTTTTTCCTGCTGAATTCCTCAGCTTCACTGCTGAGCAGCTGCTGAGCTCAAGCTGGGAAACTCAAAAGCGATTCAGCACCATCTTTATGGTGCCTAACAATGCCAGGAGAGAAACTAATTAGGTACATTTCACTCATTTCCATGTAAATAATTTGTTTGTTGCCATTCTTGAAAGAGAGAAAAGCCAGAGATGCTAATGGGGAGCTTATGATAACACTGACCTGATGGGAGTCCATTGACAGCTGCGTTACCCCCTCCCACCTCACTCGGGAACAAATCTTTTTCTGGATAAATGTGAGAGTTTGGGGGGGAAACAGCAGGTCACAACTAATAAGAATGAAGACAAGCAGAAATAAACACAGAGATTAAGCTTCTGTGTGATTCTGATCATATTTATCCATCAACCCCGAATGGAGGCGATTTCCTAATCTGGTTTGTAAAAATGATTCATTTGGAGCTTCAAATAAATTTTAATGGTAACTGAATATGATTAATGTATGTTTTTAACAACAAAATAATGCAAAGAAAATATAGAAATAAAATAAAAATATTTCTCACTGTGCAACAGTTGGTCAGTTCCAGCCTGTCCATAAAAAAACCAAACACTCACACCAGCCATTTTCTACACCAGATCATTTCTATGTACTTGGGCTGTGTATTAACTCTATATCCCATATTTTTGTTATAATATTATTAGTAAATCTGTCCACTATCTCTTTCTAACAAGTAAAGTCAAGTTGATTTGTGTTTTCAGCAACCAAAGGTTCAAAGTGGTTCACGTCATAAAAGCTTCACACAGTCATCAGTTGTGAAACAAGCAGTAAATATTACATTTTCTGAAATGTTATCACCGAAATCATCAATACACATCAAATAAGTTGACCAATGTTCACTACTAATTAAAGGCAACAGTTGAGTTTTTAGCTTTGATTTAAAGGAACTGTGGAAATGTGCAATTTGAAATTACAAAATTAAATCTGAGTAATGGAAACGCGCCCATTTTGAAATTTTTGATAAAAGGTTCTTGTGGTAGGATGAGGTGTTTTATTAGACGTATTGAAACACTTTTTTCACATCACACAAATCAAGTGATCAATAGCCGGATGTTACTACTGGTGAAAACCACGAAGAAGAAGACAGGAAGTGTTAGGAGGAGGATGATTTGTTTTGGGGGATTTTGGCACAGCTGGCTCCTCCAGAGTCATTCAAACGTGTTGAATCTATAGCTCTTCTGTAAAATGGCCGACTACAATTTCCCCAAAACGCCACATGGTATAAGAGGCATGTCTCTCCAAGGTCCGGATCAGATGCCGACGTTTCCTCTGATGGCTGATAGATTATGAAGGCTAGTGCCAAATATAAGTATATCATGTAGCTGTTTATATGACTTCTAAAGACTTATTCCTGAACAAGCTTATTCCTATGTGATTTTAATTTCTTTTCTTATTTAAAGGAAACACCACAGTTGCAAAATTGTGTTTTTTCAACATTAGCAGAATACAGATAAAGATTTGTGCTCATTTGTAATGGAAGCACAGCTTCAGTGTTTCAGCTGTTTGTTCCAGATCTGTGGTGCCTAGAAGCTGAATGCTACTTCTCCATATTCGGTTCTAAGTCAGTTTTCCTGAGCAGGTTTTCTTGTTGAGTGTTTGTCTTCCAGCTTGTTTGGCAAAGAGGTGTCAGCTTTGTTAGCAAAAGTTAACCCTCCTGTTATGTTCGTTTCTAGGGTACAGCAAAAATGTTCGTGGGTCAATTTGACCCAGGGAGTGTTTAATCATGCAATAGTGTCAGAAACCAAAAAATTCCTCCAAAACATTTTTGTATCTGATTATTAACTCCAATACTAACCATTTCAATCAATATTTGTGCAATGATGTTTTATTATTTCTCAGAAATTAAGGATCAATGACGACAACCTGCTCATTTACTCATTTGGACATAAAAAATGGAATTTAGATTTTTAATGTCCAATGAAAAAAACCTAGACACAAAAAAACAATAATTTCCTTGAAGTTGACCTTTGGTAAATTATTTTATATTATACTTTTTTTTTTTTTACCAAAGGGTGATCTTTATAATTGAACTTGAGACACACATACTGTTCTGGGTCAAATTGACCCGCTGATTAAAATCAAGATAAATGAGTCATGCAGAGAGTATTTATGTTTTTCTCCACTTCTGCTGAGTGTCACTCAGAGTGGGTGGAGTTTGTCCACAGGAACAGAAAAGATTCCCGTCAAAGGTTGTGTGAACACCTGCTTTCTCGCAGTTTCCTAGTGAAGTAAAGAGAATAGTGAGAAAGTGGGCTTGTGTGTGTGTGGTTGCGTGTGGGTGTGTGTGAGTGTGTGTGTGGTGAAATATGGTTCATAACTGCAAGGAAACATATAGAATTGGACATTATAAAATCTTTTTTTGCACTTTAACCTGACTGCCGGGTCAAATTGACCCGAACAGTATCGATGTAAAAAGTAGACCTAGGGTTTGGTACAAATGTGTAAAATGAATAAATTTTCAACTTATGTCTAGAGTGCACCTATTAAGACAAATAGAAAACGTTTCATGCAAAAAAAATGCTTCTATTTATTTTTTTTTAATTTGTAAATTTTAAAACGGGTCAATTTGACCCGGAACATAACAGGAGGGTTAAGACTGACCGATAATACGGTGCTAATCCATAGCTGATGCACACCAACATACAGCCTTGTACATCTATGCAAACTGAGGACTTTGTATTGATTTCCTTCCATTTTAGTAACTGTATTTATGCCTAATCCAGACATTTTTTCTAATCTTAAACTAGTCTATTCCTAACCCAAACCAAAACTTAATTCACATCCAATCTTTAAATCTAACTAGTGAAGTGTAACTGCAAAAACGTGAGGACTGAGAAAAGGTGAGAATGACCTCCTTTTACTGGTGAATATAGTGAAAGTGGTCCTCTTTCTGTAGTATACACACACACACACACACCCCCACACACACACACGGCTTATCTTTGTGCTCCAGACAGCCGCCACAGATCAGTCAACAAGCTGCACGATCAATGCATCTGATAAGGAATTAAGATGGAATATAGGCTGTTACTTGGGGAAAGCATTACATGGTATAATTATGATGCTGTGTGTGTGTGTGTGTGTGTGTGCGCGTGTGCGTGTGCGCGTGTGTGTGTGTGGGATGATGATATGATATGGAGTCGAATGTTGAGAGATTGCAGGAGGACCAAAGGTTGTGGAACTTTTACTCTGTTGGCCTAAAATCCAGGTAAGTTGTTCAGGAAATGCAAACTGCTGCCTCACACCAAACTGCATTTACAGTAAAGGTCACTGTAAATATTTGTACTGTTGAACACATGTACAGAAAATCCGCTACACTACTAAAAAAAATCTAAATAAAAAGTTGCACAATACCTGCTACTTTTCCAAGGAACTGCATTGGTCCATATTATTAATACACCTCCAACATTTGACAAAGATAATTAATCAGAGCTGCAACAAACAAATATTTTGGTTATCGGTTATTTTGTTGATTACTCTGACAATTAATCAATCAATCAGACAAAAAACTTGTCACATTCGTCAGATTTTTCATTAAACTATTGAAGCCTTTTAATGCACAATTTTTAAAATACAATAAAACAATGCAAATAATTCAGTTCCTTTTTTAAATAAACCAAACATTTTATTGAGTAAAATCCAATAACATAGCATTCAGTTAGTGTGCGTCTGATTTGTGGCAAAGGACAAATCTGAAGCTAAAAATTTTGGATTAACTGAATTGGATAAAAAAAAAAAGTGCCTAATTAGAGGTTTGTTTGTTTTGGGGGGAGTTTGCAGAATTTGAACCAAATGAAGCTAAAAGTATGACACTTGTTCACAAAAAATGGGTTTTTAATTTTAAATATGAAATATATATATATATACATATATATCTATATATATAGCACAGTGTTTGCTTAGTTACTGCTCTGAGTGCATTTTTGGCCTTTTTTGAGTCTGTATGCTGCAGTTATTGATTAATGAAGTACTAAATTGACAATTATTTCAATAATCAATTAATCTGATTAATTGTTTCAGCCTTAATCATGACAAAAGGATTATTTAATCTCAAGTGAAAATCATTGCTACACGTTTTGGCATTTTCCAACATTCTACATGTGTTTGCTGTTCTTATTTTACTGAGTTAATTATTTTTGATGGCTATTTCTCTTAATAGACACACTTCTGAGGGTAGCAACACTTTTAAAAGATAAAAACGTCGTGATTCCATTTCCCTTCTCTTTTTATTTTATTTTTAAAAGCCTGAGCATCTCGGTGTCGCTCAAGCGTGTTATTTTTGAACAGAAGCACAGTGAACCCTGGGAGCAGAGGACAAACAGGGCACAGACTGCTGCTGCTCCGCCTGACGGTCCAATCTGCAGCCGACACGCAGGAGCCCGAGTGTCCGACTGACCGGACTGCAGCTTGGGGAGAAAAACCTCTTTGATCTCTTCAAACTGATTCAGCAACAGTAACTGACAGGGCGGCATGAAACCGCCCCACGTCCAACGCCCAGCGCCCAGGACCCCGGAGGAAATATGTGCTTTAATTTAGCACAGATTCCTGAGCGAGAGCTGGGATGAAGCATGAAATTCCCTCAATGACTTCTTACATTTATCCTCAGTTGGTGATTAATGCACCTTAATTTCAATGGATTTATGGGAAGAAGCAGAATTGTTTGTGCTGTAAAGGACATTAATGACAGATTTATATGTGCACTGTAAAACATTTGAAGGTGGTTTAACTTGAAAATGAAAGTCCACCTGCTGCCTTGAAGATGCAATTTAAGTCAACAAGAAAGTTTTTTGGTTTTGACTCAGAAATTAAAGTTCATGAAGTTGATTTAACACCAAGAGACAAGTTGTCTAAACATTGTTTATAAAGTTCATTAAATTTGAATTGTGCAATTTAAATCTAATAATTATTTCACAATATATAATTAAAAACTGCCCTCACCTGGTTAAAGAGCCACATTTCTCTATTATTTTACTCACCATGTCAAGTTAAAATAACTATTTTAATTTCGGAGTAAAAACCCGTAAAATTTTCTTGTTGACTTCAATTGCATTTCCAAGGCAGCAGGTGGACTTTCATTTTCAAGTTAAACCACCTTCAAATGTTTGACAGTGCAGAGGCCACACTAACTCAATCCAAGGGCCACAAACAGCCCCCGGGCCGCACTTTGGATGCCCCTGCATTAAAAGGAGTCATTTCAGCAGTCCTGCCCAACTATCTGAACAAAGTTGTAGGTTACAGAGTGCAGTACAAGTTAAATGGAGTAAATGTTTCTGGTGCCTGGATGTGCTGAAGGATAATGGGGTCCTGGGTGTGTTTGTGTTTGTGCCCTCAGCCTGATCAGTCTGTGATGAACAGGGACGTCTGCAGGCCTAATTGGCCTCTCTAAATGGAAAAATGCCCATCGAGCATGACGCACTGATGAGTTGGAAACAGCACAGAGCCAACGCGCCGTTCTGTTTATTATCACTTTACGAAGACAAACCTCTTCAATTAGCAGCAGAGCAGTCATGGATATAATAATCACCATCAACGGGATGGGTTTTGATTGGATTAGAAAAGTGGAAGTCAGAGTATTGTGGTGTTCTTAAAAAGTAATTCATTTATTAATCTGTGGAGTTCAGCTCTTTTAAAGTTTTTTTTTATTCTAATGTGAAACAGAATAGTAAAATGAGTGATTTTCAATGTTTAAACATCAGCTTTTTACACTATTATGTGAGAAAACATTCCTGGTGAAAATTAAGTGTAATGACTGCAACATAGACGTGAAAGTTAGTTCTTTAATCTTACCGTCTTATTTAAATCTTTTAGCACATTACAACTTAGTCTCAAGAGAAGACATGCATGTCCCAAGATGAGTCTGAATGAGAATAAGAGAAGAAGAAACGGACAAAAAAGATTAAACTGAATTCCTCAATCGATGCAGTTTTGTATCCTTGTTGTCGCTGCACTGCAAAAACACGAAATCTTACCAAGTATTTTTGGTTTAGTTTCTAGTGCAAATATCTGTAATACTTTATTTGACAGGGTGTGCATAAGACTGACATGACACTGTCATAAACATGACACAACACCTGTCAAGAACATGAACGAGTTTTTATGAATGTCTATGACTGTTGTCATGAAGTGTCATTCTGCAAATAATGCAAGGTTGCTCTAAAAGTTGCGTTGAAAGTCCATTAAAAGTGCCAACTTTGCATTAAAGTGTCATTATTTACAAAATAATGCAAAGTTGGCACTTTTAATGGACTTTCAACGCAACTTTTAGAGCAACTTTGCATTATTTGCTGAATGACACTTCAGAACACAACATGAACATGAAGGCTCGTTCATGTTCATAACAGATGTTATGTCATGTTTATAAAAGTCTTAAGAGACTGGCATGACTGTCAAATGAAGTGTTGCCCAAATATCTTAGTAAACTAGAGGCTTTTTAAGGTTAATAACTTCTTAATATTGATGAAATAGTACTAGTTCTATTGACAGATAAATTAACTTCTAAAATAGGGAAAATGTCTTGTTATAAGTGAAATAATCTGCCAATATAACAACTACTTTTTCATCAATATTAAGGAATTATTGATTTAAAACAAGCTGCTATTTCTTGCTGAAAAGTTACTTGTAAGATAGTTTGTCTTATTTCAAGTGTGCCAAGATATTTGCACTAGAAACTAGACAAAATTATTTGGTAAGATTTTGTGTTTTTGCAGAGTTTGGTCATTCTGGGAGCAAATTCAATGACTTTTGAACTGATTGTGGCTTTATCTTGAATCGCTCATCGACTCAGTAAACTGCAGGTGACATTTTGTTTTTAAGGTGTTCATCCAGAAAAACAGAAGCAGACCAGAGAGAAGTCTCTGACATTTGAAAGGAGTTTGTGAGCCATCCACCTCCCTCCAGCTGTGCGGTCACTCTCAGCTCCGACCAATCAGAGCGCCACGGTTAACTTCAGCGACTGAGGTGGAGGGTATTTTGGGTGTCTGCTGGAGTGTGGAGCTCCAGCAGACACCCTCCAGTGGTGGTGGTGGTGGGGGGTTGAGGAGCTGTGGCTGAAAATCAAACACAGCCCAATTAAAGTGATTGTAACATGCCAGTGATCACGAGGAGGAGGAGGCTCACCTGGACTCTCCTCAGCCGTTCGCTTTGTGGCTCTGGAAACACGCTTTTACTCCACTGAGAGAAAAAAAATCATTTATCTAACCAAAGTAGAGCTCAGAAAAGCAGTTTGTTTTAAGTGCTGAGTCCAGAAAACAAAAACAGTCAGCAGTGAGAGGGTTTAGGTAAACATTTCTTCAAATACAAAACTTATTTCAATACAAAGACCTTTATCAAACATTAGATTGTGATAAAAGACAAATTACTATTTCACAAAGAAAATAGTAACCTTTCTTCCTTTCTTTCCTTCTTCCTTCCTTATTTTCTTCCTTCACTCCTTCCTTCCTCCTTCCTTATTTTCTTCCTTCATTCCTTCCTTCCTCCTTCCTTATTTTCTTTCTTCATTTTTTCCTTCTTTTTTTGCTCCTTTTCTTTTCTTTCTTCTTCCTTTCATTCTTCCTTCCTTCCCTCCTTTGTTCCTTCCTTCAACTTTCCACAATTCCTGCATTTGTTTTCTGCCCTTTTTCTTCCATCATTCTTTATTTAGTTTCTTCCTCCTTTCCTACATAACCTTTACTGATTTGATTGTCTTATAATTGTAGAAAGGAAGTTTGTTTCCTTTCAGTAACATTTGATTGAATTTATTTATGTTCTTCTGAGGTCGTATTTCATCCTCAGACCTCAGACTTTAAATTGCAAAATATAGACATTATGTCATGATGATTCTTTCAATCAGGAGCTTCTGGAACGTTTTTAACTCCACAAAACAGAAACAAAAGATGAGAATCGTCTTCCTCTTTCGAAGTCAGTTCCTCTAATTATCAATTGCTGCAGAGCAGGGGGTCCCGGCGTTACCCAGCCGTCTTCTTCTGGTGTCAGTATAGATTATGAAGCCCACCTACTGCGGCCGGCCACCAAATAGTTCAAAACAATTAATGCTACTTTCACAGAACATCGTGACCCACGCATGGCTGGAGCGAGGGATCGCCAGTGAGAGAAACGGGAGCTGTCACATCAAAAGGCGGCGAAGCGGGGGTCTGATGGACGACCAGGGGCTGCAATTAGCACGCCACAGAAAAACCAATTGGCAGGAAAACCCTCGTGTTTCAGTCACAAGAATGGATGTTGATGTTATTTTTACTGCACAGCAGCTTTCATTGGTTTTCTAACCTGTCACTTTTTCTCATTTTTATTAAGCTTAAATCACAAACTTTGTCTAGGTGACGGAGCAAAACAAAGCAGAATAAAATTCATAAGAAGAAATTAAAATCTAAAAAGGCGTTAATTTGTTTTTATCTGCTTTTAACCTGAAGCCCTTCTTTGAAATTCACTTTAACTAGCTGACTGTAATATATGTAATATAATCAGATAATAATATTATATGACAGTTTTCTCTGAACTCATTTATTTATAGGTCAGTATATTGCTGGGTTTGTGAACCAGGTGACGCGCAAAATTCAGATGGGGGTCAGGAAGTGGATTTCTCTGGTTCAAAACAGAGCAAAATGGATCAAAACCAGTACGATAATGGCCCAAATGGGCTGGAACAGACGAGGTGTCTAAAAAAATACCCGTATATTTAGGATATGATCCATATTGTCTTGGATTTACCCGGTGTCAGGCGATCGACATAACTAACTAGAGCTGTAGGACTCATATTATAGGACACGTCACATGAAAGCTTTGGAGAGCCTGGAAGCATAAAGTTATTTTATTTCAGGTTGAGTCAAACATTTAGGATCAAAAGAAGCATTAAATGGCTGTCGACTTGTTTCTGCCTGGGTGAGAAGTGAGTTATGCTAATTTAAGTAATTAGGCTACAATAACAATTCTATCACTAACAACAAGCTAACTCACTATGTGCTTATTTACTACTTGTAAATATTTTCTTTTTGTTCCTGTACAACCCAAATTCATGCTGAATTTGATCAATGTAGATCAACCATTCGCAGCAATCTACAGAAAACCCATTTAAAAAATGGTTCAACCAAGCCAGGGCACAAAAATAATATATCTTACCTTACATATGAATGCTTGGCTTTCTAAATAACCGTCCAATAAAACATCTGAAGATACAAATAAACTATGCAACCGCTACCTGTTAGAAAGTGGGCGCCGCATCTGGTGTTGTTGGTTTCTGCTCCTCCTTTTTTTTCAGCCGTAGATCATTGATCCACTCTTCTCCTCTTTTTTCGGTAAGTTTTTCAAAAATGAACTCCCTTTTGAGCAACTACCTTCGAAACACGAAAATAACATTTATCTTTCTCGCCATTACAGCGGCGGGAACAACCGTACGTGACACAGACCTTAGGCATTTTGAAGCCGGATCAACAGAAGTAAACAGGCCGATCAGGTACTTCCTGATCGCTGTCTGCACTGCGTGACGTCGGCGCTACGTCATCTGAAACCCAGCAATTTCCATTCTTGTTAGTTTATTTATGTATTTATTTTATGTGATTACTTTATATTTGATCATTTTTAAATCACTTAAATATCATCACACGTATATAAATATTCTTTACAAGTTTTTTATTGCTTATGGTTATATTTTTATTTACCAATATTTAACACTTTAGATGGAGTGAAGTGAAGTTGTCTCCCCAACCTTCTTCAAATCTAGCGAAATTGGTCTCAAACGTTTGTGCAGCAAAAATCTTTGTTTGTGCCGCTTAAAGATATGAAGAAATGTTTCCATAGGTCATGATAGGTCAACCAGCCCCCCCCCACACACACACACACTTTTATGAAATCAATATAAATATACAATATAAATACAGTTATGTAAAAAAAAAAAAAAGGTCTTAAGGAACAAAGCTGGTCTTAACACACTGCTATTTAACCACAAAAACCAACACAGCTTCTTAGGATCAAAGGGAGCTGCAGTTCATCCAACCTGTTACATCATCCAATGAGGAGCAACCCGGTTTGAAACCCAAAGTAACATGCATGCAATGTGTTAACCGTGATTAAAAAAGATAGAAAAATAAAGATCATCACACCCCTGCAGGTGTACTGAGGCTTAAAAGCAAATTATTAAATGCCTCTCTAGAAGAAGCAGCACATAATAAACCCTAATTTCTTCTCATCCATGCATAATGTCAGATATGTTATTAATTATGTTGCTTTGAAGCAGGAATGATAATCAACAGCAGCAATACCTCGATTCATGACAGCAATCTTTGTATCAAAGTTAAGCGTTTATTATCCTTCTACTTATTTTGTTCTTCTTCAGAGTAGTCTCAATAATTTATCTGTTTTCAAATTACTTTTAGTTTGCATTTTGGACATATCTGAGACAAAATGCCTTAAATGAGTGACGAGTTTCATGTAATAAATCATAAAGAGTTGTATTAGCATGCATCCATTTTGCATATTGTCTTAGTCCTGTTCAGAATTTCATGCAAGACCCTTTAGTGCATCCACACTGAAAATTGTTTTAAAAAATTAACAAATTAAGTTAATCCATGTAAGTATATTAAGTTTTTTCAAGTTGTCATGTTAAATAAACAAAAATAAAGTTTGACAAACTTAATTTGATTACATGTAACTAATTAACTTAATTTTTTTATGCATTCTCTTTTTTAATGCATCCAGCTACAAGCTTTATATACATATATATATATATATATTTTTTTTTTTTTTTTTGCTTAAATACAGTGAGGATCTCACTCCTGCTGTGCATTATCAATATTTTGTATTAATAGAAGCACTGGTGGAAATAAAATACTTTTTTATTGGTGTTCAAAAACACCAATAGAAATAAAATTAAATTAAAAAAGCAACCGAATGAGAAGAAAAAAAAAAGAACAAGTGATTAAAAGAGGATTTAAGCAGAAACTTTGATTTTGGTGAAACCGATTTGCTTGTGTTAAACTTCCTGCTATCGCCCCCTATTGGTCAACTGTGTTCATGTTTAGATCTGCTTGTAATCAACTGGCAGAGAAATCTCTCAGATTCTCTGAAACTCAACACAAAAAGCTCTGAGTCACAAACAGAGTGTTAGAAAAGATTAATGGCCTTGTGTGTTTATGATGCTGAGGCATTTCCTACCTAACAGGAAGTGATGTTTTCTTCTATGCTTCAAGATTTTCTTTGTGGAGTAAATAAAAAAGGGGTGGAGAAGGAGTGAATCCACAGGCGGGGTGAATCCAGGGCAGAGGAGGCAGAATCCTCCCCACTGGGAAATGAAACCACAAAACGTGTTATTTGATGGTTGATTGTAGCAATTGAAGAAATATTGGGTTTGGGCAAATGATGAGGGTTTCCTTTACAGAGAAGAAACCCTTGGTTTGGGAATTACACTGAAAAAAGAAACAATAAGTCCTCTGTTTGCCTTTGATTCTAAAAATGAATCACATTCACTCTTTTGTGTCTAAAAATATCACATTAGTTCATCACACAGTGTTTCAATCCACACCTGATGTCATCCTGATTCCTTATGTAAGTTAACGCAGCCGCCTTAAGATGCAGCCATGAGGTAAACATGACCTCATCAACATAGTGTTCGTGGATCACTGAGCTGATTTTGGTTATTAAATTACTGGAAATTAATTTGTTTATTGGAGGAATAGGCTCTAAATCCACTAAGTGAATCAGCAGTCCTTCATCAGAGTTTTTGCTATTCATCAGGTCAGGTTTATTAAGCTTCATACAAAAAAAAGCAAAAAAGAAATTAAGTATTATGCAGCAATATCCTGTTAATCTGTAATAAAGTTGGAAAATATGCAAAAAGCGCTGAGCTCAGTTAAAGGATTTTGTGGTATGTAAGCTGTCCACACTGATATCATTTCCATGTTGTATCAAGTTTAATTCCATTTTTGTCAAGAATACATTTTTATTATCCAATAAAAACAAATAAAATGATTTAAAAAAAATAAAACTGCTGGAAAAAAAAGAAAGGAAGTTGTTGAAGCTTTACTTTCTACTTACTGGATATTAAATCTTAGGCTACGTTCACACAGCAGGCAAAATCTGCCTTCAATCACCTGAAGAACATTTCCAGGATCAGAGGACTAATGTCTCAGCAAGATCTCGAGAAAATCATCCATGTATTTATTTTTAGTCGCATTGATTACTGCCATAACATCTTCATAGGTCTGAATAAAAAAAATCTATCCTCCAGCTGCAGCTGATCCAGAACGCTGCTGCTGCTGGCGGTCTGACTAAAACCAGGAAGACATCATCCAGTTCTAAAGTCCCTACACTTTAGCTCAGAGAATAAACTATAAAATATTTCTATTTGTTTATAAATCACTGAACGGTTTAGCATCACAACACATTAAAGATCTGCTGTTGTCATAGCAACCTTCCAGACCTCTCAGGTCTCCTGGTTCTGGTTCTGCTGTGCATCCAGAACCAAACATGGAGAAGCAGCATTCAGCTTCTATGTGCCACAAATCTGGAACAAACTTCCAGAAAACTGTAAGACAGCTGAAACACTGAGTTCCTTTAAATCTCAACTAAAGACCCTCCTGTTTAGAGTTGAAACATAATCAGTGAAAGATTTATCAACATTTTGATGTGTAATGACAGCAAAATGTAATATTTCCATTACTGACTGTGTTTCTATGACTTTGTATTTTTGTATTTTTATGATGTAAAGCACTTTGAAACGTCTTGTTGCTGAAATGTGCTATGCAAATAAAATTTGATTGATTGATTGAAAAGCGACTGAAATCTGCTTTTTATGGCCATACGCAACAAATGTTCAGCTTTTTTACAGAACTCTGAACGGCCCGATTCTTATTTTCCAGCTGTTATGTCATTGATGTGAGACATGCGAGAAGTAATTCTGCACTGGAAAAAGTTAGAGGCAGTTAATCATTACGTGAATAATGGCTGAAGAAAGTATTCTGTGTTAGTGAAGCGCATCACAATCACACATCAGATTGATTCCAAAACCTAAAAACAGACACAGACATCCATCCATCCATCCATCCATCCATCCATCCATCCATCCATCCATCCATCCATCCATCAATTTTTTAACACCCTCGTCCCTAGTGGGGTCAGGAGGTGTTGGTGCCGATCTCCAGTGACCGTTTCGGGCGGGAGGCGTACGGGGTGGTGCTATCTTTTTATTAGCTTCCTTTGTCTTACAATAATCTTGTGACAAAACTGCTGAATGAACTTTAAAGTTTATCCATAAATGGCTCCATCCATTATTAGAGTCATAAGTCGTTCACACATTCAGTCTCATAGCGGTCGCATTTAATTAGTAACATCGACCATGCAAAAAAAACAAAAAAATCTGATTTCAACCAAAACCTGACCTGAGCTTCAAGACCAGCTGTGCGAACGTAAACTAAAATCACAAACACACAGCGTGTTGATGAAGGGAAACGCTCTAGGGGCCAAAGTAAAGCAGAAGGTTTTGAGATGAAGGAAGTGGCTGAAACATAAACTCAAACTCCGTGGCTTACTTCATGAAACGTACGCTGACTCAGTAGAAAAAGGTCATTCCATATCTTATTGAGTAGATAAACGGAATGAGAGCAGTCATTTAATTAAAATGTGATAATAGGCAGTTTGGTTCATGAAGGGGCTAAAATCTCCCGGGTTAAAGGTGCACTGTGTGTTTCTCAGGACATCTTAGGCCCCTGGAGCAGGATTGATCTTTGGTTTGCACAGGAGAGTCCGGCCTGCTCTGGGCTTATGGGCCACACACCTGCGCATGCATCGGGGCCAGCTAAGCCAAGATTAAGCTAAAGTTACCAGCTCTCCTCCTGCAATGTCATTCAAAACCTCAACAGCAACCGTGCTGTGGACAAAGCGCCTTTCGGGCTGTCCTAATAAACACCATTAGCCTTGAGACATCAAACATGGAGGATTATGGGATTTTCTGTCCCATAGAAGAAGAAAAAAAAAAAGATGGAGGCCCAGCAAGACTCCCTTCGTTCAACTGTCCTTTCTATGGAGAGATTACATACAATTTGTTTTCCTTTTCCCACCATTCTGTATGTTCCTCCTCCTTTTGCAGATTCCACGTTCTCACATCCACACGGAAAGTGTTACAGTAATCCCCCTGCAGATGAAACTAAGAGTGCAGCGAAGAAAAGGCAGATTACGCAGAGCTTTGTAAAGTGTTTATGCACATGTGCAGCGGCATTTGGGAGATCTCGGAGGACTTAGCATGAAGCTGAGCGCTCATAGCCACATGGCGAACACACAAAAGAGTCGAGCATTATCGTGTTCTGTTCTCACTCCGCTAATGAAGCACGAACACGATGTGGTGATGCTCAACAAAAAGTGAAAAAAGATCGGCCTCTTGTGACATAACTGTGCTGGTTTGTGACTTTAAAGCTGGGCTGAAATTCAGACAAGTGCCTGAGCTGAATATGGAGATTTAATAATGAAAATGGAAAACTTGCAAAAATGAGGAGAACTGAACATGGAGAAAAGAGGAAACACTGAGTTTATATAGTGAGGGAGTAAACAGAGAAACACAACGCACAACATATAATGAAACTCGGCCTGATCCCAAAAATTGTTGTACAAGTGGAAAATTAGATCAACAATGGGCCAAAAATGACCACATATGAACAGATTTAGAGTGAAGCAAACTACAAAATAAGGTTAAAAGTCTAAAACTAAAATAAATTTAAATGCCCAAAGAACAGAACAAAGATCACAGGAAGATCACTGGTTTCCTGTAGGTATTTTCCAAGCACACGATAGTGACATTTTGTAACATAATCACCTTAAGCTATTACAAAAATTCAGTATATTTCAAACATAACTTAAAAGATCTTTGACTTAAAATTGGGTTTCTGTCTCTTTAAGAAGCTCCTGTTGCTTCCGACACTCAACCTTGATGACAGAATATCATTTTAACATGATGTAAAGCTCAAAAAAGTACATTTTACATAATACCCAACCTTTAAATGCAAATGTTATGATGGATTAGAAACTCATAAAACAGTTTTAGCAAAACTCCTTCAAGGTTTTTTTAAAAGTGTCAGTGCCATGAGAGTTTTTTCCTGCAGATTCTTACAACCTTTTCACTGAAGCTAGCCTCATTATTCCTAAACAATCCCTTCAAAATTCACCAGCTAACGCTCCTAGCAAACATCACATCCAGTGTATCTAAACACATACTAGTGAAACCTGAGGCCCCTCCCTGCCTGCACAGGGCCAGGAGTCAAGTCATCCCTAACAAGAGTCAAAGGTTGGGCTGCAGCTAAGCCATGTAACACTAGGAGAATAATCCTCAGCGCTGTGGCCTGGCCGCTCCACAATTTTCTTTTGCTCTTTTGTTTTTTTTTTGGGTAAGTGATCTTGGAAGTTTTTCAGCGACGGCCCCTGGTCTGCTGAGAAGGACGCAGGGAGCTGAAGACAGTTGAGTCTTTGCTAATTTGTGGGTCATGTTGTTTCTCCCCAGGCAGATTTGCTGCTTACAAAATACAAAAGTGCAAAGAAAAAGGGTGAGAAATAGAAGAACTATTATTTGTATTTTTACTAAATTGCATTTCATTATTGAGCGGACTTTCACATTTTAAAAATGAACTGTTACCTTCTCACCAGCTGCAAAACAACTTTGTAAAATTGTACCATTCAACCTTTGAAAAAGACACATTTTTCTCTATAATATACATTAATAATGTATGATAGTATCAACTGTTTTGCTTTATTTCTGCATTGGATTCGCAATTTTTTCTGATTTTACAGCTAATGACCTTTCAGTGGTCGTATGAGAAGAAGGTTAAACTCATCTGAAGCATTCACAATATTTCCACAGATGATGAGTGGAGACAAAATAAAATTCCAGAAGATCTTGTCCCAGTAATTCATGCACCATTAGCTGATGCACTACACAACTTCCAGGTCAATAGAGCTCAGTCGCTGTGTTTCCATTCACTATATATCTGGGCAATTTGACATTTCGAAAATAAATTTGCCTTATTTGAAAAAACTGTCGTTTTTCAGTGAAAAGTTTTGACACAAGGATGAGATTGTTTTGGGGGTTTTTTTGGCCGTATCAGAATTGGTTTATTTTGCAAAACTGCAATGGAAACTTTATTAATTTGTTTATTTGTTTGTTTTTTGGGGGGGGTTGCATCACACGAGTCAAATGATCAACAACCGGATCATTTGCCTGTGCAATGAAGACACATTCTTCTTCTTGGCCCTGGTGCAAGAAGAAGAAGACAGGAAGTGGTTGGAAGATGATGGCGTTGCATGTTTTTTAATGACTTATTGCATGAACAAACTTATTCACAAATGGTTTTAATGGTGTTTCCTGTTTAATGGAAACATTGCAATTGAAAAATAGTTTTTCTTTTCCAACATCAATGCAAAATAGGCAAAGATTTGCAAACATTTGTAATGGAAACGCAGCTAGTGTTGAGTAAGCTCTGCGTTGGAGGCAGCTTGATTCTGCCTCTGCAATGAAGACACATTCTTCCAAGTAACTGCTTCTTTTGCTCCAAAATAATCAAACCTTTTTGGTCCGAAGAATGAGGCAGCTACAAAAGGTAGACAGTGTAACAGATAAAAAAAAAGGTAGATCTGTTTTGTTTCTTTTTATTTTGAATCAACCTTTCAACATATTTCATGTTGAAACCATATGGCACACTAACAAGTATCAGCGTTTTCTGCATAAGAATGATGCAGCTACTCAGAATTACTATTATATTGTCGCAGTTTATTATTGGCAAATCATTTACTTTAATAAATACAATCTCTGTTTACATGTAGTGAGATATGGATATGATAAAGCATAACAAATATAGGATAAGAGCATTATCCACAGATAGTCCTGTCTCCAGTGAAATGCATCAGTGACTGACAGTAATTATGCACTTCCATCACAAAGGGATTACACATATTTTGTTTATTTCAATCTAAACAAGATCGGTTCCTACTTTACATCAAAACCAAGTTCCCTATTTGTTTTATTTTTCCTAACAATGCCTAAAGAACCACAAAGTGTGGGTGGAGTAGGAGACGCTCAAACTGTTTGAAAGAAAAGATGATTTGACTTTTTCCACCAAATCATCTTTGACCAAAAAAGTCACTTTTCTTTTCAATTAAAGAAAAGTGTAAATTTCTTCTCACTCCTTTTCAAGCAAGTATGACAGCTAAAATGACTGATTCTTATGTTGCAAAACATAGTTTTTTGCATCTGTTTACATGTAATTATGCATACACATATGTATATTTATTCTTGTTTTGTTTTGTTGCTTTAATCCGCTTTGACTTCCCTGTATTTATGAAAAAGTAATCTCTGATTTTCCAAACGGGGGCGGAGCTTCTGGTTGTAGTTTTATTAAGGAAACCCATCATCCTACCGTAACCCCCATCCCCCCAAATGACAAAGCAAGATAATAATGTATTTTATGGAGTTAAACTGTAAAATAACATGATATATATAAAAAAGTAGACTTAACGACTTTACAATGCTCAAATAATCAGAAGTGTAAATATTTTTTATCTTTAGGCTTCATGGGCAGCAGACAGATTTGTAACCTTTGAGTTTCAAATGTTTTCTGAGCTCAGATGCCATTGCAATCAATTTTTCAGTAATCCTTTTCTTGACCCTTCAGAAAAAGATTCAAGACAACTGTAATTTATTTATTCAACTGAAGTAATCACTTAGTGAAGTGGTTCATAGAGGTAGAAGGAAGTCGTTTAATTCTGCTGCAGCACCAAGACTAGAGCACGCACCAGCAGCCATGAATATCCAAAGAAACACACAGTGGAAGACCGGGAGTCAATTTATTCAGAGTGCAAAAGAGAAAAGGTCATTTCTAAGAGGAGACAAAGTACTAATTAACAGGAACCAGTCCACTGCCTCTGCACAGGGGTGGTTGAAAAGTCTTCCATGTGTCATAAAAGCCTTGGAGTCGAGACATCAGGGAGTCGCTGGACTGGAACAACACGAAAAAACAGAACCGCTTCTTCCTTCAGGAGATGAGCAGGCTGACGGTACAGCTGAGAGAGTCAGCACATATTTAGGAGAACCACAAAACTTAGGATGGCCTTCAAACTGTGGCTGAAGATAATGTAACAAGCTAATGCTATACCAACAGATGTACATTATCATATTTTATACATTACTTGATTTACAGAAAGTTGTCATGCTTCGGCTTGCTATAAATGTTCAGTCATAAAAATATTTACTAAATTAAGATAAATCAAATACGTCAAAGCAGATTAATGGGGAAAAAACTTTTCCTTTAGCACAGATCAAACTAACCGTTTCAAACATCTTGATGTCAGTAAATTTTCCTTAAGCATGTTTTACAGGCATGTAAAATATTTTAGACCATCTACAGTATGTTTCTGTCCCTGTTGTTTCACTTTATTACTTCCCCCGTGACTTAATAAAAAATATTTTTGTTAGACTTTTCTGTGCATTTTCTTGTATCCATTCCTCTTCACACGTTCTAGCATTTGATTTTTTTTGTTGTTTTGTTTTATTTCCTGTATTTTTTCTGATTTTATTGTTTTCGCCAGCAACCTAAGCTACTTTTCTCAAAATCTTCCAGTGCAACAAGATAGAAGTTCTGAAAGACAATACTTTAATTTGCAGAAGGAGGCAAAAACCATGACTTATAACTGATTTAGGGTTTATTTAAGTCCAAATATGGCTAACTCCTATCGTCATAATCTATAAATAGATTTGGATTGACTGTTCAAAATACATAAAGTGCTTCCTATATGTAAATATATATATGCATTCATTATATTTAGTAAACTATTATATTTTTATACATATCTCCACACTTTTAACGGCAAAAATCCAAAAATAAATATCATTTTACTCATCAGGCTGACACCAATGTGTTATAAATTGACTAGCATTGGCTGATATCATAATTAATGGTAAATTCCTAATATTAATAGAAGTGGAAAAGATGCTGAGAATTTTTATTTGAGAACCATAACATTAAAATATAATGCTCATGTTCCAAAATTGTGCAGTAAATTACATGCTAATGAATAGAAGTATTTTGTTTTGTGTTGCAGAATTGCCACTGGATATTTTCATGACTTAAAATTTCATTTATAATATAATAAAAAGCCATTTCCTTAGAAAACAAAATTGTCAGCATTGCTAGAAAAGTTAACTTGGTGATTTGCAATTGAATAAGCTGCCAAATTCCTATTTTTGACAGCTTTGTCCACTTTAATATTTTATGACCTGAAGCTTTTTTCAAAGAAATATCAAAAACAGGCAGATACACTAAGTGGTAAATTTGACTTTTAATCAACTTTGAGACAGAAGTGAAGCTAAAAGCACATAAATATGACATAAGGGAATATGAAAACACCACAGGTATGAGCAGCGGGTTTTATGTTTGTCTTCATTCTCAAATCAAATATCAAAGTGTAATCAGAATATTGTGCACAGTATTTATCCTGCAGCACAAATAAAGTGACAACCACACTGTAAAAAGTTAAGCTGCATCCCCAGGAGAACTTTTCTGTTTCTGTGACTGAAACCAAACACAAGCAGCAGCTGGTGTAATTTGTCCTCACCAGGTCTTTTTAAATTCATGTTGTTTTCCTTGTTTGCCTGTTGTGTTTACTTTTACCGTTGAGTGTGTGTGCAAATGTGTGTTGTGCATCTATTTTTCTGTCTTGTTCTTCCCCTCATCTCTGCAGTTTGATTGTTTTACTATTTAATCAGAGCTTATTTCTGAGCCTTGCTTCGTTCCTCGTGTTGTCGTTTCTTCCCCCTCCTCTTTGCCTTCGTCTCCAAAGGCTTGTTTTCCGTTCGTGCTGTGGCTCTTTTCATGTATCCCTTGCTGGCACAAATCGGCGCTTAAATACACAGGAGGACAGAACAAAAGCAAACAGGCAAACAGCAGCCAGAAAACAGATGCAAAGCGGCTAACTGCATGACATTGCTCAGATATGGAAGGAAAGTGATGCTGCAACACGGTGAAACATCTCTCACAACAGAGATACTTGGCTGTGTATACGAGGTGGTTTATGAATGTCTTAGGGACTTTTGTTGATAAGTACTAGCCATATATGAAGCTAATGTTGTGGTCCATTATCAGGAGAAGAAATGGAGAAGCTGCTAGTCAGCGATATGACAGTGAAGATTCACTCCAGTCTAATAAAGGAGACATTTTTTACTCAAGACCCCAGAAAATCCTCCAATCACCTCGTTGGTCCATCAAAGCAACACTTTAAAACACCTTGGAAATGCAGTATGTAACTTATAAAAACATATTTTGTTACATATTCATTTAAACTGTCACTATGTCGTAACCGTAAGGTATGAGACTGATAATTTGTGAAAAAAATGTAGCTCCTCTGCGTTCTCCCAGCGCTAACTAGAAACAACCAATCAGATCAGAATCCTGGAATGGTGAGTTGTTTCTCCACCATTAGCACATTTAGCAGCAAGTACACAATCTTGATTAACAACATTAAGACCTTCCTCCTGGCTCTGTTGTTTTTGTTATGGAGTGGTGCATAAAAAGTTTGTAAACTAACAGGAGTTTCTCTAGGTCTTGCTCTGATATTGAAGATAAAAGCTAAATGTTGCTCTAATGTAATAAGTACTCCACCGTTTATAAAAGTAATAAACTAAACAAACAGGGCAAAGAAATGACACATCAGAAATTGTCAAGATGAAGGAGATATGTCATGAAGAAGACGGACTTAGGACAAAACCTTGAGGATCACCAAAAGTGAATTAAACTGATTTATAGTTGAACATGGAGGTGATTTTGTCTTATTACTGTTTGCATTGATCCACAGGCTTTGAACACTTTTGGCAGGTTATGTTTCTGGTTGTTGTGATTATAATTTCTACCTAATTACATGGTATTCTAACATGTTGGAAAATTTTAAGCTTGTTTGGTGAATTTGCTCTTGGTATGTTTTTGTTTTTCTGTTTTTGGAAGGACGACAAAACTAACTTTAAACATTTATTTCCCAAAGAAGTTTAATGGTAGATTTCCACATTTATTTCAGCTAATAAATTAGAAATTGGTAGAAGAAGATTTTGCAATTGAGACTCCATGAGAGTGTCATAAAATCAAACTGCAAAATATGAAAACTGGAAGATGGAATCCGCTTTTTCCAATTTCTGCTTGAAAATGTAAGCTAATATGTCACGGGTAGATATATTTTTGGACTCTAAAGGTTTCCCTTTACACCACCCTTTCTTCACTCTCTAGTTCTCCATCTGCCATCTCTGCTTCACAATCTTATCAGAGCTTTTGCAGAAGGGACTCCAGAGAGCTGCAGAGAAAAGGCCTGTGGAGAGTGTGAATGTGTGAAGCACACTGGGCCCAACACCATCGACAGATAAACAGTTTATCAGCCGGTTAGAGAAACTCCGCTGGAAAAGGAGGGAAATCTTTCCAAGGATGGGACAAAAGTGGAGCGGGGAAATGGAAATAGGCGGGTAGAAGTAGAAAATAAGAAAAGCAGGTAAATCAGAGGTAAGCAATAGCTGTTATAAGGCGAGGCCCATTACATCGCAGGGGTCCCAGCAAGCCCGGTCTTTCAACTCAAGAGGTGAATTTCAGAAATGAAGCCGCTGATGAAAATGATAATAAAAAAAAGCATAATTCTCATATCCCGTCACTGCAGAGGCGCTTGACATTTCTGATGACATTTGAGCCTTTTTGAATCCGCTTGCAAACACTGAATTTCATTCTGTCGTAACGCTACACTTCAGAAAGAAAGAAAAATCCTTTATCTGCAAGATTATGCCGCTGTATTATATGAAGGTATTATGCAGCGCTAATAGTGCATGTAGATACCCCACAAATGATACTAAAAATGCCTCGCATAACATACAAGGAGGATTTGGCCCTTCAATAAAAGAATACTTCCGAGTATGCAAATACCCACAAAAGAATTGGGGCTTAACAGATTTGACTAGCTCAAACAAAGGCGTGAGGCTCTTTTCCCAGGATGCAACTGTCCGTCAGTGTGTAGGATTAAGGCTCTGGGTTGTGACAATGTGCTGGAGGAAAGAGGACAAAGAGAAATTTCCTTTATTACAGGGATATGATTATAAGTGCATCTTTTTTATATATATATATATATATATATGGCTAACGAATGATTAAAGCCAGAGGAAGGAGATGGAGTGAGAAGCAGAGGCCGCACACTGCCCCCTGTAGGACAATCATGCTCATGGCGCCTGGATTCCTTTCAAAGGCAACATTTATATTCATAAGACAGTGGCAACATGCTTTAATGTGCATAAAATAATTTTTCATCTGTTTCCTTTCACCTAAATGGAGCTGAATTATTAACTTATAGGCTCTTCATATCAGTTATCCTAAACATTTTACACGAAACCTCTTCAACCTCATGTTATTTACGTCAAATAGAATAATATCAGAATATTCTTTTAGTCAGAAAAGACCAAAATTATAAAAACAGACTTGATGAAACACCCACAGATCCAGTCAGAAGTTGTCATTCATCTTAAGTCATGGTTGTTGTTCTAATCTAGTATTAATACAACATGAAGACAAAAAAATTATAAGACGCACTGAAGTACGAGTCAGATTTATTTAGAAACTGTTAAATGTGACCTTGTTCATGTTCTCCACAATGTTTTTATTCTACTTTTCCACGTATCTCAGTTTTATGGAGATAATGATCAGAAATTGTTCTGTTAGCAGATTAAGCAACCTAAGTTGTGGATCTCTGCGAGTTAACCTGGGCAAATTGGATGCTTTTCTGAATAACGCTCTCTTAGTCAAACAATCCACAAATCTGGCCTTTATTTGTGGTTAAAGCTGCAGTATATAACTTTTAGTTAAAAAAATGTTTTTTATATATTTGTTAAAGCTGTCACCATGTTGTCACAGTTTGTTATGAGACAGATAATCTGTGAAAAGATCAGTCTCTTTCACCTCCTCTGTGCCAAACTTGGAGAAACAACCAATCAGAGTCAGGAAGAGGGTTTTAGTGCTGTCAATCAAGCTCATGTACTCGCTTCTAAATGTACTAAAGGCAGAGAAACAACTTACCGTTACAGGAAAGCCGTTTCTTCACCATCTTCTGTGGTCATGCTAACTAACCTTAGCATTAGCTGCAGCGTAGTAGAGAGATGTGATTGACAGCACTAAGACCCTCCTCCTCGCTGTGATTGGTTGTTTCTAGTTAGCACTAGGAGCAAAGGGAGAAGGTTTGATTTTTTTCACAGATTATCTTTCTCATACCAAACTGTCACAACCAAGTGACAGTTTCAACAAATATGTTAAAAAAATTTAAAAAATGTAAAAGTTACACACTGCAGCTTTAAGAAGAAAGTCTCAGTTTTCAGTTCGCCCTGTAGGGGAAACAGCGAACATCTTCCACTGAGAACAACATTAAATGCTTCATCTGGAAGCTTTAGGGATGGATCTCATTATAGCAATATGACAAATAGACAAGCTCAACTCCGACCCTTTGCACTTGGCCAAATATAATTAATTTCTTCAGGCTTGCTTCAATCCATTTATGACGACATCAGCGATTGGATTCTGTTCTCTAAAATAATACCTCTGTGAGAAACTACTTTGGACTCCCGTCAAGGTGCAGGCTGGCTCTGAGCTGCATGTTGTGATGGTTATGCCTCCTTATCAGCCCAAGCAGCTCCTCCATCCCTCCGACGGCTCACCACCCAATCACACTTCACTCGGCTCTGCTAATAAGAAAATAAACTGCAGCAGATCCAGCTTCAACAAGAGAAGGGAAGTGTTACAGGTTAACCAATGCTGGTGGGATTACTCACCTGCTAATCTAGGTTTTAGATGCAAGGTCATCATTTCTCAGCTGTTCTGCCAGAGGAGCCAGAACAGCTGAGGGAGAAAACCTGGGTGGATTCCAGCATCCACCTCTACAGTGGACGGTTCTTATTTTACACCCAAAATGAGACAGTTGTGATTCCTGGAAACGTATCAATAATTACTCCATCTATCCAGACTATCCCCTGATCAGCTACATTCATTTTTCTCTCAATCCAGATGGATTTTTGGTTCATCTTTAACAATATGATTTATTTTTCTTTCAGTTTTTCTGTCTTTATGGTCAATAACTTTTCGGTTTTGTTTAAAATTATTCCTACAATCTATTCGCATTGTTTAATTCTTCTTTTGAGTCTCTTATATTAAGAAGCTGCTACTGATGTTTTAGAAATTTTAAACATTATTAACATATTTGACTATGCATGCTTGTGAAATGAATACTGGAGAACAACAAATGTTGGGAAAAATGTAAACAAAATATACTCTTATTATTAAAAAATACTAACTAGTATACAAATGTTTCTTGATATATAAAACGACTTCAAATAAATGCACAAAATAACATCAGCCAAACCTGTTGCTTCACTATCTGGCCCATGAAATTAACGTCAAATTTAAAATCGTACAAATGAAGAATTTTCTTCTAAAAGTGCAAAAAATGGACCAAGTGAGGCAGAAACAAGAACATTTTACAGTCAGATTTAATGTGTTTCAACAAGGCTATTTTGAAAAAAATAGCCTATAAATAAGTGTTGGATGTTTTATGAGAAAATGAAACTAAATGCCAAGCTTTGCTCACAGTGCTAAGTAATCAAGAGCACCTGATGTAAAAAATGTGTGCAATTTTCTTACACTTCCAGATTTTTTCATCTTTGATAAATTTGATATGGCATGTGCAGAAAACAGGCTTTTTTTGTTTGGTGCCTTAGCTTTTTTACATTGCTGCAAGTAGCATTTTTTCAGCCAGTGCATATAAACAAAACAAGGTGATCTGAGATCCTGCAAGCTTGCAAGATGTGCAAAAATAGACATCTGGCTGTAAAAGGCAGTAAAAGATGAGGATTCTGCACATATTGCTGACAGAGACGGGTGTGAGGTTTACGCGAGAGCTGCTTGGTGCTCAGAGTTTTGCACAGCAGAGGAAGAAGGAGGAAGTGCCGACCTCTCTGACCCTCAGGCTGCCAGCAGAGGAAGGAAGCTGAGCCTACAGGGCGGACCAACCGCTGGCAACCATCTACTCCTCACCCAGCAAGCAGCTTTGTGGGGATTCTGTCCTTGGGGATTCTGCCTGCTGGACGTGAGGAGCATTCGGACAGCGATTAGCTCGGTGCACAAGCAGCAACTTTCAAAGCACACCACATCTGGTAGCACATCTCGACCCAGAAATAGAAACGGCCAATAAACGTGCACTCATCGTAAATTTAAAGGCATGTCATTTTTAACTCTTTTCCTTTTCAGATTATTAGATTATGTCGAGATGTTATTGTGATGTGATGATAGTTTCATTTCATATTCAAAGTGTAGAAATATGTGCAAAAAATGTAAAAGAAGGAAACCAAACAGAAGAGAAGCAAAATGTTAACGGTGCAAGGAGCAATGTTGTTTCACACAGAAATTCTGTCTTAAATATTTTTGGAAAATATGAATGTTTTCCTTTAAATCAGATGTGCACACATGAACTATGTTAAAACAGTGATTGCTTTAGTAATATTCCAAATACTTAGAAGTAAATGTGAGCTTTTTAGCAGTGATGATGCATTTTCATCGGTATATTAGACACAGCATAATTTCTGCTTTACAAAAAAAGACTGATTTTAAAATTAGTTCCATTGAATAAATAAACCACTATACATTCTCTCGTTAGAAAGTTCCATTTTGTTTTTCACAGACTTATGAGTTATACCACAGTGTTTATGCATTTAAGTTTGCCAATTAATTTGTAGAAATTACATCTTTATTTTGCTCTGTCAGAATTGTTTTTATTCATCGGAACAGGCTTTAATGACAAAGTATTAGTTAGATTAATAAAAACAAGTAGATTACAAGAATAACGTTTATATCGAGAATTAAGTCATTTTAAGAATAAAAATTGCAAAAAATAGTTATGAGAATACTGTTTCAAATGTCATACAGCTTTATTCTTGTAATGACTTCTGGTAATACTTTATTTTCTATTACTTTATTCTATATTATTGACTTTATTCTCAAAACATGACTTATTTCTACTGTAATCTCAAGATTATTCTCATAATCCTGACTTCTCAAAATATGACTTATTTGACTTTTCTTGTACACATTATTGTAACAACTTTATTCTCAATTTTTTTTTTTTTATTCGTTTCTAGCCTGGCCCTACTACTCCATCGTAGGTTGTAGCAGACTTCCTGGGGATCTTACAATAAGGCGAGAGGTGATTCTTCACTGCTTTGGATTAGCTGCTGTAAGCCTGTATTAGTGGTTTTCTCCAGGTGAGCCAGGTTAGAAAACTGGACTTGACTGTCTGCATGCTGTGGTACCAGGTAGGAAGTTTTAAGCAGGCAGCATCAGTTACTCAAAATGCCGCCTAGACAACATGCAGTTTTGGCTGCACATTTACTTCAGGTATATTAGCGGATAAAACAACAGAGAAATTGTGTTTTGTTGTGATTTTAATTGAGCAGGTTGCATAGAGTGGATAAGAGTATTATTTAGAAAAAAGAAAAAACAAAAAGGCGTCTTAAAGAATACAGATAAACTTGGTTATGGATTACAACTTTCCGCTCTCCTGTGGATCGATGTAGCCGTCTGCAGGCAGCAGAGAGCTGAAGCGCAGCAGAGGCAGATCCACAGGGGGGCAGCGCTCCTTCCCTGGAGCCCAGCTCTCTCTGCCTCCTCTTGCAGGCGGAGGCGGAGGGGGTAGGTCACAGTCAGTGGGAGTGGAGTAACTATCGTCAGGCTGGAGATGGTTGTTGTTTGGGTCGGGTGGGGAAGGGCAGCGGACTACAAAGCCTCCGCGGTGATGGCGGTGATAGAGCGTGCCGGACACCACCAGCAGCGTCAGGATAAGGGAGCTGAGCAGGAAGAACAGGATGTAGACCCCTTTAGTCTCCGAGGACAGGTTGGATCCGCAACCTGCAGGCGGATAAATCAACAGCTGATATCCAGAAATGTTTATGGTACATCTATCTACAATTAAGGAGAAATGTTTCGTGTCTGGCTTAATGGTTGGTTTAAAGACTTATGTTTTCATAAACTAAAAGGGGCAGGATTATGTAAAAAAACTTTAACTTCACGTCATGTCATGTTATTCCCTCATTAAAAACATACCTGAAGTGTTGAATTGATTCTTTCATGCATGTTTGAGAAATCCTTTAATCTCCATGGCAACCATTCAACTGTTCAAAATGCCAAGGTGGAACTAGCCCCGCCTTCAAGACACAGCTCCTCCTCAGAGCTGCAGTTTCTAAACTAGCAAGCTTCCCCCGTGTCTCTCCCACTCAGCTCCTTCAGACTAGCCAGCAGCATTTAGCAAACACCTGCTAAAGCATCTGCTAAACTCTTTATACCAGATATTTCTCAGTGCAACGCTGGCAAAAACATTGTTAAAGGGTTAATAGAGGAGGGATGTTGTGATAACTTCCTGAAGGTGGAGTTTCAGAAAGAACAGTAGTTTCTTAAAGAGACAGGCCCTATTTCAAGGTGCTAAATTATGAGGTCACATTATCTAAAGTCATATTTACAGCATTTTTCTAACAACTGAAGGTGACGGTTATTTGATTGTGCTATAAAATGGCATAAGTGGCTAGAAAACATAATGCTGCCCCTTTAAATGTTTCAGTATTTGATAAAGACAAAATAAACTATCAATAAGTTAATGGAACAACAATTCTGGACATAAAATTTGTTTTGATTCACAAGTTAACTCAGTATTACATTTCACAATAGACATGCAATCAAAATCAATAGTAATTACATCCAATAAAATGTTCAATGTTCTACTTGACACCAGGCCGGTGTGCAAAACTCTCTTCCTAGCCTGTTAGGTCACAATCCAAAAAGGATTTCTTTGCTGAATCATTTTTAGGAGACTGAGCTTGCATATTTTTCAGGCAGTTTTTTGCACACCACTTCAACTTTTTCTATTTCAAGTTCATGATGAAATTTTGATGCAATCTCTGATAGCAGCAAAATCCCTTCATCAGGAAGGTCCTTTGATCCAAAGCCATAATAATAGCTTGGGTTTCCTTGTGGTGAAATTAATGATTGCTCCAATCATGTAAATTGATAAAAACTGCAGTTGTGGTTTAAAAACTTTAAACGAGGCTGTGCAGTCGGTCAGAGCAACCGTACCTGCTGGCTGCGCTTCCATGCAGGTGGTTCCCCCGGATCCCAGATGGGACTCATCCCTAAAGCCCGCTCTGCAGCGGCAGGCGTATGTACCAAAGTGGTTCACACAGTCTGCGTTAGCATCACACAGAACCAGCTGGGTCCCACATTCATTCACATCTGAAAGAAACGCACACAGCTGGCTACTGATTACACAAATAACTCCAAAATCTCAATTTTCAACCTTTCCTGCATTAAGCTCTTTTACTACAAAAAGATTCAGCAGTTTTCAGAAACTTTAGTGGAAAGTTAGTCAGTAACCTGATATTTATTTTTGAGCTGTACAGCATCTTCTTAGCATCTCATCTAAACCCAGTCCATGTCAGAGATTCAATGAAACCCAGATGTGATACCTGCCGTGGACACAGACATGATGACGGCGCTCCTGTGGTTGACTCTCAGGTTGACGCCTGTGGCGAGGAGCCCCTGCATGGCTGAGTGGACGGCCCTGTGGATCTGCACGCCTCCAGGCCCATGACCGATCTGCAGCCAAAGGATGTAGAGTGCTCCTGCATTCAGCCTGCACACAGGATGATCATGAAACAGTTTTCACAAACTACTCTATTTCACTGGACTTTAGATTTTCTGTCTCTAAAAAGAAACTCAACATCTTAAGCTACATTCACACAGCAGGCAGTTGCAACTCAAATCAGCTTTTTTTGCCCCCCTTTCACCACAGTCTGACCACCCCAATTCCAGGGGGTGATTTTTTTTTTAAACCCAAAAATCAAATACACATCCAATTGTTTTCAACGTGTCTGCAGTCTGAACAGTCGTGTCGTATTTTAACAGACTTTTATGTCATTGATGTAAAACACGAATCATAATACATAATACTACCAGAAAGACGGTACGCCAGAAAGCTAAACATGAACAATGGCTGAAAATAATTCTGAAAGCATGAATGAAGTCTGTTCAACAGAGGTGTGTCAAGAAAACTGGCATAAGGGTATGAGATCTTTCCAGGCACACGCAGAAAAAGATGCATAATGGCTTGGAAGAAATAAAGTAATCCTGTAGTTTGATTAAAAGTTAATTAAGTTGAATAAGTCTGAATAATATGTGTATAAGTAATCACTCCATAACTTTCTGCAAAGAATCTCTGATTAAATGATCTGTAATGATTTAACTATGTAATGATTATGTTAAGGATTAACAATAAGAAAAAGATGTGATTTATTGTCAATGAATGTGAAGTTGTGATCATTTGAAATCAATTCAAACAGGTTTAACAACAAGTTGAATGTGTTTAATGAGTTATAATAAATGATAGTGAGTTACAGAAAAGAGAGGAATGCAGAGCCCTGATAACAGGAAATGTCGCAAGCAGTTCTGAACAGATGGCCAGGGCGCACAGGATGGGTGGTGTGGTGAGTTTGGCTGAGGCAACGGAAAAAAGGGAAGTACGGGAACTTCCACTACGGTCAGCAAAAACAGGTTGGGAAATGTGAGGACTTTTTCATGAGAGACAGCAGATGTGAAGAAAGTCACGTAGACCAAACCTCCCCATACACACACATGGTGGAGAAATGCATAAAAACGGGCCGAAAAGAGGAACCAGTGGTTCTCAGTCCAGCGGCGCAGAAGGAGAGACAACTTGCAGAAGCAGATTGAGCTACGGACCGCACTTCAGAACCACGGGAAAGCTCGAACTTCACACCGCTAAGAAAGGACTGGGTCCCATCGCCCCTTCTCTGGTTCTTATTTGACCGTTGGTCTCGTCTCAACCCAGCAACTTCAAACTCAGCAACAAGACTTGGAGGAAGGACAAAGGTCCCTCAGGGATGAGGAACTGGGTTTTGCAAAGGATTCAGACCCGTTCTGCTTTGTTTCTTTTCTAAGGAGGGTTTTTCCACACAAGGCAAAGACCTCAACCAAGGATGCAAGAAATTCCTGTTGCCAAAAGATCCACCATCATCTGGGTATGAGTTGAATCTGCTCATTGAAATTCCATTTCAGAAAGTGCGACTTAAATTAGGGAAAGGAGATAGGGTAGTATGATTGTGCATGTAAATCTTATTACACTGTTTTTGAATTATATACGATTGATTATTGATTTGTATGTCGCATATCCCTGCTTAAGCTTGCTTAATAAATTTATACTATAAAATTCTAATGAGGTTGGTGGACATTGGAATTAATAGAGTCATTTAATCTTTGTCCAGTTCTTTCAATTAAGGTAAAACTAATATACATGATTCCAGTAAATAGGAGGCTTCATAATTTCCTTTGGTGAGAGTAAATAATGACCCTGGGACTTACATCTAAGTCACTAAACATAATCTAGCCGGTTCCAAGTGCAAGTTATGATTTAGAAAGTGGGCTACCGTTAACAGAAGTGGTTATTGGAATTATGCAGCTGCGAGGGCTACTCAGCTGATTGTTTCTTAACTGTAAAGGGTCATAACTTCTGGATTGGAGGTAGTTAGAGCTAGACGAATCACTTTCGCCACCAGTTTAAATAGAATATCTCTTATAGAGTACTTTTAGGGTAATACCCAGGTCTCAGAGATTTTCCGGACCTGTTAGACGGAGAACTGGTCAGTAGGCAGCCCTGTGAAGTAGTGAGGAGTGGGCGGGGCTGACTATTGCAGGATAACCTTCATGGCGCCCAACGTGGGGCGGCGCACAACTGAGTAGGCGGGCCCCAAAGACACCAAGTCAGTAAAAACAGATGTGAGATTCTGAATAGCTCACTTGGGTTACTAACTCTTAGGGAAGAGAGTTAGTGGTGACTGATAAGGCCATCAGTCACAACCCTCGCAGTAACTGTATAGCGTACAGGTGAGGGAAAGCTTCTACTGAGGATAGAATGACCAGATCCAGACAGTGGAGCCAGTAGCCAACACAGCCTGGACCCATCCCTACTCGAAAGCGCAAAGAGAGGCTTTGGGGGATAGGCGACTCGAAGACAAAGACAACTATGAGTGAAGAAGAAGAAGGAGGGGAACTGAATCCCCTGCAAAAGCCAGCAATGGGACAAGGGGCAAGCCACATCAGCCGAGACGGGGAAAATCATCAATCCCGTCTTTCCCAATCTACTATAACACGAATTCCTGTACAGCTAATATTACTCGGCGATGGATTGGAGTCCTGGACTGAGATAAATAAGAGGATGTTCTTTGAATCTCACTACAAAACCAGTAAGGACATGGCTCGGGACTTAATGGAGATCCTAGTGCGGAATCACATCTACTACTGCACCCAGCTTAAGCATGGGCACCGCCTGGGGGTCGTCAGATGCCCAGTGAAGGTTACTAAGAAGTCGGAGGTTAAAGGATGGCTGGAATGGTTCGCTGAACTCCTTGAAGGATGGACGGATGGTGAGCTGCGGGTTGTCTACAGCCCCTCCGAGAAGTATGACCGCGTAATAAAAACAGCAACCTTAGCGGCGGGCATCGACGGAATCCTGGTGGATCCGAACGCCAGGGGGGTGAGCCAGTACAAAGACTACACCGAGGCCATGAAAAGACTTTCAACCTACAAAGAAGGCAAGGAAAAGGAGCAAGCCCTCGAGGAGGCAGGGTCGGAGGTGGCCGAGGCTCCGTCCCGAATGCCCAGCAGAGCCGCGACACCGACTCGCCAACAGAAGCAACCTCTGAGGGATCTGATAGACCTGACGGGCGGCAGCGATGACAACGACGGCGGTGACAGCAGCGACGACAGCGACGGAGGTCCCTCAGCTCCACCGGGCCCATCGCGGAACGAGGACATCCCACCTGCACCAGCCAATGAGGAAGACCCCGAGGGACAGCTCGTCGACAGTCTCACTAAGGAACAGTGGGCAGTGATGGAGGAGGCGGCCAAGGACTGGTCCCCTCGACAAGGTCTGGAGCCCGGGTTTCATCCCCGAGTCCACAGCACGGAGAGGAAGAATCCACTGCCATCTACGGAGACCCCAGCGGCCAACAGTTCCGATGAGGAAGAAGAGGAATCGGACGAGGAGCAGTGGGGCCCCGGCCGCCCCAAGAAGAAGACTCAGAAATCGGATACCTGGAGGATGGCCCGAGAATTGGCCGAAATACCACCCGGGACCGTCAGCATAAGACTGCAATCCGGGCTCATGATTTATCAGTTTATTGGAGAGATATGGGATCTTGAGGGTGATGGACTAATTGTGTTCACCAACGACAGATACAAGATCCACAATAAAAACTTCCGACGCAACCTTAAGAACCAGGCAGGAAAGTGTTACAAAACAGATTCAAAATTGCTGGAAGCTTCCTGTAGTGCAGCAACTCGAGGAGACGTAATAATAATGAAAGGACATAATCTCCCTTATGGTGCTGTAATCCTAGTCCCGATTGACGTTTACCAAGAAGGAGAGAGTCTGGAGGAATATCGGAAGAAGATGTGGCACGGACTCGAGCGGGGCCTGACGGCAGCCAGCAACGAATGCATGAGAAGAGTGATAGTGAGTGTACAGGGACTAAGATCGCCGGATCTGCCAAGGGACACCGCCAGATCAATTGCAGAGAACGGAGTGGTGAATATAGCCAGAACCAACAGTCATTTCTTTGTGCTCAAAGAAGTGGTGGTGGTGGTTGACCCCCGTCTGCATCGACTCCGCACTGAGCAAGGGGTGAAGTTGGCAGCTGAGATGGAGAAGCAAGGCCGCATTAGCCATCCATCACAAGAGATCAAGAAATATCCCTTAAGAATTCCCCAGAGTGAGGTTTCAAACACCACCCAGATAGGTAAAGCCAAGGCCGTGCAGCCACCCAGGATACAGATAAAGGAGGCACCTGTTGAACCAGAGTCCGCAGCAAAATACGTCAAAGAGTTCACATTCGAAGGAAGCAGCAGTGAACTGAAAAAACCCAAAACGGGGAGAATCAAGAATGAGCAGCCGACTGTCCAGAAAGACGAAGGACCGATGAAACCAGCTAAAATTCGACCGCTGAACTCCCCCGGGAGAGAACCTCTTCGACAACAGCAGTATGAGGACCTCAGTGACTCGGAGGACGGAGAAGAGCAACCGGAGATCGAACATCCTGGAGTAGAAGAGGAGGAAAGTGATCACGGCAGCATCTTCTCCGACCCAAAGCAACCACCGACAGAGCATAAGACACTCCGAACTGGACAACACCGGGGTAAGAAGAAAGAAATGGAAACCTTTGACATCGAGAGATCTTCTGAAAGACTGGCGAGAGACGTGACCTGGGGTCCAGTGCAGGCTAAGGACGGACGGCGTACGTACGTACCCGAGGTCGGCCAAACCGAGTACCAGATCCCGGCAGGATGGGCCAGCAGGTTGGGAGACCGGGTGCAGCTCGAGGTGGAAGCGACAATCGGAGAATGGGCTAACATCCTGATGACACCATCCTGCTCCACCCTGACAGCACACTATTCCCTGACTACCAACTTCAGGAACGCATACATTGGAATAATGTATGATGTGATGCTGCGACGACTGAAGAAAGCCGCCTACAAGTACTCCAGGGAAACTCAACAGCAGCTGGACGAAGTGTCGGCTGATGAAGAGGAACCTCAGGCGACGTCTTCGGAGCCAGGACCGCAGATCCCGGCGAGACCACCAGGGGTGTCAGCTCAGCTACCTGCCACTAATACGGGACAGGACGCTTACGCCGAGCTGAAGAATCTAAGGCTGGTGATTAGGAGTAAAAACGCAGACGAAAACAATGAGGAATATCTGAAAGATGTTTGGCCAACCGTGCTGTCTACCACCAACCATGAAGGAGCCAAAAAGTTGTGGCTGACCAGCGTGACCACGGACCCGATGGTTGGAACGGATTCAGCACAGAGCAACTACGAAAGGCTGGTATTGGAGGACATGGATGATGAAGAGTCCCAGGTGAAGAGGGCCAGAGGACGGCTGGACAGAGGAAGCCGGTTGGAACCGCTTTGGCACACACTTAAGCAGACCGTTTCCCCTGCGAGATATGTGAAAGTACTGCGTGAGGTGACAAAAGGACGCAGAGGAGAGATCGTGTTCGTGAAGTTGCCAGTGAGAAGCACAACAGTCGCTCAGATGGATGTAGCAGTGCAAGGATTCGACCTGGAACAGCAGTACTACGAGGACAAAAGGAAGAAGGAGGCTAGCCAACCGGCAAAGCCACCTGGAAGGGTTAACATCAGACAACCATCCAACTTCCAGAGCAGACCGTTCCAGCAAGGAGCACCGCCATCCAACTTCCGAAACCGGCCGTTCCAGCAGAAACCACCAGGACCACAAGGGAAACCGACCAATCCTCCGGCTTCATCAAACCAGCCAGGAAAAGGTCAGTTCCTGACAGATGAGGAGTATAGGAAATTGAGCCCAGAAGAGAGGACGGCCCTCCGTGAGTCCCGTAAAGCCGGGGCCGGAGGGTCATCAAAGTAATGGCGTCCAGGTCGCGGGTCATTCTAGAAAATGCCTACTGGGAGGGGGACGAAATCTACGCTAAAGTGGAGGGAGTACCCTACCTGGTGGACACAGGAGCGGAGGTGTCTATGACCCGCAAAGACCTAAAAACAGCAGGACACCTGAAGGTTCAGTTTGCTAATGGAAAAATAGAAGAAATGCCATATGGGACCTGGAAAGGAGTAGTGTGGGTGAAAGGTCCCTACAATCTCCTCACAGTTAAAGACTTAGACGAACTCAGTAAAAAGAAAGGCACACATCGCCGACTGGAGCGAAGGCTGACAAGCTTGAAAGCAAGATTGGTGAAAGTCGGCCCGACCCAAACAGGATCAGAGAAGCAAGACTGGTACAAACCGGTCGACATACCAACGGTGACAGAACAGAAACTTGAAGAGAGTGACTTCTCCCCGGCTGGGAAAGAGAAGCTGCGTGAGATCATCGTTACGGCGCAGGTGGCACGGTTCAAGAACGATTGTGGAGATTTGGGCCCAAAGTTTGTTCATCACATCGAAGGTGGGGTTCATCCACCTGTTCGGCAGTACCCGTTGAACCCAGGGGCAGTCGAGGAGATGGACAAGATCGTGAAGGAACTGGGGGCCCTAGAGATCATCAGAGAGGAACTCAACCCGATCACCAACAGCCCCATCCAGGCGGTGAAGAAACCTGAATCGGCTGGAGGGGGTTGGAGGCCAGTTATCAACTTCAAGGCCCTGAATCGGAGAACAATAGCAAACCGAGCCAGTCTAATCAATCCACAAGGAGCGCTGAAAACTCTTCGAGTCAAGAAGTTCAAGTCTTGCATCGACCTAGCTAATGGATTTTTCTCTCTACGCCTCGCCAGACAATCGCAAGGTAAAACTGCATTCACTCACAAAGGCAAAAGCTATGTGTGGCAAAGGTTACCCCAGGGCTACAAGAACTCCCCAAATGTGTTCCAGTCAGCAGTGATGGAAGTACTGGGGGAAGTAGGTGCTACTGTGTACATTGATGATGTTTTTATTGCTGATGACACAGAAGAAGAACACCTAGAAAGACTACAAAAAGTGGTCGAAAACCTCACAAAGGCAGGTCTAAAACTAAACCTCAAGAAATGTCAATTTGGACAGTTCCAGGTGAACTATCTGGGTTTCCAAGTCACGTCAGACTTGGGACTTTCGGATGGGTACAGAGAAAAGCTGACGAACATTCAACCACCTCAGTCAGAAAATGACCTACAGAAAATATTGGGATTGTGCAACTATGTCAGAGACCATGTGCCCAACTATCAGAAATATGCCAAACCCTTGTACCACTGCCTGAGGAAAAGTGAGGACGATGAGAAAGACGGAAAAAGACCCTGGGTTTGGACAGCAGCCAATCAACAGAACCTAGAAGAACTAAGAAGGGCAATTCAAGCAGCTGTGAGACTGGAGCCAAGAAGTTTATCAGAAAGACTCGTGGCAGAGATCAGCTGCGAGAATGACGATGCCATGATCAAAGTGAGTAACGAAAATGGAGGCTTGGTTACCCTGTGGAGTTACACCCTAACTTCTGTTGAGAAGAAATACCCGCAGGAAGAGAAAGAGCTAGCGGTGTTAGCCCGCTATTGGGGCGTGCTGAAAGATTTAGCACAAGGACAACCAGTTAAAGTCATCACACAAAGCCAAGTTCACAAGTACCTAAGAAAAGGGACTGTGGAAAGTACTAAAGCAACCAATACTCGGTGGGGAAGATGGGAGGACATCTTGCTGGACCCGGAGCTTGAAATTGGGCCAGCACAACCCACCAGTAAGAAAAAACCACAAGAAACGCCTGAAAAGCCAGGACAACCGGAATGGACAATCTACACCGATGGATCCAGAAAGGGGTCCGACCAGTCGGCATACTGGGGATTTATTCTGAAGCAGGATGGCAAAGAGAAATGCCGTCAGAAAGGAAAGGCCCCCGGTAGTGCTCAAGCCGGAGAAGTGACGGCAGTACTGGAAGGATTGCTGGAGCTGGTGAAAAGGAAAATCAAAAGTGCCAGGTTAGTAACCGACAGTTACTACTGTGCTCAGGCCCTTAGAGAGGACTTGGCCATTTGGGAAGAAAATGGTTTCGAGACAGCAAAGGGCAAACCAGTGGCACACAAAGACTTGTGGAGAAAGATTGCTGAGCTAAAACTGCAGTTGGAAATAGATGTTGAGCATCAAAGAGCACACACGCATGAGGGAGCTCATTGGCGTGGGAATGATGAAGTGGACTGTTATGTCCAACAAAGAAAGATCGTCTTTGTCGGTACCGAGAAGTGGGACAGTACTCCCAGAGGACGGGAGGTCCCAGAAGAATACGTGGTCGAGGTCGTGCGGAGCGTGCATGAGGCCCTTGGACATGCAGGCGTGCGACCTACCCGTAAGGAGCTGGAGGAGCAAGACCTTTGGATCCCAGTGAAACAAGTCCAACGCGTGCTAAGGGACTGTGAAGTGTGTGGTCAATACAACGCAGGTCGCCGAGGGCAGCGGATGGATGGGTTGTCCATCAAAAGCACGGTCCCCTGGGGCTCAGTCTGCATGGATGTTGCAGGTCCCATGGGGATAACAGGAAGGAGAGGTGAGAAGTACCTCTTAGTGCTGGTGGATTCTATGTCGGGGTTTGTAACTACAAAAGCAGCCAGGAAAGCAAACGGCAATAGCGTTGTCGGCATGCTGGAACAAGTATGCAGTGCCCTGGGAATCCCGAAAGAGCTGCGCACGGACAATGGGACTCATTTCCGTAATTCACAGGTTGACCAGTGGTGTCAGAAGTATGGAGTGATGCGAGTTTACTCGCCACCCTACACCCCACAAGCCAACGGAGTGGTGGAACGAGCCATTGGGTTAGTAAAAAGCTGGATAGCTAAAAATGCTAACACCAACAGTTGGAGCACCCAAGCGGTGGAAATAGGGCAGGCCCTGAACGACAGAAGCAGAGCCGAGAGGCCCGCCCCTGCGATGGAACTCAACCAACGGCCGTTCACCACGAAGGAAGTGGGGCGGGGCTCCAGCGACAAAAAGGAGAAGCTGACGCCCAGAGTGCCATTCCGAGAGGGACAGCGCGTGTGGGTCAAAGCAAGAGAGCAACCTGTACATGCAGCAGTAAAACCCAAGTTTGAGACAACGGACATCGTCAAGCAAGTACTGGATAGGAACACAGTATTGCTGGAGAGAAAAGGGATTCAAGGAGTCGAGCAGCTCAAACCAGTTCCTGACTAAAGCGAAACAGAAGCCGGTGAAATGGCCAGTGGATCATGTACCATTCCACCCTATCTCGGACTGGCCACCGTGAAAGGGGTGGTTGTAGTTAGAAGAACACCTTCAGGGATTTGGGCAGGACGAGCCCTGAAGAAATTGGATTGGGCTAAAAATGGAGTCCTGTCAGAAGAGAGGGAAATGCTGGTCTGGGAAAAAGCTAAAAGCGGCTGTCCGGTTTGTTTAACGGACCACCATCTCCCCATTATCTGGGAAGGACCGGGCCGTGAGAAGCCAAGGCACCAGGGGGCTACCGCAGAGATGCTACAACACCTTCGTGTCTCCCCGGTTACGGTATTGAACAATACAATCTGCGGGAACTGCCGAGTGGGTTACCTGCCCCGGCTTAAGTTGGAAACCCAATGGGGGTGGCTCAAGGAAGAACCAAGAACTTGTTATTGCACGTGGGATGGAAATGAGCTACACCACTGTCCTGTGTGCGAGGAACAGCTGAGGAGCGGAGAGGTAACACTGACAGGCGAAGCTGAAGGGTGGCAAGTGACAAGGTTCTACAGCTCGCTGCGATATTACAGAACCTACGGGCGGGTGCAATCGAACTATGGGAGCCCCATACCGATAATATTACCAGGACCTTCCGCTCCTCCGAACACTCCAGAAGAACTGGACCCATGGGTGTGGAGGAGGGAAGAAGGACCGCATGATGTCCTGTGGGATTCTGTTCAAGCCGCCTGGCCGTATGACGCTGCTAGAGCTTCCCTGTCATTTCCACCATTGAATGCCAACCACTCTCCTGTGGTTTTCCGGGTACATCGGCCTCATGCATACCAACCATCAGCTGAGGAGCTAAGTGCACTCCCGGATGACGCCCGAGAGCAAGCCGTTAACGGTGGGTGGACAGGCCCCTGGGAGCTGACCACCTGGGCACATCTGATTTTGGAGGTCATCAATGACTGCACAATACCAATAGTAGATCTGCCGGATGTACCAAGGGAAGATGGGGTGCGCAGCTCAGACATGTATTACTACACCACTGAGGTGGATGGATGGGGCAGCAATGCGGTAAGACCAAAGGAGAAGTCTTGCCTGTACTGGGTGACAGCGGAATCCCAGTTTCGGGACGGAGTTTTGTAACACCCGGGAGGCGTGGCTCACAGGGCGAGCACGCCCTCTGATCCTAGCACCTCCTGTCAAGTCCAGCTGTCAGTGCGCATGATCACCGTCCCCTATAAAGGGATCTACTCAGTCGGAGCCGCCATCAAAGGGGTACCAGACGAGCAGACTTACGCCACCGTGTCCAGTACGGAGTCGGAGCCTCCCAAGAAGAAACCCAAAACTCACGCCTGGCAGAAGCTCGCCTCAGCATTTCCATGGAGAAAGACAAACCAAAACTGATGGACGCACCGGAAGGAGAAAAACGAGTCGTCAAGTCTAAAGGTCAGCAAAAAACCAAAAAGCGAAAGGGGAGACAGTGTTTTGTGACTAGATTGTTCAAAGTGGGGGTTGGAGTCTCATCGGGACTATCAGACAGAGGCCCGTTTTTAAGACTCCCTACCACCTCCATTCTACTCGATATGCCAAGAGAAGATTTCACTGTTTCCAATCCGCTCACCGAGGCCTATTTTCTCAAGTTTCTCATATATCTCCGACCCACCAATTTCCAAAACGTAAAACAGGTGGGGGAAAGTGAAGAATACACGACGCCCCCTTCCACGAAGCCACATTTATTTATCCCTACCGCACCGCCTGCTTGGCAAGGAAGAGGATCCGACAATACGGTTAATTTTGCATCAATCTCCCCTATGTGTCCAAGATCTCTACCATGGACTTTTAATACAGTGTATTTCAGGGTACGGGGGATCGAGCTACGGGTTAGGTGGGGTCCCCATTATCTTGAACCACTGCAAGGACTGTATTGTGAAATTTCGCTCAATGACATGGCCATTTGGACCACTTCACGAAGTATGGCGAGAACCATAGTGAAGAGGGAAATAAATCCAGAATGTTATATATTTAATAACACCAGGCTTCCATTGAAATTGGAAATTGACAGGGTCTACCCCAATCCACCACACCAGAGGATTTATACTCCGTCATCCTGGGGGTACCGCACTAGACTAACTCTGCATGGACAATCATTGTACACCTACATCTCAGTGCCTGCCCCAATAGGGTACAAACACGAATCCTGGTATGACCAGGCGCTGAAAACTGGCACCGCCCAAGGCGCGTTTCCTCGGCCGGACTACTGGAGGGTGTTCCACTGGAAGTGGGTGTGGAGGGGGTTGGAGCCTGACTTACCCTACCCCTCTCCCATATTTACAGCCCTGCAGCAGAGAAGGGCCACCAGACGGGTTGGAAAGAGCCCTGCCAACCAGGGCCACCTCAAGGCTTTGAGGAAAATCTGTGCAAAGCCTGATACATCGGACCCCAGAGAAGCACTAATCTGGCCAGGATGGATGCTATCGGCATGAAGCGTCGGCCTACAGACCTGGAGTTGCTGGATGTTACATCGGAATCAGACGGCTCTACTGACACTGACGACGACTCGGAAACCTCTAACGAACCTTTGCTACGGAAAACGACTACGATAACCGGAAAATCCCTATGCCTGAAAGGGCTGCTAACGCTTCTTGCCCTGCTGTTTGCTGCTGCTGTTCTTGCTACTATCTTCTACTTCATCGGAGTTGGACCATGGTATCTTACGCATACAAGAGTCACCTATGGACATTCCAAGTACGCTAACTTCAATTGTTGGAATACAAGCACCACGGCTATTTTTGTGCCATGGGACAACGAAACTTCTGTCCAGAACCGAACCGGACTGTTCGCCAAGGACAACGGGAAAAAGTACGTGGAACGCCGAGCTTTCGGATTGAACGACTCCACACTGGACGACCTTCTGAATCGAACCTGGGAGATCTACAACTATGACTTCCTCGACACCGGAGTGCTCTGCTGGATACGGGTTCTGCAGAACAAAGAACGACGGACCGTCAGATGCAACTGGATTCACCCGGACCGAGGTATGCCACAATGGCATTGCAACATGGCTTGTCGATCGCTGCTATTGTTGCCAAGTCAAGGGTACTGGGATACCGAAGTAGTATACCCAGCCCCACACAGGTCCTCAGGCTGTCGAGCCTGGCTCCCACGAGGAGAGTTTTGGGGAGACTATCACCTCAACTGTAGAGAGGATGACACCATTCCAACAGCACCAACGGGGAACTGGACCTTCCGAAATGCCTCCCGAGGTAATCTTCCAGTCAAGGCAACGATTTCGCCTACACCAGCCAATTTGACTAACGTAACGGCTTTCCTGATCAGACAAGGACCTAGACGGTTTATGTATGAGGATGAGCAAAAGCACTGTTACCAACACCACTTTCTTTGGTTGAACCCTTGCCTCTGGAACAAGTTTATCAGATGTGTGGGGACGAATTATATGGTTTTGGCCGTGGAAGAATCCTGGGCTGATTTATGGCACTCTGTGAGATCAGTCCGTACGGAAATTGAAACCTGGCTGAACAACACATTCCCATGGACATACATAGCCAAGGACCAGACGTTCTTTATGGGAGACTTCCCAGAGGGGACAGTTCGCTCCCATACTGGACTAACTGAGCTACACATTGCCAACTTGCGTACGCAACGCCTTCCAACTCCTGATGACCTTCTGAGCGCTCCTAAAACGGACTTTGCAAAAATTGACAAATGTGTCGCCAAAAGAATTTTCGAGAGCCTAAATGACACCTGTTGGAAGAAAACCCACTCGTCGCCACGTTGTGACCTCTGGCAAACTGGAAACGCTCTTCACTCCACCTGGAGGTACAACTGCCCTGATCCTGACAAAGCACCTACGGCCAAGTGGGCTTTGCGGGCCTGGTACGAGGATTACACTCGAAATTGGGACTACGAGTGGTGGGGACTCCAACAAGATGAGTTTGAAGCCTGGGTGACACCGTGCCTTGCAGAATCAACTAACTATTGGGTCCAGTACCAGTACATCGCCACGGTTTATTCTAAAGACCGCATGATTTGGCCTGGAGTTTTTTGGAGACCTGACAGCTATGTCAACCCCAGACCTTGGCGCATGACTTGTAAGAATAACACCAAACACATTCTTGAATGCGTCATAAGTTTGGCCAGACGACCCTGCGGAACTGTCCGGGGGTGGGAAAGCTACTGCAAAGACCATTATGCAGATGAGTATGACACTCACTCTTCTGAGGTCACTTGGCGAAAAATCAATGGACAATGGCGAAGGGCGATAGTGAGCGGAGGGACATGCACCGACGCAATCCTTGGATATCATCTCCAGAAGCGCAAGAGCATTCTTGGACTACCCGTTCCGTTCATTCCAAATCCCCTTATAGCCATCGCCGAAGGGCATGCTTTCCGGAAAAGTCTGTGTGAGGGGAACATAGACTCAGGGTTCGAGTGGGTAGGACCCAACCTGTTGTATTCCAATCTCACCTGCTCCACCACTACGGAGAATTGGCAGCAATGTGGAGAAGGCTCTAATAAACATGACTGTTTCTGGTATGAGACTTTGGGAGCAACTTTGGTGGCCGTCGCCACTGAGGTTGTGGAAGAAGTTGCTCATGTGGTGGAAGAAGGCCTCAACATTGTTGAACAGTGGCTGCTAGACGCTTTGAGCGTGCTATGGCCATATCTTTTGGGCCTCCTGGGCGTGGCCGTAGCAATACTCATCGGCAAAATCGTCTTGGAGGCGTGGCTGAAAGCACTTTGTCGTTGCAAAAAGAGGAACTACCAGCCCCTCCCCCCTAAGGAGGAGCCTACTTCTGCATAAGAGAGAGCTGCCGTGTGCCTGCGGACCATTCAACCTTCACCGCAGCTGCCGACAGGACCTGATCCAGAGCGACCATCATCTCACATCATGGAAACCCACTCTTCAACTAACTCTTCAACCAACTCGTCAAATCCCAACTCACTTTTTGCACCGATTCAAGTGAGTACCCTTGAGCATTTGGGGATTACCCTGGCCTGGGTAGTCTTCTGCCACACCGGTCCTTGGCCCAGGGGACATCCTATGAGGATCTTCGTAGCGCTACAAGGATATGCCAAGCTTATCCTCCGTCCCATCGTACTCCACAAATGGGGGTTGGCTTCATCCCTCTTCGCTTGTTACCTGATGGGCCGTACCCGTATCAATTGGCGCAGGGGTGTTGTGGTCTGCTTATGGCTCATCACCGATACCTCAGCCCTGATATTGGAATTGGTCATTGGGGGCAGACAAGCTACCCGAGCCGCTCCATTTAAGATCCTCACAGCTATTCTAGAAGGGCTATTCGCAGTATCTATCCTCATCTACTTAGCGCGCCAGGCCTTGTCTATCAAGGGTCGGGGGCGGCGAATTTGGATGCAAAAGTGGATAATTCTGGCTCTTTGGGCAACGGTTTGGGGGATCCTGGTGGTCCTCTACTGGCTTCGTGAGACCTCGGACCTGGCCATTGTTGTATGGCTGATGACCTACGCGGCAATATTCCATGATTCAGCTCATGTCTATGATCGAGGTGAACCCGCTCCAGATCATGACATTCCGGCTCCTGTGATTAATTCACCTTGGCTCGCAAAACAAGCCGGCACACGGGCTTAAACCAGCCTACTCTCTCAGCTTTCGCTTTCGCCTTTTCGTCGTTGTAAGTAAATGTAGTTAATCAATAACCACTGATCATGAAGTTACCTGGGTTACTGTTTCTCCTCAGGCATCAACCTGCTGTGTGGGGTGTGGAATCACTGCAGAATCTTATGGATTCATTTGGGTTGCATCGTCTTCCCGCTGGTGTCACAAATGCGTGAGCAGCCATTTTAGCAATGTAACGGCAATCCTCTGCGCCACAGGGCTGGAGGATTTGCCCTACATAGCGGATTCCACATCTAGATCCCTGGAACGGGTGCACAAAATCGTGTGGACCTCTGCGTTTGGCCTGGAAGACGACGACTTTACAGCATCTCCGTTGTATACGGGACTACGGCTGCCCGTGATTCATAAGTTATGGGAACACCAACTTACTCGGCAATGTCTCCCAACTTTACATCTGTTGGATGGCCGAATTGTGGCGGTGGGCGACTACCTTCCGCCTACACGTCCCGTGTCTCCGGATTTGTTTATTGACGTCGGATGCCAAGCCAGCAGTGCGACTAACGACAGAAGTACCCAAACTGAGAACCTCAGTTCATCTCCCCAAGCATGCCAGACTGAGGACATCCTTTCCCCTTCATCTCCATCACCAAGTGATATGGATTTCCAGGATCTGCTGGCAGAATTGGACGGCTACTGCAACAACCCATCAACACTGCCAGACTTCGACATGGACCTGCCTTCGCCTCTGCAGCCTCCGCTGGAACATCCCACCCTTTCCGTCTCAGGTGGATCTACACTAGACGACGACTTGGGCGCAGAACTCTGGCTTTCTCCGCCGTCCAACCTGACGGAGTATGTGGTTGTGGATTCCTGGACACCTTCATCGTCTCCGGTTACCTGCTATGAGCGGGATATCCTCACTACCACTTGTGGTGATGGACTTGATCTCTTTTGACTTTGGACTCTGTCTTTTCTGCGAAGCACCGTCCGATCTCATGGAGGGGGTGTCAAGAAAACTGGCATAAGGGTATGAGATCTTTCCAGGCACACGCAGAAAAAGATGCATAATGGCTTGGAAGAAATAAAGTAATCCTGTAGTTTGATTAAAAGTTAATTAAGTTGAATAAGTCTGAATAATATGTGTATAAGTAATCACTCCATAACTTTCTGCAAAGAATCTCTGATTAAATGATCTGTAATGATTTAACTATGTAATGATTATGTTAAGGATTAACAATAAGAAAAAGATGTGATTTATTGTCAATGAATGTGAAGTTGTGATCATTTGAAATCAATTCAAACAGGTTTAACAACAAGTTGAATGTGTTTAATGAGTTATAATAAATGATAGTGAGTTACAGAAAAGAGAGGAATGCAGAGCCCTGATAACAGGAAATGTCGCAAGCAGTTCTGAACAGATGGCCAGGGCGCACAGGATGGGTGGTGTGGTGAGTTTGGCTGAGGCAACGGAAAAAAGGGAAGTACGGGAACTTCCACTACGGTCAGCAAAAACAGGTTGGGAAATGTGAGGACTTTTTCATGAGAGACAGCAGATGTGAAGAAAGTCACGTAGACCAAACCTCCCCATACACACACATGGTGGAGAAATGCATAAAAACGGGCCGAAAAGAGGAACCAGTGGTTCTCAGTCCAGCGGCGCAGAAGGAGAGACAACTTGCAGAAGCAGATTGAGCTACGGACCGCACTTCAGAACCACGGGGAAGCTCGAACTTCACACCGCTAAGAAAGGACTGGGTCCCATCGCCCCTTCTCTGGTTCTTATTCGACCGTTGGTCTCGTCTCAACCCAGCAACTTCAAACTCAGCAACAAGACTTGGAGGAAGGACAAAGGTCCCTCAGGGATGAGGAACTGGGTTTTGCAAAGGATTCAGACCCGTTCTGCTTTGTTTCTTTTCTAAGGAGGGTTTTTCCACACAAGGCAAAGACCTCAACCAAGGATGCAAGAAATTCCTGTTGCCAAAAGATCCACCATCATCTGGGTATGAGTTGAATCTGCTCATTGAAATTCCATTTCAGAAAGTGCGACTTAAATTAGGGAAAGGAGATAGGGTAGTATGATTGTGCATGTAAATCTTATTACACTGTTTTTGAATTATATACGATTGATTATTGATTTGTATGTCGCATATCCCTGCTTAAGCTTGCTTAATAAATTTATACTATAAAATTCTAATGAGGTTGGTGGACATTGGAATTAATAGAGTCATTTAATCTTTGTCCAGTTCTTTCAATTAAGGTAAAACTAATATACATGATTCCAGTAAATAGGAGGCTTCATAATTTCCTTTGGTGAGAGTAAATAATGACCCTGGGACTTACATCTAAGTCACTAAACATAATCTAGCCGGTTCCAAGTGCAAGTTATGATTTAGAAAGTGGGCTACCGTTAACAGAAGTGGTTATTGGAATTATGCAGCTGCGAGGGCTACTCAGCTGATTGTTTCTTAACTGTAAAGGGTCATAACTTCTGGATTGGAGGTAGTTAGAGCTAGACGAATCACTTTCGCCACCAGTTTAAATAGAATATCTCTTATAGAGTACTTTTAGGGTAATACCCAGGTCTCAGAGATTTTCCGGACCTGTTAGACGGAGAACTGGTCAGTAGGCAGCCCTGTGAAGTAGTGAGGAGTGGGCGGGGCTGACTATTGCAGGATAACCTTCAGGTGCATCACATCAAAATCCCACCACTCATAGTTCTGACTACATATTCATACAGATTTCGCTACAGAAGTTGATGTCAAGTTGCTCCACAAAAGGCCATTGCCGATAGTTGTACTTTCTTTTTATTAGCTTACTTTATCTTGTTATAATCTTGTCACAATACTGTTGGCTCCCATTGTTGACTAAGCTTTAAAATCTATCTATAAACTTCCATAAACAGCGCGCTGTTGTGTGACATCAACGTTCTTGATGTCACCCGCATGCAAGTCGCTTTGGTGTTGTAAACCGTTGGCAAGAAAGTCAGATTGCAGTCGGGTTTAATTAGTTCATCACTTATGAATACCATAAAAAAAAAAAAAAAAAGATAAAGAAATGGATTTCAGCAAAAAGATACAAATAAAATCAGAATTGAGCATCAAAACATGCTGTGTGAACGTAGCCAAACCGGCCGTTGTGACCAAACCTCTTAATTCTTTTTGACGAGAGGGAAAGTCGTGTGTGAAGAGCTTCCAGCTGTTTGCTGATCTGCAGAAACACAAAAGGTAAGGGAGCTTGTTTCATATCATTTCAAATCCTGTCTCTTGTGTTTAGATCATAAACTTTTCTTTTGAAACAACATACCAAAGTCTTTACTGACAGCAGCAGCAGCTGAGCCAGATTGTCCCAGGAATCTTCCAAATCGTGACTGAAATTCACCTCAACAGCCACTTCAAACAGGTGATCTGCCAAGAGACCCAAAACACTGCAACCGATGTCAAACTACCCCAAAATATTTGTTAAACTACCCCCAAATAGATGTCAAACTACCCCAAAACACATCTGAGAAGCTGCTTTTATTTAGAATGCAGCAGAATCCTACAGAAGGGCATTAGAGTAATCGCACATAGAAAAGATTTTGAGATTAATCTCATAAATTTCCTAGAAAAAAATGTTACTTTAAAAAGTTTAAAATGTAGACTTTAGAAACTCACATTTCTAAGTTTTTTGTAGAAAATTTCTGAGATTAATCTCAAAATTTCAGGGTTTTTGGGCAGAAATTTACAATTTACTTTTTTTAAATTATTGACAATGGTTCTAATATGCTGTCGTAGGATCCTACAAAATTATTTGTGAAGAACAAATTTTTAATCTGCTATTTTTTACTTTAAGTTCTACTCACCACCAGGCAGATGTGGACCCTCCGATTTATTTTTCATGTTCGCTGTGAGTCGCACAGAAGAAAACACATCGTCAGATTAAAGCATTAAACATACAGTCCGTTCTTTTGTACTGTAACTTAAGATCTCCAAACCTTATAGTTACATTGACATTAGGATGCTTTGTTTAAATGTTTAAATCCCAGCTCTCTCCACCTCTGTACTCAGAAGTAACTCCTGAAAGTAGTCAAGTAAAAAAATGAAACCAGGAGCTTTCGAGGACATATTATGGATTCTTGGTTTTTGTTTTAAAGTCCAAATCTTTTTGTTTTGTGTGCAGAGGTGGAAAAAGTACAGAGATAAATTAAACAAGTAAAAGCAGTTTCTATGGTTAAGAATTCACTCAACACCACAAATCTCCAGGGTAGCTCATCTAAAATGTAGTTTGAGCAACGATTACTTCAGTACTTTGTCGACAGCAGGAGTGGGGAAGGTCATGAAAGGGGAGTTTGGATTATCTGAAGTCAGGTTCAGAGAAATCATCAGAAATAGATTTTTTTAAAATGGCAAATAACTCCTCTGTGTAGTGGAAGCTAGCAAGCTACTCAGAGAGACTGTTTTGTCAAAACTTTGACATTTAAAATGGGGTATAACACTGAAATGTTACAACAGACCCGTTTTTACTTTTGATTCTGTGCTATTAATACACTGTACTGTAAGTAGTCTGTTATGTTTTTTAAAGTTCAAAACATGTGCAATTTATTTGAGAAAAATGCATCCTACTTAGTTGCACATCCCATGGACTGAGTACATTTTATTTGGTGTGAAGCCCTGTGATGTGAACCTATATATCCGATACTGCTATACAATAAAAGCCATTTCTATTCTTATATCAAATACAAAAACCTGGAAGATTTAAGGAAATAATAGTCCAGCTAAAATCCTTTATAGCTGCAGAAAATCAATTTGATTTCAGGGTTTAGAACTGCTTTAGGACCTTTTCGGTTCTATTGAAAGAGAAATTAAGATTATTTAGACAAATAACCATACATCAACGTCATAAGTGAACAAGCAAGCGTAAACCAAAGATCTGCAGAATCCAGACAGACTAATCCACTCACAGTTCCCTTTGGGTTCCACCATTTTAGGGTGGTGATGCTTGTGGTCCGTTTTGTGGTCATCAGAAGAAGATGGTTGCTGGTCTGACGCCTGACTGATCCGCAGTCTGTCGTCTGCAACTTCTTCCAAACCATCAGGAGAGACCTGACCATTCAGGCTGCTCTCATCTGCAGACACAGTGTCCACCGTTTTCCCTTTTCTTGCTATTGGAGTGTTGTTGCCAGGTTTGAGTTCATCACGCTGCTGTGCTGGCAGGATTACAGAGCGACCGGCCGAGTCGGCCTGGCTGGAAAGGCTGCGAGTGGCTCCTCTTCCTGACCGGAACATCCTCTGCGTGGACGTCGGTGCCGTGGGTGCAGCCACAGACTGGTAGACATGGGAGTGGTTCTTCAGTGATGGATAGAGGTTTTTAACTGCCTGAGAGCGGATAAGATTTCAGCTTTAAAGATTTATACTATCTTTAAGATGTAAAGATAGTATAAATTCAAAACAACCAAAAACATTTTTATTCTAGTAGTTCTGGCTTCTCTTCTTACAGCTTCACAGCGTATAATGTTGTAGACTTTAGCAAAAGTCTAGGATATTTAAATATAGAGGTCTGAGCTTATCAAAATTATTTTATTTGTGACTTCAACTGTGGGACTTATTTTAAAAAAGGCTTGCAAGAATATTAATGCTTCTCGGTTATTGACTACACAAATTAGGATGGAAAACAATACATTTGAGGGGACCCATTAATTCACTTTTTGCTAGAGGAGCACCAATAATTTGGCCCCGATTTCCAAGATTTTGGGAGATTTTTGATCGGCCGATTCTTACACGTGAAGCTGATCTCATCCATCAATCTTATTTACCTCGGACAAGGTCTAAAAATCAGCCACTGTCCTCGTTTTTGTGAGAAGTTTGAGCGACAGGTCGGCCCACAAGGTCATGTCTGCATGTTTGCAGTTAACAATAGTCACCTCACTTTCACTAACTTTCTTGCTACATTTAGCAACAGTTCAGACAAAATCAGAATCGGCAGGTCAGACGCATTCAGAAATTTGTAGTCAGCGATCGGCCTGAAAGATGAAATTTACTTCAATTTGGGTCTCAGTTACAAAAGTCGTCCGTCTATCACCTGAAGAATATTTCCAAAATTAAAGGACTAAAGTCTCAGCAAGATCTAGAAAAACTCATCCATGCGTTTATCTGTAGTCGCATTGACTATTGCAACTGTGTCTGCCTAAAAAACTAAAAAAATTATCAAACAGATTCAGTCGATCCAGAACGCTGCAGCTGGCGTTCTGACTAAAACCAAGAAGTTAGAGCACATCACCCAGTTCTAGAGTCCCTACCCTGGCTCCCTGTAGCTCAGAGAATAGACTTTAAAATACTGCTGGTAGTTTATAAATCACTGAACGGCTTAGAACCACGATACATTGCATCAACCCTCCAGATCTCTCAGGTTTTCTGGTTCTCCTCTGCATCTCCAGAACCAAACATGGAGAAGCTCCATTCAGCTTCTATGCACCACAAATCTGGAATAAACTAAAAGAAAACTGCAAAACAGCTGAATCACTGAGCTCCTTTAAGTCTAAACTAAAACCCAGCTGCTTAGAGTTGCTTTTGATTAATAACTGGAGCATTAATTAATATATTTGCTTGATGAAGGCATTTGACTGAACATAATGTTTATTGCTTGTTTCATACTTTACTATGTTAGATTTTTGTGAAATAAAAGTACTTTGAACTGTTTTGTTGCTTAAATATTCTATACAACTTGACATAAAAGTGCGAGATACATCTTACAATGTCACTACTGACATAATCCTAACATGTTTCATTGCTTTTCCATTGAATTTGTGTGAAAACGCATGGATGTGTGAGAGAACACTCACCTCTGCACCTCTGTCTCCACCCAGCGGCACCCAGGGCAGCCCAGCCGTCGCTAACTGCTGATCATAATAGTCATACGCCAGATCATCGTTTTCCAGCTCCACATTGTTCACTAACGGCTCAAATTCACTCAGTCCAGGAGAACGCTCCGACTTCTTGCTTCTTCCTGTTGAGCCTTCCTGTGGGCTGTAAACCACCGGTGGTCCAAATGCTTGGTAGTGGCCATAAAAACCTCGGTAAGGAGGGTCAGGCCAGCCGCCGATCAGGAGCACCACATACAGAGTGTTGGAGGACGACGTGTACTTGGCTTCCTGCCAGCACTTCTGCAGCACCTTGTGGCCCCCTGACTGGGCGCCAGGCTCATCCACATGGATCTGGTCCTGTTTCAGTGAGCAGGCCTCTTCAAGGGTCAAGTCCTCCAGGCGGAGATGAATCCTCTTCCCAGGATCCACCTGAATGGTCCAGTTGCACCACAGAGGAGGGTTGGAGCACAAATAGTCTGGGGAGAAAAACTCGCCGCTGTCGCTGTTCAACAACTGGTGGCAACTCCGCAGGGCGAAGAAAGCACCGCTGCCCCCTTTAGGGCCATCTGAAGAAGAGAAAACCAACCATGCATTAACGCTCAGAGCCTTACAAAATGTTCATGCTTTTGTAACATTTTACATAATATTTATATGTGACAATACATATTATTGTCACATATGTAGGTCTGTTACTGGATGATAAAATGCAATGACATTGTTGTTTTGAGACCGTTTTATTCAATAATTGTCACCAAAAGTGCATTTGGCAAAAAACTAAATAAATCTTTTGACAGAAAATTATTTTGGCAAAAAATAAATTTAAAAATCCCCAACTTTTTTTCACCAAAAAAAGAAAAGAAAAATAAATCACTTTTGGCAAAAATTACTTTGCCATTATTTAGTAAAGTGACAATTTTGATAATACCAAAACTTCCTTTCTCAAAGACCAATAAACTACAATTTTGTAAAGAACATTGAACACTGGAACTGGGAGATATTTTAACTATCATGACAACCAAAATAACTAAAATGGAAATAAAAAACTACACAAAACCATAAATAAAATGGATCATGTCTCTAAACAAAATTGCCCTTCCAAAAATAGTAATCATCAGAATGAAAATCATCAAGCTCCTTTCAATTCATCATGCAATTAATTGATTAATTGCAACAGGCTTACACCAGAGTTATGGTTTGAGATAAATAAGTCTTTGTTAAGATGGAAAGCAACCAAGACATCACAGCATACTGTAGTAGATGTAATTTCACATTTTTTTAAAATTTAGCTAAAAATAAAACAAAAAAATATTTTCAGGAGCCTAAGATTCTGTTAGTTGTTATGAATTTAATGTCCTATGGTTCATATAATGCGCTTGTTCAGACATATTGTCCTCATCAAACGTCACGTGACACCGAATTTATTGCGCAAATCTTTGAGAATTCAGATTTTACTTTTTGATGTACATATTACCAGATCATTGGTTTATGCCACATGCCATCAGTTACAGAAATAAACAGTCTGAATGGATTTTTACAACAATAAAACTGTAAACCCCGCTTTAAATTAAACAGAAACTTTACTGTATTTAAAAAAAAAGCTGTATTTTTACACCAGATAATTATGCACAATATTTTTTACTGTACAAGTTAATTACTAAATGCCAACCGTTCAAGAACTTGATTTTCTCACCTGGAAGCCTGTTGACTCCTCCTGTGTTCCCCTGCGGAAAACAGACAGTCGTGTAAATACAGTAACACGAAGAGTTACACCAGAACCAGCCGCTTTCGGAGGAATGTCTCCTTAACAAACCTGTGCTTCACAAAGTTCCCCAAATGTCAACAGGAACACCAGCAGCGTGCTTGGAAAGTTCAAGCTGTTCCTTTTAGGCATTTTACTACCTTTACCTTTACTGTTCAACTTTTTTATTCGAGTAAGAAAAAAAATAACCAAGTCAAAGAAAACTTCTCCGTTTCAGTCAAACTCCTTTTCCTTTCCTGTCCGCGCAGGTGAACCTCATCAACTAGATGATTGAATTTCCTTTTACCGGCTGCTGGGATTATTCCGTCCAGCAGATGTCGCTGTAGTATTGCAAATTTGATCCGGTGATGGATGGACGTCTTTACTCCACAACCAGTAGGTTAGGAACTTTACATGTGTACTCCTGAAGTTTTTAGTCGAATTACTTATTTAAACAAGTAAAATACAACAATTAAATAATTGTCTTTTTTTAAATTAAAGGTTTTAGGGATTCAAAAACAACAATATTCAATAAAAATACAATTTGCAGCTAAGATTGTCGCAAAAAGCGAATCACATGATAAATTATAATGTTCTCAATAATTTCCACTGCAATTAATAATAGTTTTTCAATGGCAATTTTGCTTACAGAGACATCATAATTCATTTTATTTATAGTTACGGTTGTGTGTTATTTCAATTTTATTTATTGCTTTTGGTTGAGTGATGTTTATTTTGATTATTTGAAATATTATCCAGTTCCAGTGTTACATGTTCCTTACAAAATTAAAGTTTATTAGTCTCTAAGAAAACAAACTTGCATTAGGCCTTTATCATTATATTACTTTACAAACAATATTATCATTTATCGCAATAATTATTGGGACAGTGTATTATCCAGCAGTGTTTGTTTTCATGATAGGCCTATTTATCAAGCCTGTTGCAATAAGCAGGTATTAATTAACCACATGATAATTAAAATGAGCTTGATTATGTCCTTTATGATTATTAATATTTTTTGAAGGGCAGTTTTGCTTACAGAGACTTCATAATCCATTTCATTTATGGTTTTGATTAAGTGGCTTTTATTTCTGTTTATCTATTGTTTTTGGTTGTGTTTTATTTAGGCCTCGTTAGGGCTGGGAAATAAATCAACAACAATAAACCTGTGATCAATATCAATAGATAGACAGTATAATAATTCCACTGAACTTCATGGCATTCTGGGGGATGTAAGCAGAGTAAATGCTTTAGCTGAGCTGACCAAGGTTGATGGTATCAACTAACTCATTCACTCTTTGGTTACCTAGCAACAACCTGTTGAGTAAATTGCACAGCTGCAGTATCAGCCACCAGTTTGGCAGTATTTCAGATATTTAAAACAAAAAAATAATCAATAATTATCTATATCAACTGACATGAAATTCTTAGCGATGTTCTCAGACCTCATCATCCTCAGTCACCTCCTCCAGTTCATTACAAAACCAATAATTCACACGGTAACATTTTAATTCTTGTACTTTAATGAAATCCACCTATTTAAATCAATAAAATAGTATAATTACTTTAAAGCTGCATTTTGTATCTTTTGCAAAAATATGCTTTTTTACATATTTGTTAAAGCTGTCGTGACAGTACAGCATAAGACGGATAGTCTGTGAAAAGATCAATTTCTTCCATCTCTTCTCTAAGCTAAAATCACCATCAGCATAAATGCACAGTTTCTGGTCAAAAGCAACCAATCAAAGCCAGGAGGAGTATCTTAGCGCTGTCAATCATCCTCATGTACGTTCTGTTAAATGTGCTAATATTGGAGAAATAACTTACAGTTACAGAAAAACTGCTTGGCTATGCTAATTAGCATAGTTAGCATAACCAATTATGCTAGTTATGCTAGGTCATGCTAGCATAACTAGCATATTTATGCTCCTTTGTGGTAGCAGAGAGAAAGGGGGAGAGTGAGTGCAGCTCATATATGAGGGCGATTGACAGCAGTAAGACCCTCCTCCTGGCTGTGATTAGTTATTTCTGATGGAGCATCAAGAACTGGGAGCACTGGGAGAAGGAAAACATTTTTCTCAGATTATCTCATAATTTCAGTGCATAGTGACCATTTTAACAAATATGTAAAAACATATTTAAAATACTCAACAAAATGAAGCAGATTATCTGACAACTTTAAAACCAGTTGAAACAGGTCACTGGCAGCTCAGCTCAGGGTGAGTAATCCACGGCCAGATCTCCAGCATCTCCTGTGGTGTTCGACTGTGAACCAGCATCAGGCTTCTGTAGATGCATGGGTTGTCCCTGTACTTCTCTTCAATGTCAAACGTCCTAAATCCTGGGTGCTTTTTAGGCACCAGGCCCAGCTTCTCCAGACACATCCCAGTGTAGACATCATCAATGGGATACAAGACCACCTCCTGAGAAATGTTGGAAAGACGTATTGCTAAATCCCCAGAGAGCAGGTAGCCTCCACCGCCAGCGTACGGTGGGTACTGCCCCACAAATACACTCTCAGGGATAAAATACTTCAGTTTTCTGTTTCTGTGGGGACCTGCATTCTTGATAACATCACCTATGAACAAATCTTTGCCTTTGCCCTCAGACAAGCCTTCCAGGAAGTCAATGATTTGTAAGGTGTTAACAAAGACGTCGTCGTCACCCTTGAGAATATACTGAGCATGAGGACAGTGCGTGCTGAACCACTCTAGAAAAAGGACTTCTTTAAGGGTGAGGTTGAAGAATGTGTCCCTGTAGTCCCACTGCAGCAGGTCTTTGTGAAGCTTTGCCTCATGGTTTAGCATCTCCTGCAGGTCGGGGAAGTTGTCCACAGATGAAGTTCTGCCAAGCAGGAACACTGTCACCACACTCCGATTGGCTAAGAAGCCAGCGTGTCCCCATGTCTGGCGAATGGCCTGGCGCCGGTCGAAATGCGGCATCAGTGACTTGACCACCAGCAGAAGGAAGGGTTTTTCATCGCAGACGTGGGGCTGGTTTATCAGCATCGGATACATCCTACAGCGCATGTGTAAAAGAAAGTCCTGGAACCGCTTTGGTAGAATGTTGTAGTCCAAAACCTGCCTTGCGACCCGGTAATCCGCTTCACATGGGTCAAGAGGTCCGGTATCATTAAGCCAATCCGGCAGAGCAATGAAGGAGCCTCCAAAGAGTTCAGAGTTGATAAGCGGGTTGTTAATCACGTCCAAGCGCTGCTGTTCCTTGTTCCAGAAGGATTTGCTCATTAACATTCGGCCCCAGAACCTCTTGGATGGAATCCGAATCCCCTTCGGATCGCCTTTATGCCCAAGTTTCCACGAAACGCCCACCAGAACACAGATCAAGATGTTGATCATCATCAACATGCAAAGGGCCTTTCCTTTCTTCCGGCCCAATGGCATGTGTGCACCGTGAATCTAGAAAAAAAGACAATATATTAATAAACTAAAACAACAGCAAATAAATGAAAAACCAGAAGATCTGGAGTGCCATGTCAAGACTCACAGTAAAGGCAGAATGAATAGGAATATGCAGAAACATAATAGCCCACTTTGAAAGGATTGGGAGAAATATGTAACAAGAAGGTCAACAGGAAGTTTGATCCTCCGAAGTTTGGTTTTAGAGCTTAAACTTGCAGAATACAAGGCCACATTTTCCCTCTTAATTCCCCAGGAACAATTTTTCCTCATCCCTTCTCTAATCCCTCCTACTTTCTCCGTAACAAAGACAGGCAAGCAGGAATCATACGTTTCCAATTCAGCCATGCACATGACACCATTTTACAGACAGCAGTGGCTCAGTGGGCTTAGACTGCACACACAAGGGGCCACATGGCTGGGATTAATATTAGAATAGAGTAGAATAAAATAGAATATACTTTATTGAGCCCCAAGAGGAAATTGCTTGTTTGTTGAAAGCTACTCCATCTTAGGTAATAAGTACAAAGTTTGTAAAATATTAGAACTTTATTACGTGGCTGTGCAGTTCAAATAAAGTGTAGCACATTTACACAAGAGAGTAATTCATCACTTGTCACAATTAAGCAGGGTGTTGGGCAATCACAAACAATCCCAACAAACACATTGAAGTTTCATACAGTAACATGATAAAATGTGGAAAAGTTACAAAGTATAAATTTTGCAAGATAATAGATGTGCTTTTTCTTCAGAGAAACACATTTTCTTACAGTATAGACTGTGCCCCGAGCAAGTATTGTACCAAAGAGTAGCACAACTTGTTGCATACCTCTGAATAGGCTGACAGCTTGCTGGTTGTGGGTGTCACTCACATTACCCCCGGTTTCACATGAATGCTCTGCAGCGAGGAGAAGCTTGTTTCTGTTTTTTCTGCAGCCATCAGGAATTCAAACTGTAAACATTAAAGCAGTAAGAAATGTTTTTGTTAAAGTGAATGTGATCATTCATCACACATATTATCCTCAGTAGACCTAGTAAATGTTTATTCAAAGTTAAATGTGATTTATTATTAAATACACACAGCAAAATGTGCCATCATCTTCGACGTGTTTGGCTGATATTCAAACAACATAAATGTTGATGTTAAATGGGTTAATTATTTTGTTAATATGCCACTAAGTGCAAAAAGATACAGACACAAAACTACCTGTAGAAAGTTTCGTGGTGTGGTCTAGTCATAAACCACATGAGGAAATTACAACAGCGTATTAAGGCCATTGTCGAAAGAAAATAAAATCTTTTAAGATTTAATCTCAGAAATGTTCTAGAAAAAGCTCCAGGGTCAAAAATCTTCAACTTTCGGAAATCTTCTGAGTTACGTCTAAGTGTAACAGGGTTTTATTTAACAATATTGTAGATGTGGAGATTGTCAAAATTTGTTTATTTATTCTTTGAATTTATTTTGTTTAGTCAACAAGTTGTTTCTTCAGACATTTATTGGTGTTTTAAGTTCTGCTGGTTACCATAGTAACGGGTAACTGACAGCTCCTCCCCCCTTTTTCTGTTGTGTCTGTAACTGTTATCAGATCTGAGCTTTCTTTACAAATGTTATATTTTAACATATACTTTAGGCAAATTTAATAACATTCAGTGTTTCATGAGTAATTTTGCTATGTTTTGTTTACGCCTTTAACTGTTATCATTATTAAGGTTGTCCATTTTAGCTATGTTTAATTTTACAAATGTTAACTGCCTCTAACTGCTGTCAGCTGCTCATTGGGAGCTATTGTTTTGTAATTTGTTTAGGGTTATTTATTAAAACATTACTTATTTGCATTATCTCAGGCAACACATTACCTGTGTGAGGAGGAAATCCTCTCCTTAATTAAGTCATTTTTGGGCCGATCCTTTTGTTTTGTATTTATCTGTTCATTTATCTGGTGGATATGTGTTTTCAATAGAACAATTACTCTATTATTATTAATTTTATTATTTTGCTAAGCCTGTAGCTCCAGTGGATGGCTTACCTTTGTGTCAACATGTCACAAAACGAGTTATAGGCCAGTAGTTCCTCAGTAGGGCTGCATAATATCAGTAAAAAGTATAATTGCAACATTATACCTCTTACTGGTATAATATTAATCTACGTTTTTGTGACTCACAATGACCACATCACTGTTTGTGAGTTGTAGCATCTAAGCCAACAAACACAAGTGTCAGCAGTGAGGGCAGGTCGCCTTTTCAACAGATAAAAAGACTTTATCTGCCTGCAGGATTTGTATGCGTGGCACTTAAAAATATCTTACTAAATAGTGCAAATATTGCACCCAACAGTTGCACACAGTGGTATTGCAATGATGATTATGATTCAATATATTGTGTACCTCTAATCCTCAGTTTTTTAAAAAAAAAAACGATTCTAACTCCGTAAAGCACTTTGTAAAGGGATTCCAAGCCTTCTAATTTTTCCACATTTTGTCACATTATAGCCACAAGCTTTAATTTTACTGGGATTTTATGTGATAAATAAACACACATTTAAGTGCATAACTGTAAAGATGATAGAAAAACAAAAATTATTTTCATTTGCTTTACAAGAAAAAGTTGAAAAGTAGAGACGCATATTAGTCATTGTGTAACATATTGGCATCAGTCCACTGAATAAAACTGGGCTGATAGTAACATCTGAGTTTAACAGAAGCAGAGAAGCAGTGGTGAAGTTAGCGATGTGGTTGTTTGTTTCAAGGTGTCAAATGAGGAGTAAAATATAAAGATATATTTATCTACATAGGTGATGTACATAAATATCAGTTATCAGCCAAAACAGCAATATTTATATCAGATATCAGCCCAAGTTTTTATAAGGGCGCTTCCCGTACTGAAAAGTGTGGCATGCAGTTGTATTTATGCCTCCAGTGTCAATACTTTGTGGAACTATCTTTTCAGGTGCACTTTCACCAGATTTGTACATTTAGAAACTGTAATATTTGTCCATTCTTAGCAAAATATCTTAAGTTCTGTCAGATTGTATAGAAACTGTTTATGAACATCAACTTTCAAATATTCCCATAAATTGTTAATTATATTTAGTCTGGACTCTGACTGCTTTGATCTAAACCTTTCCATTTGTTACCACCATGCTTGAGAGAGCTCTGTGTTCAAAGTGATGAACATTTTAAGCTTTTTTTATTGAACAATGGCTTCGTTTTTTTCACCTCTTACATAAAAGCCATATTCATGGAGTGAAAAACTAATGATTTTTATTTATTTATTTATTTATTTATTTTGCTTCTCCAGCCTCTGATGTGGATTCTCACATCTTTCCCAGAGTTACAGAGTTACTTGTTAAGTGAAAGGTCATGTTTTGGTAGATTAGCAGCTGAGTCTTTAACATTTACAGATGATGGATTGAACAGCAGGCAGAGAGAAGTTCAGAGTTTGGGATTTATAATCTAACCTTTAAACTTATTCCCTATAGTGTGTTCCTTGTTCTTCGTATTTGCTTACTCTCTGACAAATTCAAGGAACAGGATGACTTATGCTAAGGTTAAATTACACACTGGTGGAACCAGTTTAAAAATTAAGTGACTTTTTAAGGTAACTGATTACACTGGATTTTATCTAAGGGTATCGGAGTAAAAGGTGATATACGCACGTCAAGCTTATCAGATTATCCTTCAGTTTCTCACAATAATTCGTAATAGAATATATGAAACTTTGCGGCTGCAACGTGACAAACTGTAAAAAGATATAAAGGGTATGAATACTTGTTATAGATTTTTGCTGAAATCCGCGACTGGAGTTACGGAAAAATATATATTTGGCCTTGTTTCTAAATACCTTCATGTACAAACATATTAAACATTATAAATAGTAAACTAGCCGAACAAATAAAAAGCATTGTTTAGTTTTGGTACCAACCTGTGGTTGGTTCCTTAGCCTTCCTTCGGCGCAGACCCAATTCCACCTCCGGACCGGCCGGTGGTTCTGTAGATTCGGATGGTGAGTAATCCAAATCGGATAATAAACTCTATGTCAGTCACCTAACGTAACCAAACGTACAGTTTTGTTACCGCCACTCCGTAAGTGTAGTCTGTGAATGTACGTCCTGCCTTCCTGTGTCTTGCGCCTCGTGACTCCTCCCTTGTTCGGTTTTTCTCAAGCTCCAACGTGCTCTGGATTTTTTTTCAGGCGCGGATTGAAACTATTTGAGACTCTGGGCTAAACTGCAGAACAGTCGTGTGGCAAAAGGTTTTTAAGTTAAGCAATGCAGGATGTGCAGTTTCTCTTTTTGTGCAACAATTCATATTGTTTCCATATTTTAATGTGCTTAATTTCTGTTACAATTTATTGCAAAGATTATCTATAGAGTATTTTTTTCTTCACAACAGAAATGTTGCTATAAAATCCTTCCATCAATCTAGTTAGCAGATTGAATGGCATATGGAAATGGACTGAACTTATATAGCGCTTTTCCAGTCATTTTGACCACTCAAAGCACTTTACACTATATTCACCCAGTCGCACTCACGCACACATTTATGCACAGATCAGTAGGCAATTTGAACAGAGGCACATCGACATGTGGGAGGAGGAAGCTGGAATCGAACCTACAACCTTCCGATCGCAAGATGACTACTCTACCAAAGAGCCACTGCCGCCCATATGGGGTTCAAATAATTGATTTTCTTGTATTAAGAAAAATATGCAACATCCATCAATTTGGATCAAATTTGTTTCTGCTAAAACATTTAAATCATTAGGAACTTAAACAATAAAAAGGGTTCAGTTGCAATGAAAAAGACATGAAGATCAACAGGAACATTTTCCAATAAAGCAATTGCATATCTGAACACCATATAGCTGTCATTGCTGCAGGCAGTAAAAGTTTGAGGTTCAATTTGAGCTTCCTATTGTTTAATTACGTTTTATGCTCAAGCACTGCAATAAAATATAACTTTGAGCTGTTACTGGACAGCAATGATTCAGTAGCAGTTCAACTTTCAGTAGCAGATCTACTTTGAGAATCCTATTTGGTGATGAATTAAAGGGCTATTTCAATATGTTTTTATATAATTTGAACTGCATTTGATCAAATCTAGTTCAAAAGTTCCAATACTTTCAAATGATCAAACTTCAGGGGGATTATGCCACACTCAATGAGTCTTTAAAACAGTTTGAAATTCAAAAAGAAGTATTTATTTAGCCACCAGCACAACCTTTGACTGAGACAAATGTGAAACTTACAACATCTACATATACAGCTCTGGAAAAACTTAAGAGCCCACTGCACTGAACCCCACTGAAAACCTCCTGGTTATTCTACCAGAAATTGATTTCTGAACTCTTCCTGACTTATAACATTAGTTTTATTGTATCTAAATGAATATGAACTTGTTTTCTTTGCATTATTTGAGGTCTGAAAGCACTGCATCCTTTTCAGTACTCTCATTTTCTGCAAATAAATACTAAATCTTTGCTTGGAATTTCAGAGACATGTTGTCAGTAGTTCATAAAATATGGGTCTATTTAAGCTAGAATGAATCAATATGCAGTGTTAGCCTAATGTTTTAAAAAAATAACTACTCACATAAACTGCATTTTGCTGTTACATACATGATTTCAGTCTACAACACATTTAAAGCTTCGAATACCGAGAGTTTGTTCTTTGATAATGAATGTCTAAAGTAAAAACACAGCAAAGGTGTAAATCAAGAAGGCACTCACCTCTGGAAATCTTATCAAACCATCACAGGCCTCAGTGGGTCAGACCGTACACAGACGGCAAAAGCAGACTTTACCCTCAACACAATCAGCAACAAGTGGGAGGACATGTCGCAACCCTATCACCCTATCATTAGGGTTAATAAAGGGCAATCACAGGGGGAAAAAAGCAAATATCCCTAAATCTCACAAAGTTTTTCAAGTCAAAGAAAAGCTCAGATAAGATATACTCCCAGAAATGTAACTATTTCTTATTTATTACTAAATCAATCTGATGTTGGATAATTACTGGTAAAAACAATCGGGTGCTCTGAACAAAGTTCACACAGCCTAGCTTTTAAAATCTTATGATTTTATTGCAGGAGCTGTTTATTGCTTGTCAGATATGATACATATGTACAGTTCAGTTCTCTGGTGTAACCTGACCTATATCCTAAAACGTTTCAGAGAAATAAGTTGAAAATAAACACAACTTTGTTTAACTACACTTGTTTAATCCGGTAATAAATGATCATGTACCAACTGTGTTTATTTGACAAAAAAAACCCATCTGTAAATAGCTTAAAAATACCGTTCAGATTCAATCATGGTAAAAAAAAAAACTAAACTGTTGCTTTAATAGGTTTTCTGTCACAGAGGAAGTGTTACACAAACACTGTGGCACTGTGCAGGTTTATAGGTTTTTCTTTCCTACTCATAAATAATTGATAAGAAAGCAGGTGGACTCACTGATGTCACCATGGTCCTAAATGTATATAATCTTTATGCCTTTTATCTGATCAACAATAATATAAAAACAACGGAAGAACATCACAGTTCTTATCAGCAACACAGATTCTTCTCCAAGAAATGACACACCTCCCACAAAAGTAAGGAGCACACCTACGACCTGACTGGACAATTACATTTTTATTTTAAAAAGTTACTTGCATTTAGACAGAAAACATCAAAATTACATGATATTATGTTAAGTGTTACATTTGCTTCTTTCAATATTACAACATATCAAGCTGGTTAACAAATTCAAAGCAGATGCATTTCTGGCAATAAAAAAAAAGCGATTGTGGAACCGCAGCAGCAAAGTTTATATGAAGCTGGAGCCGTTGCTCTATTGTGGCGTTACTTACAGGTAATCTTCCAATGAAGACAATCATTTCTCTCAGGCTGATATAAAGCCACTTGTCTGACCAGAAAATACAGCTGGACTTGCTCAAAGGTCCAGTAACTCAGACTGACAAACTTTCTGGGGTTTTATGTACGGTGAACTATTCTGTCTATGCTCTCCTGGATGTCAGCCATCTTCTTTAGCACCTGGTCCACCTTGGTCTCATCAACCTCCAGACACAAAAACTCAGAGTCCTGATGGGAAACAAGAAAAAAGGAGGAAGGAAGAACAGTAATTTTAATATAGAAAACATATTATTATAATACTCCCTTGCAGAAAGCTGTGGTATATCTGTTCATCAGTGGATAAGTTACATATCAGCCTCAGCCCCATGACAGAGCTACATGTGTCTACATTCATATCAGATTGATGAAACAAAACAAGCAGACATGCAATAGCCACGTTTCTGTCACAAATGTGCGCAAAGTTTTGCGGAGAAAAAACTATTTTCTAATTGCAGTGCTTCCATCAAATTAGAAATGCAATTAAAAATCACACGTAAATAAATTTGTTCACGAAGTAAGTAATTAAAAACAAAAACACGCCATCATCCTCCTATCACTTCCTCTTGTCTTCTTTTTTATGTTTTGCACCAGTGGCAACATCAGGTTGTTGATCATGTCACTCTTGTGACTTGTGTGTGAAAAAAGTGTTTCCATTGCCGTTTTGCAAGAAAAACCAATTCCAATGAAAAAGCACCTCATCTTACCACGAAGACATTAAATCAAAAAACTTTTTCTGTATTTTTTAAATTTGGCATGTTTCCATTAAGCAAATTCATTTTAGAAAAGTCAAATTGTGTAATCATATGGTCAACGGAAACGCAGCTGCTGTTATTAAATAGGATGTATGATAAAATATATTAAAATTATATGGTTTATTTTAGTTATTATGTACAGAGCTCCCTGTGGTTAATGGGGGAAGAAAATTCTTTTGCGCAATAAGCAAATACACCCTGGTCTATTTTGTATACAGCCACAAATGTCTATTTAAAATTTCAAATATATACACATTTAAAAAGCCTCAGTGAAAACTATGCTCTTAAGTTTTTAGTGCAAAAAACTGATTGAAATTTGATTTATTTTGCACATAGGTTTGTGGTGCATTTCCAAAAGAACATACATTATTACACTGATCAAAAATTTTTCAAGGGAACACAAAAGAAAAAAAAATTCTCCATGTCCCTAAGGGAGCTCCGTAATTATGAACAAAGCCCATAATACTACTAAATTAATTTACAAATTACAGGCAAAAATAATCCGTATTACCTTATTGAAAATGTATTTATTTATATGTCATAGTGCTGTAATACAACAAAGATTAGGAAAATGGTAAAATACTTATATCCAGGTAAATAAAACAGCACGACAAGTATTCCATGTTCAGCTGGTGACATCTCCATGTAAAAACCAGAGGAAAACATGACCTCTGTTGGTCATTTACGATAACGAACATGAGTAATTTATAAATCCTGACTTTAGATTAATGTTGTGGATTTCCTTTGAGGGGTTAACCTCTGGGAGATTTTTGTCTTGGAGAGCCTCTGAAGCTGCTTTCTGTGAAATTGAGAAACAAATGTAGTTTCGTCATGGGGCTGAGGCTTATTAAAATTGACATGTAATCTGATCACATTCAGATCCAGGCCTCCAGCCATGATAAAATCTGTCTTCTAATCCAGCTCATAGCCAGTCTGTCAGCTGTGTTTACTGTAATTCAGGCTGTCTAAAACCAGGAATGTTCCCTGTGTTTCACCCATGTCAGTAGCCCAAATGTATCACAATAAAGTTAGCATCCAGGTCACATAAATATGCAGATTTTTGGGTAATCTTTGTGTTAAACACAAGTTATTTTAGTTGAGATTTTAGATCAAACTTGATCTAGAAACAACACATCTATTGTTGAAATAATTCATTGAATTAGTTATGATCAATTGATTACTGAAGTAATTATCAACTAATTTAGTAACTGATTAACAGGAGTATAGAGACTCAAAAAAGGCAATTTGCTGAAAGAATAGCAACCTCAGAGCAGTAACTAAGTCAAAACTGTACAAAAATTATAAAAAAAAGTACTAGTTTCATTAGCAGATAATTTTACTTATAACAAAATATTTTCCCCATGTTTTTAGTGAAATAATCTGCCAAGGGAATTAGTAGTATTTCATCAATATTAAGGAATTGTTGACTTAAAATTCAATAATTTTATTGACTTATTATTATCTCATAATAATAAGTCGATTATTATTGTGAGATCATATATCTTGTTGAAAAGTTACTTGCAAGTCAGTTTTCTCTTATTTCAAATGTAATAAGATATTTGCAGTAGAAACTAGACCAAAAATACTCGGTAAGATTCAATGTTTTTGCAGTGAAATAATTATTGATATTGACTGATATGAAATGCCTGTATTGTAAAGTGTTTTCAGATATATTCCCCAGCCCTCAGACAAATATAAATAAATATTCCTCATATTTTCTGCTGATATGTTCGTAAAACTGGAGTGATGCTAACCTGTCCAGCTCTGCCAAGCTCCAGCTCCATCAGGGCGACTGGCCCTCTGTGGTCAGCGTTCCCATAACGGTCACCAGTTTGGAGGTCCACTCTCCAGGAGAGGCCCCTGAGGGTGGGCTCCCAGCGATGCTGAGCCAACAGGCTCTCCCTCACCCGTACTCGCTGGCTCTTCCAGAAGCGAGAGAGAGCGGTGGCCTGCTCAGCACTCAGCCCGCTGCCACCGTGCCTCTTGGTCTGAGCTGTGAGGAAGGCCTCCAGCTGGGCGTGGTCCATGTCTGCCGTGGCAATGGACTTCAGAGCACGAAGAGAGCAAAACGAGGATCAAAATGGGTGTTTGGATTCTGCAACTTCACTGTTCATTTCTGTTCAACCTTTCTGGCACATTCAAGCTGAAGTACTCCCTATACAATATTTACTTGACCACATATTACTAAAGTAATTTCAAAATACTTTAGTCATATAAACCAAGGTATACAATTGTTTTCTAAAAAGAAATAAAATCATTTGAATGTCCTGATGAACCAATTACAGAAGCCAAGAGTGGACATTTTCCGCAGATACTATTTCGCAATGGTTTTTTCAAGATAATGAGCTAATTTCTCGATTGTTTTTTCGAAATAACAAGTTAATTCCCCATTTTTCCTGCTAATTTTCTTGAAATAAGTTAATTTCCCATTTTTCCCGCTAATTTTCTCGAAATAACAAGTTAATTTCCCGATTGTTTTCTTGAGATAATGAGTTTATATTCTCTTTTTCACATATACATTTTCCCAATAATTTTCTTAAGAAAACATGTTAATTTCCTGATGGTTTTCTCAAACACACACACACATGTTTAAGACACACCAATCATCTCATGATTCTCGAGATTAACTTATTATCTCGAGAACACCATCGAGAAATTAACTTGTTATTTTGAGAAAACAATCGGAAAATTAACTAGTTATCTCGAGTAAACCACAGGGGAAAAATCCTGTAATCAGAGAATGTAAGAAAATGTAGTTTATTTTAAGGTCAAATCTCTACAAAAAGTCAAAGTTTATTGTGGCTTTTCCAATTGCATCCTAACTAAAATCACCTTTCTAAGAAGACTGCTACAAGAAAAAGATCAAATTCTTCTTTTTTTATGTGGTTCTTTAAATTGTTTACATGAAATATAGTAGAGCTGCAAAATTTATCAATAGAGAATTGTTAAGATAAGATAAGATAAGATTTATTGTCATCGTCATCAACAGATTACAACGAGATTGAGATTTGCTCGACTCGAGTTAAGATGCAGGTTATGTGTATATACATAATATACAAAGATAAAGAAATAAATAGTACAAAATGAGAAATAAATAGACATCAGAAGATGGTTGCAGCGCCTGGAGGTGTCGCAACAGAACAGTTATCTAAATGACTTATATTTCAAGATTTATGTATGCAAATTCTGCATTTAAACCACATTTTTTGCCAATTGGACAGACAAAACATAATTTCAAGAAACATCCTCATCATTTAAAAAGAATCCCAAATTTGGAATAGTTTGCCACCAGTAATGAAATTATTATTAATATATAGTAGTTTTACAGGTTAAACTGTTGATTGTATTGAATCCGTATTTTACAGTCAGTTTTAAATATATTTACTTCTATTATTAGCTTGATGGTTAATTTCTAAACTTCTATCCAGGAGCTGCAACTTTATTTTAAGTCTTGTCTCTGTTTAAACATTTTTTAAATGAAACAAAAAAATTAGAAAAAAAGAAAAACGTTTCTGAGATCTTGCCACCCCCTTTGTATATTTTAAATTACAAACACATGTGTGTGTGTGTCACTTTGTTTATGTTTCTCATCAGTTCTTTTGCTCTTAATGAGAAAAGAAATTACATGCTAAAATTAAATAAAGGTAAACTTGAGCTCTGACAGATGTTAAGGCAAAACTGTTGCTGTAATGTTTAAATTAGCAGGCAATGCTGCCCTCAGTTGACAACATTAATAAAGGAAGCAGGGGTACGCAAATAACTTCATTATTTGTTGTTAATTTACAAATAATATCTAAAACGTTTACCATTCATTTTAAGCTAGCTTTAAAGAGGGCGCAGTAAAATCGTACTAAAAGCCAAGACTAATGTTGAGCCTGAATCAAATAGTTTATTATCTTAACATTAATATTAAGAGTTTTTCTAACACTAAAAGATTCTTCGCTACCTTTAATAGTAATGACAATGCATAGATACTTGTTTTGGGCTGTTCGTTTGTATCTGCAGACAGGAAAACATGTTTCTCTTACCTTTATGAGCCCTTTCATTTTTTCGAACAAAACTTTGAATTCCTCCTGCGGCATTTCCGGATACAGCTCATTTTTCAGCAACTCCTCCGTAATTTCGCTTTTATTATAATACACCATCTGAGCTATTCCACTCAGTAAACCGCTCAAAGATTTTGCTACTTCCACGTCCGCCATGTTTACGTGCGGGTCACATGAGTGTGTGAAGGCCACACGTGTCAAATACAGATGCATGGCATTGTGGGAGTTGTAGTTATTGCATATCAGATTGACTAATAGAGTGTGAAGATAATAATATTCTATACTTAAGTTTAGAGTAGCACTACTTCAACATGTTTTTACTTAAATAAAGGTAAAAAGTAGCCGTCCAAGAAATTACTCAAATAAGAGTTAAAAATCATTTTGTGAAATGGCTCCATAAGTACAGAGAAATTGATAATAACATCCATCCATCCATTTTCTTACACACTTGTCCCTAGTGGGGTCGGCAGGGGTGCTGGTGCCTATCTCCAGCTAACGTTCCGGGCGAGAGGCGGGGTTCACCCTGGACAGGTCGCAGGGCATCACAGAGACAGACTGGACACACAACCATGCACACACACTCACATTTAGAGAGACCAATTAATCTGACAGTTATGTTTTTGGATTGTGGGAGGAAGCCGGAGTGCCCGGAGAGAACCCACGCATGCACAGGGAGAACATGCAAACTCCGTGCAGAAAGACCCCGGGCCGGGAATCAAATTGCTGCAAGGCAACAGCTCTACCAACTGCGCCACTGTGCAGCCCCTGATAATAATATCTGATCATTTAATATTTAATTGTATCGTAATAAAATAGAGACTGCACATTATCAGTTCAGCTATACTGTTATTTTAAGTTGATTTATTTTTCAAAACACATTAGAAAAAATTGGAAAGTGGAGGAAAATTCTGTTTTGATTTTGCAATTTCACAACTTTCTTTAAGTAAATGGCTTACAGTTAAATAAGGGACTTGAAAGATAATAAATGTGGTTAAAACTATAAAAGAAATTTTGACAGAAAAGTGGATCTGACTGGTGGTTTTGCTGAAGGCAGAACGTCTCTGTTTCTATAGAGATCACAGTTGATCTGCACAGCTCTGGATTCTGACCAGTAAATAAAATGTACTTAGTTAAGAAATATCAAAATGACAAGAATTTCATGATTTACATTTAAATTAAATCCAAGCTGAACGTTTAAGTAAGATCTGTGGACTTATATTTGCGTAAATGAATCAAATATAAAGAAAAAGTTATTTTACAAAACTTTATTGTACATTTTTAAATAAGCAATTTATGAATTGCTTATGAAAAAACTTACATTTTTTAAAAGACAGATCAAAAGACACAGATCTATGGAGAGTGAAGAATTTTAATAAATTAATGACACACTTAAATAATTATTACATAAGTTATTTATTGTCATTTGACACTGTTCACTCTCCGTAAGAGTCAGGACATACTGGAGCAGCAGTTTGATATGAAGCTTTGAAAACATAAAAAGCAAGTTTATCCCTCATATAGTTTTAAAAACTATGAATATAGTTATATATGTGCATATATAAATACATGTTTACTGTTTCTCTAAATTAGTTTGTTCTTTTGAAACTTTGAAAATATTTGAAAAAAAAATCTTCAGTCCTACATTATGAAAAATAAATATAAAATTTTGCTGTTTCTCTGAATTATTCTAAAAATATTTTAGGGATAGATTATTAAAAAAAACATGTAGTACTATTAACGTGTTTTATACGAGATTTAGATTCCTACTGTTTCTTTGCAGTTGAGCATGTGAAAACTGGCAACAGAATAGAGCCATTGCTATTATTAGTGAGTGTGATGCGCATGCGCCGTGCTGGATAGAAATATGACGCAGTTTCTACGTGAGTGTTTTTTAAAAAAAAAGATGTGGCTAGCATCTGGCCGCTCAGAGACACGAAACTGTCGGTCTGATATTCATGAACTTTGGGACCTGGATTAAAAATGATATTTTCTGATCCCAAGACGCGGAATCCGAAGTGGACGCCCAGCCTTATGACTGAAACTGGATCCGATTGAAATCGTGTCAGTGTTCATCGAGGCCTAGTTTGGCGACTTGTACTTGGCCTACGAGTAGGCTGCAGCGATGGCAAGTAGGCCGCGGGAGCGCCATGTTTGAAATCGCTACGTTGGTTATTCGGTAAGTTATTTTTCGCAGCACCGGCTCCAGACGAGTTTAACAGGGGGACATCGACTTATTTTGGGTGGGCAAAATGAATCTACGTAGCAATAATGACATTACTCAAGTAAAACAAAAAGGTACCCTGCGGTAAAACTACTCTTATAAGTACCTTTCCAAAAAAGTTACTCAAGTTAATGTAACAAGTACTACCCACTTTTGAACATAGACAACAACAACAGTAGTCTATAGGCTATTTGTTAACAAGCTTAACATGCTGTATAGATATAGCATACGTAGACGCCTCATGGAGCGGGTCGGCCATTGCTGCAATACGTCACAGCGTCCGCCATATTGAACGTGGCTTATCTGCCAGAAAGCTAATAAAAATTAAATTGACCGAACTTTACAAAGTGCCGTTCTACAAAGCCTTTTAAGTTAATACCCGTCACTGACGCATTATCTCTCGCACACTAATATATCTGGTAATCAAAGAAAGCACTAAAGACAGCGTTCCTAACTTTTGATGTGGTTATTTAATTGGTTTGGGGGATTTCTGAATAAAGAGCACAATGTTTTTATTTGATAGTAATGATTGATAAATAGTTTTTATATTGACTTTGATGAACAGACACACACTTGTACAGTGTTTTATTCAAGAACATATTTACATGATTTCATCATTTAATGTACATTTAATGTTTCGAGATATGAAGAAAAAAATAGTTTCCTTTTATTTTTAGATATTTTATTGTAAAGACAAACTTTGATAAATCAGTCACTGTCAAACATTTGCTACATATTTTTTCTTACTTTTTTTTCCCAGAAAAATATATTTATTACAGTATGATATGTCAACTCTGTTATGGACAGCAAAGATAGGGTGGAAACAAAGCTAACAGAGTAAATAATTTTTTATTTCATTACATAAACTGTCTTAATCCACTATTACTTCGGATTGAGATATTTCTTTTAAAATACACAAAAAGTGAAAGAATAAAAGGGCGCAATAAAACACAAATTTATTTATATTATATTGAGAACACTGGTCACAGATGGGGATTCAATCTGCTGCTTAAACTGGGAGAAGTCCAATGAGTTCTGAGAAGTCCTGGTACACAGGCTAAAGCATTCATTAGAAACTTCCTGTTTTCATTAGAAAACACAGCATGAAAACGTTAGCTATGCTAAGAAAATAATAATCAGTGGTTACTTCGGGCCAATCTAGCTTCATAGGAAATATTTCTCTGTTGTTTAGAAGCTAGTTTCTGGCTACAAAGTCAAGTAATTCTGCTTGTAAAAATTGTTTTCTTTTATTCTTACCTGTGAAAGGTAATGCCAATTAATCCAGTTTGTATTTTAAAACGGTTGAAACAAGTCTACTGCCACATACAAGATGGACTCAGCGCTCAATGAGGTGTCTACATATTCATGTATTAGATAGCTAGTCATCTTTAGCAAACATTACCTGTATCCAGGGGCGCCATATAGGAGGAAAAGTTCCAAGGGTACCGGGCCAACAGGGGGCCCTCCACAATTATTATTATTATCTTTTTTTTTGGTCATAGAAATAAAAAGAAAATGGGGCCTTGTCAATTACAAAATTAATTATATTGTGTTTTCTAAAATTGTTTTTAGCAGTAAAAATTAAATGTTACCCTCCCAGGCCAAAATGTTCATATTTGCCCTGAACACCCCCCTGGATCTGCATGAAATGGTTGTTCCTGCTTGGAGCGCTTGACCGTGACGGTGATCAGCAGCAGTCAGTAGAAAACAAGAACGACTGTGGCGGTTACTATGCTGCTAAGAAAAATGATAAAATCAGGTTTTCAAAATAAATAAAAATAGAGAGAGGGAGAGAGAGCAAAAGGCAAGAGTGTCGATTTATAACCCAGTTTTTCTCCAAGAGAGGAGGGTAGACTGTGTGAGATTATCAACCATTTAGCATAGTTAGCTTAGCTACAGGCTACTGTTTGCCTCCTTTTCACTAGCATTTAATGAATTAAGAAAAGAAATGATCAACATATTCATATATTGAGTTTGTCCCTGTACCTTTTGCCACTTAACAACAGATGAGTCAGTCAGCAGCAACTCTAACCCACGTCCCTCCTGACCCGTCCTCTCCTGAGTGAAATTAAAGCTGCAGTATGTAACTTTTATAAAACAATTTTTGAGAATATTTGTTAAACCTGTCATTGTGTTGTGACAGTATGGCATGAGAGATAATCTGTGAAAAATCAATTTCCTCTGCCTTCTCCCAGTACTATCTAGAAACAGCTAATCGGAGACAGGAGAGTTTTAGTGCTGTCAATCACAATCTCATGTGGCTGCTCATCCCTATGCTGTAGCTAGCGCAGCCTGTTGTGAATGCTTAGTCTAGTTAGCATATCTGCTAATGACAGCAAATAAACATTTTTCCTGTAATGATAAGTTGTTTCTCCACCATTAGCATATTTAGCAGTGAGTGAATGAGGTTGATTGACGGCACTAAGACCCTCTTACTGGTTCTGATTGGTTGTTTTGGTCAGAACGTTGCATTACATTAGCCAGTAATAGCAGCTCAGGGAGCAGGTGGAGGAGATTGATTGTTTTCACAGATTATCTGTCTCATAACAAACTGTCACCACATGGTGACAGCTTTAACAAATATGGAGAAAACATAATTTTATTAAAGTTATATACTGCAACTTGAATAAAATGCAACTACATAGTACTTTTTGAGAAGTCTGGATTGCTTCATGTATATTTTGCATGTTGCCTATGACTGTTGCTCATGGGGAGAGACATTTCAGTAAACTAAAACTTATAGAAAAAATTTAAGCAACCTACTTGCACACTGTATGTGGACTGTATGTAAAAGTCATGAGCAGTAAATATTGTGCTAGTTATCAATATTGGACCAAAGAAAGCAAAGCAGTTGCAAGCCTTTAAAATTGTGACGCATTTTATAGGTCAGATAGACTCAAAAAATTGTAACAGCAGCTGAGTGGGGGGGCCTAAATTAATTTTTTGTCATGGGGCCCAATATTCTTGGCAGCGCCCCTGCCTATATCCAGCAGCATTCCTGAACTCGGTCTGTTAGTGTGGGGGGGGAAATGTGCAAAGTTCTTTGCGTTTTGCTGGTTTGCTGCCATGATTCTAACACACACCCGAGTAGCTCTGCACAGCAACAGCAGGTCTACTTCGCTGTTGCACAGGTGTGTTAGCACTCATGTTGCGTTTAAAAGCAGTTCGGAAAAACGGGTTACGACGTGTTAACAACAGATTAAACAGTTTTAACTGCTGAAAAAAGTGACAGGAGGCACAGATATAGGAAGTGCAGGCGCTCCTATTGTATCAAATCGATATAGGAATAACAGAGAGTTGGCCACTTTAAGGTGGTAAGAACAAACAGCTTCCAGTCCAGGGAGGGCACAGTTGACTCTGTGGGCGGGCAACGCCCATCCTGCCGGGCCTGATTTTTTGGATACCTTATTCTAAGTTTTTTATCTTTTTACACCGATTACGTTAGTGAAACCTTTTTTTGTGTGTGTCTAAACATAGCAGCACACAAGGAGCGACTCGACCACGGCCTCTCAGCGGCGGTTTGTCAGGCTGCTGGCGTCCCTGAAACATCTGAGGAGATGTAATGGCACCTGGAGCTAACAGTTGATTGATTATGGATATACTACAATCAAGCTGAGGATCGCTAGCAGTTGATCGTTTATGGATATACTACAATCAAGCTGAGGATCGCCAGCAATTGATCAATTATGGATATACTACAATCAAGCTGAGGATCCCTTCAATCAAGCTGAGGATCCCTTCAATGAAGCTGAGGATCGCTTCCGTCAAGCTGAGGAATCGCTACAAGGTGCCTGGCGGATCCGCCCAACCCATCAAAGGTTGGTTAAGTCAAAGAACTGTTCCAATGGCGGGTCCAGAAGACATCTCAGGGTAGGAGCTGTTGCGAGTTTTGCTACGCTGCTGATGCTAATGCTGTTTGTTGAAGGCCAACGCTAGGCCTGGTTTGGTTTGATTCTCTGCTGAGAGTCAATGAGCTGAGAAGGATTCTGATGTTGTAAATCCTTCTGTCTTTGCTGTGGTCTTGTGACCTATGGAGGTTTAGGTGCAACTAGAATCTGAAGTCAGTTCAGTAAAAAGAAGGATGGGTGCCAAGGACTTGGCAAATACAGTTTAGAGGTTGTAGGAAGTGATTCATCTTAGGCTTTGTAAATACCACTATACCTTGATAACATACCTACTTATTAGTACTATTATAATGTGGCTATGTTGACATTATAGCTGCATTAGGATAATTATCTTTCCAATGAATATCAAATTCGTTTTTGGGTGAAGATGAGGTCTTTATATTTCAACATAAATATTTTTTTATATTTTTGTACCTACTTAATATTTAGTTTGAAATTTAGGGTCCATACTTTAATAATTCAATAAGTCAAACAAATTTACGCTCCGTTTAAACGTGAAAACCGATTAATTTTTTGCGCCGAAACAATGCGTGGCATCGTGCAATTTCGTCATGCGATTTCATTCCTTCTGGACGACAACAAAGAGATCTGCTGGAGCTGACTTAATTTCTTCTGGATCTGCTGGAGCTGCAGGCCGGAGGTCACAGAGGTAATGTTCACACTGTAATCCACCATCTCTTATTTGCAGGTTTTCAGCTGAACTCCATGTTTTCCTTCTGGAGAAGATGGACTGGGACCTGTCCTTCAGTATTTGTTTGTTTTTAACCCATTTTCTCTCCTAGACTAAGCAACTGGCAGACTTTTTGTTGCAAATAACAATTTCTTTCTCATAGGTAAAGCACCAAAGCAGCTTCTACTACAACTAACTCTCTTTTCTCCAATAGAAACACTCCTGGAGCAGCTCTTTTTCTTTTTCTCTCTCTTTATTCTGTCCTTTCAAATCCCCTGGGGGTAGTGACAGATGGCCTTTCATACAGAGCCAACTTCTGGTTTTGCTGGAGGGTTCTTCCTGTTAAAGGGAAGTTTATCCTCTCCACTGTCACTACATGCATCCTAAATATGAGGCATTGATTTAGCTTACTTAACTGTTAACCAATTTAAATAATTGGTGAGGTGTTAGCCTTTTTTTTTTTTTTGAAAGTCTTCCTGTTGAAGGGAAGTTTTTCCTCTCCACTGTCACCACTTGCATCTTCAGTAGGAGGCCTTGCTTAAGCTCATTTTACCTTTAATGAAATTAAATAATTGGTGCAGTGTTTTTTGTTTTTTTTTGGAAAGTCTTCCTGTTAAAGGGAAGTCTTTCCTCTCCACTGTCACCAGATCGGATCCTCAGTATGAGTCATTGTTTTAGCTTAACCTTTAACCAATTTAAGTAGTTGGTCCAGTGTTAACCTTATTTTGGAAAGTCTTCCTGTTAAAGGGAAGTTTTCCCATTGTTGTTACCATGTGGGTCCTCAATAGGAGGCATTGCTTAAGCTTATTTATAATGGAATATACGTAATTGGTGCAGTATTCATCTTTTTGGAAGTCTTCCTGTTAAAGCGAAGTTTTTCTTCTCCACTGTGACCACATGTATCCTCAACATGAGATATTGCTTAAGCTTTCATAACTTTTAACGAATGTTTGATAACCGTTTTTCTTTTCCTTTGGAAAGTCTTCTTGTTAAAGGGAAGCTTTTTCTTTCTACTGTCACTACATGCATTTTTGAGGCATTGCCTAAGCTTACTTGTGTATCTTGGATTTAAATTGGTGCAGTGTGAACTTCTTTTGGAAAGTCTTCTTGTTAAAGGGAAGTTTTTCCTCTCCACTGTCACCGGATGGGATCCTCAGTACGAGTCATTGCTTTAACTTAACTTTTAAAGAAATTGCTGCAGTGTTAACCTTATTTTGGAAAATCTTCCTGTTAAAGGGAAGTCTTCTGGAAAGTCTTGTTACCACATGGATCCTTAGTAGGAGGCATTGCTTAAGCTTACTTGGTTCCTTGTTCACTTTTTAAAATTTATTTATATATATATATATATATATATATATATATATATATATATATATATATATATTTGGAATGTCTTCCTGTTAAAGGGAAGTTTTTTCTATCCACTGTCAGCATACATCTTCAGTATGAGTGTCTGCTTCAGCTTACATAACGTCTAATCAAAGTTTGATAACTGCAGTTTATCTTCCTGTTGAAGGGAAGTTTTTTCTTTTGGGGGAGTCTTCCTGCTGGGAATTTTTTTCACTCCACTGTCACCACATGCATCCTCAGTGTCTGTGGTGGTGGATGATAGTTTTGAGCTCGTGGTTGAGAATCTAAGGCATTGTCAACACCACATGGTATATGGACCGGGAAGCTATGGTATTTGGACCAGGAAGATTTGGACATGGTATTCGGACATGGTATATGGACTGGGAAGATATAGAAGCCGATCAACAGTTTTTGTTGAGATGGAATGACGACTCTGAAGACACCAGATGGCCTCAGACTGTGAAAGGCAGGAGCATGAATCCAACGGCAGGAAATGTAGTTTGCTACTTCCAGTAACCAATCCTAAAGGTTACAAAGTCATCGGATGAGTTCAAGGAATTTGGTAACAAATGAGTACAATGAATGGGACAATCCATTCTATGCACAATGGATTGAAAAGAAAAACACGGTAGAGTATTTGAAATGTGGTTCTGAACTTGGTTACAAAAGAGTAAAAGTGTGAAAGCAAGCCAGACCAAAGTGTAAAAGGCTTGGGTTACCCTTCAGTCGGGTGAGTGTGAAAACAAACCTAACAAACAGGTATCAAAGGGATAGGGTTACCCTTCAATCAGGTTTGTGTGAGAACGAACCCTGCCGACGGGTAACGGGTTAGCGATGCCCTTTGGCGGGGTTTGTGTGAGAACGAAGCCTTCCGACGGGTAAGGGGTTAGCGATGCCCTTCGGCGGGGTTTGTGTGAGAACGAATCCTGCCGACGGGTAAGGGGTTAGCGATGCCCTTCGGCGGGGTTTGTGTGAGAACAAAGCCTGCCGACGGGTAAGGGGTCAGTGTTGCCCTTCGGTCGGGTTTGTGTGAGAACGAAGCCTGCCGACGGGTAAGGGGTTAGCGATGCCCTTCGGTCGGGTTTGTGTGAGAACGAACCCTGCCGACGGGTAACGGGTTAGCGATGCCCTTCGGCGGGGTTTGTGTGAGAACGAAGCCTGCCGACGGGTAAGGGGTTAGCGATGCCCTTCGGTCGGGTTTGTGTGAGAACGAACCCTGCCGACGGGTAAGGGGTCAGTGTTGCCCTTCGGTCGGATTTGTGTGAGAACGAACCCTGCCGACGGGTAACGGGTTAGCGATGCCCTTCGGCGGGGTTTGTGTGAGAACGAAGCCTGCCGACGGGTAAGGGGTTAGCGATGCCCTTCGGTCGGGTTTGTGTGAGAACGAACCCTGCCGACGGGTAACGGGTTAGCGATGCCCTTCGGTCGGGTTTGTGTGAGAACGAACCCTGCCGACGGGTAAGGGGTTAGCGATGCCCTTCGGTCGGGTTTGTGTGAGAACGAACCCTGCCGACGGGTAAGGGGTTAGCGATGCCCTTCGGTCGGGTTTGTGTGAGAACGAACCCTGCCGACGGGTAAGGGGTCAGTGTTGCCCTTCGGTCGGATTTGTGTGAGAACGAACCCTGCCGACGGGTAACGGGTTAGCGATGCCCTTCGGCGGGGTTTGTGTGAGAACGAAGCCTGCCGACGGGTAAGGGGTTAGCGATGCCCTTCGGTCGGGTTTGTGTGAGAACAAATCCTGCCGACGGGTAAGGGGTTAGCGATGCCCTTCGGTCGGGTTTGTGTGAGAACGAACCCTGCCGACGGGTAAGGGGTCAGTGTTGCCCTTCGGTCGGATTTGTGTGAGAACGAACCCTGCCGACGGGTAACGGGTTAGCGATGCCCTTCGGCGGGGTTTGTGTGAGAACGAAGCCTGCCGACGGGTAAGGGGTTAGCGATGCCCTTCGGTCGGGTTTGTGTGAGAACGAATCCTGCCGACGGGTAAGGGGTTAGCGATGCCCTTCGGCGGGGTTTGTGTGAGAACGAAGCCTGCCGACGGGTAAGGGGTCAGTGTTGCCCTTCGGTCGGGTTTGTGTGAGAACGAAGCCTGCCGACGGGTAAGGGGTTAGCGATGCCCTTCGGTCGGGTTTGTGTGAGAACGAACCCTGCCGACGGGTAACGGGTTAGCGATGCCCTTCGGCGGGGTTTGTGTGAGAACGAAGCCTGCCGACGGGTAAGGGGTTAGCGATGCCCTTCGGTCGGGTTTGTGTGAGAACGAACCCTGCCGACGGGTAAGGGGTTAGCGATGCCCTTCGGTCGGGTTTGTGTGAGAACGAACCCTGCCGACGGGTAAGGGGTTAGCGATGCCCTTCGGTCGGATTTGTGTGAGAACGAACCCTGCCGACGGGTAACGGGTTAGCGATGCCCTTCGGCGGGGTTTGTGTGAGAACGAACCCTGCCGACGGGTAAGGGGTTAGCGATGCCCTTCGGCGGGGTTTGTGTGAGAACGAAGCCTGCCGACGGGTAAGGGGTTAGCGATGCCCTTCGGTCAGGTTTGTGTGAGAACGAACCCTGCCGACGGGTAAGGGGTTAGCGTTGCCCTTCGGCGGGGTTTGTGTGAGAACAAAGCCTGCCGACGGGTAAGGGGTTAGCGATGCCCTTCGGTCAGGTTTGTGTGAGAACGAACCCTGCCGACGGGCAAGGGGTTAGCGTTGCCCTTCGGTTAGGTGAGGTATTAATTTCGATTAATACTGCAGTATCAATTTTGGGTGGGTCACCTCAACTGACCCAGCCACGTCCCGACTGTTCCCTTCAATGACCGAAGGAAAAGGCCTTCATCGTCCATCAGCAGGGGAATAGGGGATTACCTCAGTGACCCTGTCATCGGGCTCAGAAGTTTTCCTCAAGAAATTCTGCAGGTATTTTGCTGTTATTTAAGAGGTCTTTTGAGTTTTTGAAAAGTGATGATTTCAGAGTTGTTAAAGGGTTTGACCTTAAACTTGCAGCCATGTTGTCTTTCTGTCCTGTTGTCTTCAGGAATCCTCCTGGATCATCTGGTTTTTCATCTCGGATTTCGCCCTTCATCGGACCCCCGTCGACCAACGGAAAAGGCCCTCATCTCCCCAACAACGACGAAAGAGGCCTCATCGCCTCCCCCCTCTCTCTCCCCTGCTGATGGATGACGTTAATTACCCTACCATCGGTCTCGGTACTCTTCCTTAAGAAATGCTGCAGGTATTTTGCTGTTTGATATTTTGCAAGTGTGAGTTTTTAAAAAGTGACTACTCATTGAGTTGTTAAAGGGTTAAACCTGCATCCAACCTGTTCTCCTGTCCTGTTGTCTTTGAGGAACCCTCCTGGATCATTGCTCCAACGACAACGGAAAAGAACCTCATCGCCACCCTGCTGATGGATGACCTTAGCGACCCTGCCATCGGGTTCAGCAGTCTTCCTCAAGAAATGTTGCAGGTATTTTGCTGTTAAGTGATATTTGCGTGTTTTTAAAAAGTGAAAATTTCATTCTGAGTTAAGGATTGACCTTAAACCTGCACCTGTCTTGTTGTCCTTCAGGAAACCTACTGGATCATCTTGTTTTTGTCTCAGATTTTGCCCTTCATTGGCCCACGGAGTAAAATGCTGAACTTAAGACATTTATCAAAATGACTTCAGTTTTTCTTTTTTTTCCTCTCTCTCTTTCTACCAAAAACTGGATAATTCTTCAGTCTGGTACTTTGGCCTCATCTAGTCATTTTTAATTTAAAAAAAAAAATTGACAATTTTGTCTAGAGACTTCATAAATATTTTTTTTATTAGTATAATTATTTTAGATAATTGAATGTCTTCCAATTTCAGTGTTAAATGTTAGAATTTAATGTTTATTGATTTTTGAGAATGTTTTCCTGCATCATTTTAGTGTTACCATGGTTATGGCATTGATTATGGAAAGGCTTAGACTGATTTATTGTGATTTGTCTGTATTTATGCTGCTGTTTGTCATTTTTTGTTTCTACTACATTATTTATTTCAACTGTTTTTGTTTTCTCAGTTATTTTTCTTTCCACAGACTTAAGGCCTTGTCAACACCACATGGTACTCCACTTGGTCTGGTGTTCTGATTGGCTGTGGTTTATTCCTATAGGAGAGCATTGGCTGACACGAGTTCACGAATCAGTTGACCTGTTGAGTCTCTGCTCTGTCTTCTCTCAGCTCCAGTTGGTCATGGCCAGATGGCTGCTGGTACTGAGCCCGGTTCTGGTTCTGCTGGAGGTTTCTTCCTGGTAGAGGGGAGTTCTTCTTCTCCACTGTTGCTACATGCATGCGCTGTATGAGGGACTGCTGTAAAGCCAACAACTCAACACAAGCAATTTGCTGTTGCCCCCTGCTGGTCAGATCGAGTGAATGCTGTAAGTAATGACTCCAGACAATCTGCTGGTTTTGTTTGGTATAAACTTTTTAAACTACTTTAATAATGAACTGAGCTTATTGTACTAGCAATTGGAGTACGTATGATTGAACTAAAATTATTTCAAAGTGCATTGAGACAACATTTGTTGTGAATTGGCAATATATAAAATTTAACTTTCAAACTAACAAATAAGCCCCAACAAAAAATATAAAAAAACAAACAAAAACCCCAGCAACCAATACAAAAAAGTTCAAAACCCCCAAAGTAGATATCAAAACATTCAAAACCCCAAAAGTAGATGCCAAAACATTCAAAACTCTAAAAGTAGATTTCAAAACCCCAAAAGTAGATACCAAAAACAATCCAAACCCCAAAATTAGATATCAAAAGGTTCAAAGCTTGTAAGCAAAACGTTAATTCACAACAATGTTGTCAAGGCATTTTACAAAAAGTCATTTCAATTTAGTCAGACTACTATTGGTCCAAGTTATCAATTTATTAGGTCCAGTTAATTATAAAGCAGTTTAAAGCGTTTGTACCAAACAAAACCCAGCAGATTGTGTGGAGTCATTACTTACAGCATTCACTCCTCCTGACCAGCAGGGGGGGACAGCAAATTGCTTGTGTTGAATTTTTGACTTTACAGCAGTCCTTCAAACAGGGCATGCATGTTGTGACAGTGGAGAAGAAGAACTCCTTTCTAACAGGAACAAACCAACAGCAGAACCAGAACGGGGCTCAGTACCAGCAGCCATCTGCCATGATTGACTGGAGCTGAGAGAAGACAGAGCAGAGACACAACAGGTCAACTGATCAGGAGAACTTTCCATGTTTGTGGAAATCAAAAGGAGAGGAAGAACGGTTAGGTGATGGCAGCATCATGTCAGCTAATGCCCTTTTCCAGGAAGCAACCACAGCTAATCAGAAAGCCAGACCAGGTGTAGTTTCTATGGAGAGAAAAATAACAGATGATTTTTTTCTGTCCTTACAGAACAGTGCTGCTTTAATTGTTTGTGTGCTAGAAGTGAGCTAAGGTGGAATAATTCATTTATGCCAGGTTGTAAATATTTATTATGAAGCAGGTCAAAGAGTATTCAGTGTTGCAACGGCTGTTAATTAATGGGGATGCTCATTGTTGCTTTCATATCTTGTCTGTTAACGGTCGTCCTCAATAAAGAAACCTGCAAAAAGTGTGTTAAATAGAGCATGTTGGTAGCAATATTATGTGACATATATGAAGCTGTGTAATGTTAGTGTATATTAAGCATATCATTTAGTAACCTGCACAGCTCGGTTCACTAGACACATTGTGGCCGTGTTGCATTTAATAAACAGACTGTCATAAAACGTATTAATGCGCAATAAAAGTTTGTGGTGATCTCTATTTGTAGATGTCCTTATTTAATTTCAATAAAAACTTGTTTACGGTTTCATTCTTAAAAACACCTCTGAATTTTAAATATTTTTAAAGGATATTCTAATAAAATAGATTAGTGCATACAACTGCGATAGCTTTTCATTTTAAAAGGATAGGATATTCTGACGAAGGAAGTGATATTTTTGTGGTTTTATCGTGTATAAGTTGTTCCAATGCTAAGCTAAGCATAACTTCTAAGCTTCGGTCTTGTCACTCAAAGAATGTTATCTTTAGGCCTGTCGCAATAAATAATAAATCAATTAATTGCACAATAAATTAAAACTATCATTTTAATTATCAGCTTTATCGTTTCTTCCGGCCTTGTTCCCTTTCTGTTGATGACACTGAATGAAAAAAGGCTCAACTCCACTGACTCTCCCTTCCTCATTTCCTTAGTGTAATGCTCAGATCACAAGACACGATCTTAGAGCTGTCGGCCGATTGTCGGCCCATTTTCAAAACCTGAGAGATCAAACATTAGCCGTTATACCACCAGGTATAACGTTTCTATTGGGTTCGATGTGCCGTGTGGTGTCCAACAATGGGCACAAAATAATGGCTACAAGTCCAGTTAACTCATTTTAAAACCAGGCATTAATCAATGCTTTACTACAATCTACCTGCATTGGATGTGGCTAGTGTTAGTCCTGACTGAATGAAAATCAATCTAACCTATTTATGTCACGTTGACGAAGAACAGCTGAAAAGTTACCGGGTTTATCAACTGCGGTAGCAATTTCACTACCGCAGTTAGCGAACTTAACTCCTCCCCTTGTCATTTCTATATTATCGTTTATCGCAATAATTTTTGAGACAATTAATTGGTAAGCAAAATTTGTTATCGTGACAGGCCTACCAATGATAATATTTAACAATAACACAACCCGCTATAGTTTTCGGTTTGTAAACATGACGGTAGACGTTTTAGACGGGTAGCACTGACAGACGTAGCTATCAATCCTTGCTACTATAAGAAAATCTGACGAGGTAGCACAGATAGAATAACGGCAATGATTAAAAGCCCCTCACTTCTTCACCTCTCCTCCTGTCATTCTCCACTCCCCCACAGGTAGCTTGAGAACGCATAATGATGAGAAAATTGACTGAAATATGACAGTAGAGACAACTTTTAAAGATACTTGTAACATTATCATGTTTCTTAACCATGTAAGCCCTAAAATGGTGGGTTTTATTTTGCTGATGAATTGAAATAAATACGGTTTTGACACCTTTATTGTGACAAAGGAGTCGAACGTTTTACAGTCAGTTTCTAATGAATATGTTCTCTGCTAGTGGTTTACAATTCCCCGCTTTTTCTTTTAAAACCATAATAGTTTAACGCATGAGAAAACAGAGACCCATTATGTAGAAAATGTTATATCACCCTTAACTGTCCAGTGTTACTATATAGGAGGGGATGCATTTAAATTTCTGAGCCTGTCAATATCTGCATCCCCTTGGTTTGTCCTGTTGATATGAAACTCATACCTTTAGCTCAGAGAACAAGTGTGATTATGTCGGAAAGGTGAAATCCCTCTTAACTCTTTATTTCTCCAAGTTAGCAGGGGGATGCATTTTTTTGGCAAAGCAAATTGTTAGACTGCCAATATCTGCATGCCCTATCTATTTCCCACAAATATTATCCTATTGATCACTTTTTTATTGTGGTTTGACTTCTGTCTTTTTAACCTTCTCAACACAAAATTAATGTCATTCAGCTGTGAGGATGAAGAGAAGATGAAGAATCAGGACAGACAGGCAAAGGCAACAGGTCGGTCTAATATTAGGTGGAAGTTAGAGAACAGCTACTTAACCCCAAGCGATAATTTTATTTATTTATTTTTAAACTGTATCAAGATCTATAATTTTAATATAATGCTTTTTTGACCATATGACTTAGCAGAGAACAACACAGACAAGGGTTGAAGGAGACGGACATGAGCTCAGTGATAGTATTTGCTGTAGAGGAGACGAGTGATGACCTCAGGTAGAAATATTTAAATTAAGGAGGCAACAAAAACCTATATACCATGATGGTTTGAATTTAATTACTGTATTTTATAAGCGCATGTATAAGGAAGAACTGTTTTCTGACAGAAATATTACATTTGAGCAAACAAATACTCTTACTTTACAAGTGAAGCAGTTAAAGCAGGGATGTCAAACTCATTTTCGTTTTGGGCCAAGTCACGATCATGAATTCTCTTAAAGGGCCGGTTGTGCCGGAATGTATTGATAAAACCTGTTCACATTTTTAAATTCTTAAAATTAAATATTATTGAACATATTTTTCAGTGTTTGTGGTACTAATTTGGAAATATTTGCGCTTATTTATGACGGTAAATGCGACTTTTTATCACTCGTTGTATGGATTATAAACTACAATCTGACATCAATCAAGGCTGAGGCAGCTGTTTAGTACAAGTAAGAAAGTTTTTGACAATTGTTTGAGAAAAATCTGCAATAAACGCAATTATGTATTAAAAAAAGTGCATGAATTTGATTTTGCATGAAATTCCATGATAATTCTCAAGAAACTGGAGGGACTAATTGATATAAGTTGGCAGTAAACAGATATAAACTGCATTGATTTGCTTGATAACATAATATTTAAGCACACTTAGTGCTTAGTCTAGAATCTAGAGGGCCACATAAAAAGCTATGGTGGGCCAGATTTGGCCCATGGGCCTTGAGTTTGACACATGTGAGTTCAAGTATGATGGACAGAAAGAGACATTAAAATGCTAAAGCAAACTTTAATCAAAAGTAGCAAAAATATCAAGGTTCCACATAAATAGTTGGAATTCTGTGATATAGAAAAGCAAAACACGACAGCATCCTTTCAAATAAATCATGTCAATACAGATAAATGAATTATGTTTATTTAGCCAGACAAAACCGATGGTTTCATCAGATTAAATGAAGTAAAAACACTTTTGCAAAGTACCTGATTTTTTAAACTAATATTAAATGTTTTTGTTGCTCAAAATTTGGCAAAGCAGATTGTTATGCACTGTTAGCTATCTACCCCCTTCTCTTGCTTCTACGCTTCCCACCTCTACATCTACATGATTTTCTCATCTTGCCTCCTTTTCCACGTCTACGTGATTTTCTCATCTTGCCTCCTTTTCCACATCTACGTGATTTTCTCATCTTGCCTCCTTTCCCACATCTACGTGATTTTCTCATCTTGCCTCCTTTTCCACATCTACGTGATTTTCTCATCTTGCCTCCTTTTCCACATCTACGTGATTTTCTCATCTTGCCTCCTTTTCCACATCTACGTGATTTTCTCATCTTGCCTCCTTTCCCACATCTACGTGATTTTCTCATCTTGCCTCCTTTTCCACATCTACGTGATTTTCTCATCTTGCCTCCTTTCCCACATCTACGTGATTTTCTCATCTTGCCTCCTTTCCCACATCTACGTGATTTTCTCATCTTCCCTCCTTTTCCACATCTACGTGATTTTCTCATCTTCCCTCCTTTTCCACATCTACGTGATTTTCTCATCTTGCCTCTTGTCCCACATCTACGTGATTTTCTCATCTTGCCTCCTGTCCCACATCTACGTGATTTTCCCATCTTGCCTCTTTTTCCACATCTACGTGATTTTCTCATCTTGCCTCCTGTCCCACATCTACGTGATTTTCTCATCTTGCCTCCTGTCCCACATCTACGTGATTTTCCCCATCTTGCCTCTTTTTCCACATCTACGTGATTTTCTCATCTTCCCTCCTTTTCCACATCTACGTGATTTTCTCATCTTGCCTCCATTCCCACATCTACGTGATTTTCTCATCTTGCCTCCTTTTCCACGTCTACGTGATTTTCTCATCTTGCCTCCTTTTCCACGTCTACGTGATTTTCTCATCTTGCCTCCTTTTCCACATCTACGTGATTTTCTCATCTTGCCTCCTTTCCCACATCTACGTGATTTTCTCATCTTGCCTCCTTTCCCACATCTACGTGATTTTCTCATCTTGCCTCCTTTTCCACATCTACGTGATTTTCTCATCTTGCCTCCTTTCCCACATCTACGTGATTTTCTCATCTTGCCTCCTTTCCCACATCTACGTGATTTTCTCATCTTCCCTCCTTTTCCACATCTACGTGATTTTCTCATCTTCCCTCCTTTTCCACATCTACGTGATTTTCTCATCTTGCCTCTTGTCCCACATCTACGTGATTTTCTCATCTTGCCTCCTGTCCCACATCTACGTGATTTTCCCATCTTGCCTCTTTTTCCACATCTACGTGATTTTCTCATCTTGCCTCCTGTCCCACATCTACGTGATTTTCTCATCTTGCCTCCTGTCCCACATCTACGTGATTTTCCCCATCTTGCCTCTTTTTCCACATCTACGTGATTTTCTCATCTTCCCTCCTTTTCCACATCTACGTGATTTTCTCATCTTGCCTCCATTCCCACATCTACGTGATTTTCTCATCTTGCCTCCTTTTCCACGTCTACGTGATTTTCTCATCTTGCCTCCTTTTCCACGTCTACGTGATTTTCTCATCTTGCCTCCTTTTCCACGTCTACGTGATTTTCTCATCTTGCCTCCTTTCCCACGTCTACGTGATTTTCTCATCTTGCCTCCTTTTCCACGTCTACGTGATTTTCTCATCTTGCCTCCTTTTCCACGTCTACGTGATTTTCTCATCTTGCCTCCTTTTCCACGTCTACGTGATTTTCTCATCTTGCCTCCTTTTCCACGTTTACCTCCTTCTTTCACCTCTTCACCTTTCTTCCCCTTTTGCCTCGTTTTGCCCTTTCTTGGTTCCTGTCCACCCATGACATCAATCATCCCTCCACCCTCATAATCTTGGTTAGTGTCAGTGATTGTGCCTATGTCAGACTCGTTATTTAAACCTGAAATTGTGCTTTCATCACTTCCTGCAGGCGGCTCTGTGGCACCTACTGCTGTCTCTTCGTTGACATCTGATTCCATTGTATCTGCAACGCAGGATGGTGCAACATTATCGCCTGCTTTGCAGTTTGTGCACTGAAAAGAATCGCTTTGCTCATAACAACGGAATATGTTTTCAAGCCCAAACTTTGAAACCTCTTGCTCTTTGAACATTGCAGCCCTCTCAAGCGTGTCAGCATCAGCAACATCAGCTACTTTAGAAAACACAAAAGCATAACTCTTCCAGTTCTGAACAATTTTACTGATCTTGTTGTCAATGCCATGTGCATCAGGGTAGCCTTCAGAGTAGACGATGAGGACGTTACCATCACTGCATTTTATGAGGGGCTGTATTTTCTCTAGAACATGGGCCAGCGCTCCAGACTGGGCAGCTGCAACAACCCTCGTGCCTTGGTACCCTTGACCCGTTGAAATAGCTTGTTTCACTGCATCTGCAGGGTCATCCTTAAGAACTTCTGCAAGACTGCTTAAGTCTAGGTTCACAGGGATGTTGACAACCAGACTGTAGCTGTCACCCAATTCATACCTATCAAAAAGACACACATAAATGATCAATATTCCAGTTCATATCAGCTGATAATTTGACAAGATAAAAAAACCTTGAGTCAATCTGACAACTGCATTTTATTGCAGCAAATACCTGCAAACTACAAGTTATCATTATATTAAAATGAATTTGCTTATATTGTTTTTAAATTGTTTATTATCATTACTATAAGTCAAATTGATGAGTTTTTTTCGTCATTTCTACATAGCAAAGCTATAATGTATGACAAGGATCATTGTACAGTTCCAGAAGTCAAAAATTTGTTTGAAAAACTGAAATTTTTTAGAAATTTTTGAGTTTCAAAACTATTTTTTGTAATATTCTAACTTTTTTTTTTACAGAAAATTTCAGAGTTTGATCTCAACAATTTTTAATTTTGGGCAGAAATGTAATGACCCTGATAAACTGATGCACATAACACAGTTATTTCAAAATACTTACTTTTAGCATGAAAAAGATTAATAAAAGTATCAAAAATATTCATCAAACAAAATCAAGTGTTTTAAAAAGCACTTTGTATTTTTTAAAACATAATTATATCAACAATGGTATAGCAAGGACTAAATTAAGTGGTTGTTTATTTTAAGAAATAAGCTAAATAAATAAATAAAAAAGCTGATCCTTCCCAGATTCCTGTGTTAATCAAATCTCTGCCCAAACTTGGTAAGAAAATAAAAAATTATAAGTCCATGAAAGTTCTGAAATACCACGTGATGCCACCAGGTGGCGGAAACGTCAATTAAAGTAACATCTTAAAATTTTAATGAGGTGTATCATCCAGAGCGGGGGTCTACATTTCCAGTGCCTCTGTCCTACAACCTTAGGATGCATCCCTGCTTCAACATCTCAATCACAAGGTTTAATTACCTCCTTAGCATGTCAGCAGGTTTTTATAAGCAACTCATTTGATTCAGGTGCAGGACAGTGGCATCAGAGCAGTGGCATTTGGCCAGAGTGTGGCTAAAGCCACGATTCTCCAAAACACTGTAGGTGATTTAATTACTATTTTCTTTGAAGTTAAATGGAGTGTGGATAAAGCAAGACAGATGATAAACCATTAAAAATGATTGTTGTGATTTTAAGTGCAGAACGTATCCAACTCAGCGTAATGTTCTGTCACCTTCTGGCCTTTTATGGCTAAATTGTTGCTCTTCCACAAAATCTGTACAAAAGAACTGCAACTCTTTTGCCTGAATCATAAAGTACGTTATGTCAGAACTTATTCAGCATATGTGTTTCTGTCTATCTTTTAGCACATTAACTCTGTTTTGGAAAAGCCAGAAAGAACTAAAAGGGAGTGTAAAAAATTTGTTTGCGAAATTGAGCAAGTTATTTTGGATTTTGACATTTCCTTTTCTAATGCAATATTTCAAAATGCAAGTAAAAAAAATGTTGATAGAAACGCAATCACTGACCCTTTTTCTATATTAGTTTTATTATTTTTGTTTTTCAATTGAGAGAGTCACTCTATATAATTTTAACTTTCCCTAAAATAATAATTTATGATGCTTTTCAGTGCACTCTGTAGCCTTTTTTGCAGCGATCTTGCAAAATCCAAGCATCTAAGTTGGCTCTGCATCGCTACTGCTCTGGTTTTTTAATTCAACAAATTGAATTACAAATAACCTGTAAATAAGTTGATGCAATCCCATATTCTTGAGGATAAAAGACACAAGAAACAATGAAAACTGATTTAAAACTTACTCATTTTTGAGATTTTGTATAATGTCGGTTAGCCAGGCCTCGTCTACAGCGGCTAGACTGCATTGAGGAGACAGGAAGACGGCCAGAACCAGAACCACCCAGCACAGGACAGCCATCTGAATGGATCACATCCAACATTAAGAAAATAATAAAATCATGTAACCAAGTTCATGACAAGTGATGCAATGATTATACTTTGATATGTAAATTCAAGTATCATTTTACCGTTAGTTTTAAATAGGTTTCTTTGTCTCATCAGTTTTAGAGGTTAACCTTTAAAACTCTTGACCAGGGATGTCTTGTCCCTGATCAAATAAATTTGAAAATATAAATAAATTGATAGTTTTACCTTCCTGCTGAGTTCCAGAGGAATCTGCCAGCTCCAAGTCTGATGACATGAAATAAAAATACAAGGTTTTATAGTTCAAAATTTTAAAAAAATATTGTATTACTCCTGTTAGACCACATTTATCTGTATTAGAGATTATTTATTTAATGGCAAATTGAGTTATTGGTTAAAAATGTATGAAATTTTAAACTACTTTTTTGCAATTGAAAGCTTTCTAATTTTTTCACAAATAATGAGTATGCAACTCAAACATAATCCAAGCTGTTGTGCATTTTTAGTCAAGAAATTGTTACATTGTTATAATAATAAAACAGTTATTTTTTTTTATTGTTACCTCTCGTTTAGATGCACAAGGAGTCGTCCACTTTTTCTGGGTGCTATTGCCAGTTCTTCTATAGTGATGCTCGGACAGGAAGCGTTTTTTATTATATGTATGAACAGGAAATGAACACCTCATTGAACAACGCCTGCAAATTTGGCCAAACCTATCACACTTGAATCGGCTAAAGCATTGATAGAGGCATTTACTAGAATTGTGCTAAAATAATGGATTGCTCAAAAATATCTTACTTGTGTTTAGCAAGAAAAAAAAGTTTTTATCATACTCCTTCTCAGGGTCTTGGTATATTTGGAGTAATAAGAATATATGCACGATGAATAATCCTCTTTCAATTATTTGTATTTTGTACCACTTAACTCAGGGAAGAGGAACTTAAAAAGGTGTAAAAGTATTTCACTTAAAGCAATACATTTGCAAATCATTCAATAAAGGCGTCCTTGCACCAAAGTGTTAATGGTCATAAGTTTGCATATATTATTACCCGACATTTTCACAGATCTGCTATGTGTTTGAAGTTTTATAGCATGGAGTATATCAATAGGATTATTATACTTCAGTGGTCTTTCTAGTCAGCAGATCTCAATCCATCAGATCAGCTTTGACATGATATTGTCCATATCAACATATTGTTGATCGCAACCTTCAGTATTACTGCACATCGCTTGTTTTACTAATATCAGTCAGAATGCATGTGATGCAGCAAAATATGTCCTAAAATGCAACAACGGCTGCATTAAACTTCTGCATTTGTGCATGTTGGTTGTTTAGAAAAGCAGTTTAATCTCCATGCTGATTAAAAATTACTCAATTAACACTAAATGTGTGTTGTAGAATCAACAGATTTAACATAAAATCACCCTCATACTAGATGTCAAAAAACATTCTTATATGAATGCTGCTTTAAATGATTAGCTTTACAACTACATTAAAAATATACAAGATAATTTTTTGAAGGATTACAATATGTGAAGGGCAAGGCTGGAGAAAGAAATTGATTTTGTGCAACACTTAGTTTGACCCGGCTTGCAATACTGCTGTGGTGGTTCCAAAAAACGGCTCAGAATCTCAACTTGAAAATTTATTTTCATTGCGGGTCATTGTGTCATTCAAGTTGTGCATGACGTCAGAATGTAAAGAATATCCCTTCAAAACAACTGTGAATAATATCGTTCACACCGAGGCTTCCCTCTGGACTTCCTCTGCTGCCAGCTCCAAGGGTCCACTCTGGACCACTTCCGTGTCTCAGCGTTCAGACCCAGACCCTCTGCGTTCCTCCCGAGACCGAGACCCTCTGCGTTCCTCCCGAGACCGAGACCCTCTGCGTTCCTCCCGAGACCCCGACCCCCGAGACCCTCTCTGTTCCGACCGAGACCCTCTCTGTTCCGACCAAGACCCTCTCTGTTCCTCCCGAGACCGAGACCTCCTGCGTTCCTCCCGAGACCGAGACCCTCTGCGTTCCACCCAAGACCCTCTGCGTTCCACCCGAGACCCCGACCCCAAAAACCGAAGGCAATGGCAGAGAAAAGGTTGTTTTTACTTCGGGTTATAAAACGGTTTAAAATGAGCCTTCAGTTGTTCTGCAGAGGCTTCACTTTAGCAAAACTGTAGAATCCAAGTGAAGCATCAGGCTGAGTCTTTGATATTAAAACTACAGTCTTAATAATGAAAGAAATGTTAAAAAAATTATGGATCATATCAGCTTATTCTGAACCCTGTAGAGCACAAGTCAGTTGTCACCAGTGTTGGGTAAGTTACTTTAAAAATGTAATCCGTTACAGTTACAAGTTACCTTGTTTAAAATGTAATTGTAGTGTAACTTTTTCGATTACTTTTAAAAAGTAATGTAACTAATTACTTTTGATTACTTTTTGATTACTTTGAGGTTTTAATGAGTATTGACCCATGTTCAACATTTAATTTTTGAGAACTGAGTGGGAACCTTAAAAGAGCACTAAGCTTAGAGGCAATTGCTGACAGGCAATCACAGGAGGTCCACAAGAAGAGATGCCAGCACCAGGCCTGTAAGATTTTCTCAGACTCCTCTCATCGGGCCATACTCTTTTCTGCTCCTCTCCCAGGCTCTACCATTTACGCAGTTTGCAGACTAACACAAGCAGGTTCAGAAACCACTTCTTTCCTACAGCGGTCACCTTATTGAACTCTTCCCAAAGACCAGTCTTTCCTTCCCCTCTATCCATACCTTACTGTACCATCCCAACATTTGTACAGTGTTCCTCTTCAATTCACACCTGTATAGCCCTATCTACAGTGGCTCTGCACATACATGCATTTCCCTAGGGGTAATTTATTTATTCTGCTGCACAAATCTATCAACCATCTTTCCTTACCCTAGCTGTGAATAACTGCATTTTATCTCTAAATACTGCATGCTGTACAATCTGCACACGTTGCACTTGATTAGATGCCAAACTGCATTTCATTACTTCATACATGTGCAATGACAATGAAGTGCTCTAGTTTAGTAATAAATAAGCAAAGTAAGACTTTTACATCACATTTTATTTTTCTTGATTTTTTCTTTGCACACCCTTGCTTGTAAAATTAAACATGGCACAATACAGTGCATCAAGAATTAAGATGGACGATGGGTAGTCAAGTTAGTCATTGAACATTTAACAGTCAATGGAATGTTGACAAAAATAGAAGTGTTTGCAACATATCATTCAAAATCAAAACGGGAAAAACAATAGTTTTCCAAAATCACACAATCACTGTGTTAGACAAGCAAAACAACTGTGGACACTACGACGTAGTGTCAAGAGTTAAGTCACTTAACATTTGCATTTAAACACTCGATGCAATTAAACAAATGCAATTGAAACAAAATACACCTGAGTGTAGCAGCATTATAACTCTGGACACTGCTATTTAGTGTCATTTAGTGTCAAGAATGAAGTCAATCTGAAATCTGTTTGTTGTAACGGAGCAGTAGGACCTGCTCCATGTGGCTATCAGTCATTCTGTTTCGAGATGGAGTCAAAATTTTGCCACCTAGACGCTGGTGTGATCCTTGCTTGCTTCAAGGGGGGTTGAGTAGCTGCTGGGGTAGAACTGCCTGCCAGGTCATCTTCCCGAGTATCAGATGGACTAAACGTGCCTTTCAGAAGAACGCCTGGATGCTTCCTCTGAAAAGAGAGAGAGAAAAAAAGATAGAAGAAAAATATACTATAATTAATAATTATATGTTCAAAGTAGCATTAATTGGGGCCTGCCCATAGCAATGCATAAGGAGAGCAGTGACTGACTTGCGAAGCAAGTTATAAAATTCCACAAGCTAATGACTACTATTTAGCTAAGCTTAGCATTGATGCTAATTTTTAGCATCAGAACGCTGGGTCCAAACCGACGGGCACACTTTGGCAGGCCCCAGTTAAATTTCTTCAGGAATTTTCTAGTTTACTTTATGTTCATCATGAAAACCATAACACTAGCACATTGCATACAATGTCTCATGGGAAAGAATAGATTCCAACGTTTGTCATGCATCAACACCAAACAGTCAAATATTCGTAAAACAATACGCTTCGTCTATCAGTGAGTTGCACTTACCTCTAAATGTTTCCTCAGCTTTGACATAGATTGCTTCGACGAGGACAAGTTCTTGATAGCCGGCAAACACTTCTTGCACTGCACGGTTAAATTTGAGCCATTTTCACATATGTAAATGAAATGCTCCTTATATTTCCAGTGCTGGAAGGCTGTCATTTTTGATGCGCTGCTTGAGCTGAAATGGAACCGTCCGCTCGCTTGCTGTTCCTCCAGGAGGCTCCACCAGCACAGGATGGAACATCAGAGTGGCATTGCAGCTGGCAAATATGATAGAGACAAGGAGCCGTAGCGGGAAACGGCGATATAGGGCGCAAAGCAATAAAAATATCATTACATATTTCGCAAAGGTTTTTGTTCATATTTTTAAAAAAAATGTAACTAAATTTGTAATTCTTAATATTTTCGGAAGTAACTGTAACTGAATTACATATTTTCTCATTGTAACTGTAAGGAATTACAGTTACTCTTTTTTTGTAATTAAATTACATAACGTCGTTACATGTAATCCGTTACTACCCAACACTGGTTGTCACTATAGAGAGTTATCTTAACAAAGGATGCAAGCGTTTCCTAAAGTATTATGTGTAAGGGGCCATTGGTAAAAAGTCATTGGTGAGCTGGGGAATGTGCCCCTTTTTGGAGTTTGTACAAAACAAAAAGAGCCATATTACAAACAAGTCTTTAAAGATAATGCATCAAATTCATTTGTCCCTTTCTACGTCTGGATCTCAAGCTTTTTCTCACAGCTTGAATATTTTCTAAAGTGGATCATGAGGATGAGGAGTGGATGTTCTGTATCTAGTTCTACAAATTTCATTAATGTGTTTCATTTGGCACATTTTCATATCAGTTCAAGGCCATGGTTTTCTATGCTTTACTTTCTGTACTTCTGCAGCTTATAGGTAGAACAAAGCAAATCAATTACTCACTTATTCTTGATGGTTTGCACAATATCTGTAAGCCATTTCTGGTCTACAGCAGCCGAGGTGTTTTCAACAGACAGGAAGAAGACCACAGTCACCCAGAACAGGCCTTTCATCTGAGCAAAGAAAAAATAAAGTAAATGATCTGAATTCACATAACAAGCTAACCACTGTAGCAAAAGAAATGTTTTAAATTTATATTTTAGTATTGCATTGTAAGAAACTGACAATTAATTTGAGATTTTAGATGCTTATTTCACAGATAGGCTTTTTTGTTTTATTACATAATAAAGAAATATTTTAAAAATTATTACACCTTCCTTTCTGCAGCCAGCTGAATTCGCTGGTCCAGCTGCCCTAAAAGATTAAAACAAATAAGATTTACCCTCTGTTTTGTTTATTTTTAACAGTAACCAGTTTTAATTTAAAGAGTGAAAAGAAGTGTTTTTATTAAATGTTCTACCTTTATCAGATGCAGTTCAGAGGTTTTCTGCTCCACTTGTCCACTTGATGATGAGTGTGGCACATTGAAGAGCTTTATTTTATAGGAACCTGTGAGTCACAGCAAACCCATGCTGGAGCTTGTATCGGTATGTGATGAAATGTTATTTTTCACTACCTTCCTGTTATGTAGATAAGAAAGCAAACAGGAGCTAATGTGAAAATGATTCAGAACATTTGAGTATTAGAAGTTTGTGAAAATGTAATTCATTTAAAATATTAAATTAGTTGGCTTATTGGTGGGAGATTGAAAAAGATAGATCTAGGAAACAGATTGTGTGAAGCTACATCTTAATACACACTTTTGTCTATTTCTATATTTTTGTTTGAATGTGGAAATAAATGCAACAACAAAAAGGTTTTGGTGGTGGTTGACACCAAACCACCTAACTCAGCTTTTTAGAAACACTGTTCTTTGGACAGCTGAGTCTAAAATCATTTATTTGCATTCCAGATCAAAGAACATGGCATGAATCAAACGCAGGAAAAAAGCAAAAACGTTTCATACCAACAGCACAGCGCTGGAAATGTCATGATGTGGGGAAGTTTTTCTGCAGCCGGACCTGAACTACTCGCCATAATAAAATCCACCATTAATTAAACTGGGCATCAGGACAGCGGAGTGTTAGGGCTAAGCTAAGAAAAAAAAAAAAAAATATCACAAGGATAAAGTAGTAACATTAGGACAATTATGTTAAAATAATAAAAAAAATAAAGTCAATATTATGAGAATAGTCATAACATTAAAACTATTCTTGTAATATTATGACTTTATTCTTTTATGATTTTATTCTTATAATATGACTTTATTTTTGTACGATTTTATTCTTGTAATATTGTGACTTTAGTCTCGTACAACTTAATTCTAATGTTTCAACTATATTCTTGTGATTTTATAACTTTATTCTTGTCATTTTGCTTTTTAATTTTTCAGTATGGCCTTAACTCTCCATCACCTGAAGGAGCTTAAGGAAAATATGAGACCTTTTTCCATAGAAATAATTATTAAGCTAAAGCAGAATTGGACACTGCAACATAACAATGACCCAAACATGGACGACTTACAAAAGCTTTACAAACATGAAACCTCTCAAACATTTAACAGCTGGAAGACTGATGTAAGAAAATGGTGAATGACTGAGATAACTGTCTAGCGGAAGATATTTTGATCAGTTACTGTGCATAATGTCCTAAATTCATTTTTATTTGTTGATGCCTGCAATGAGTAAAACAAATTTGCTGTTTAAAAGCATTTAAATCTTTTTCTATTGCAGAGATTAAACAACGGGAAATCATTTTGTGAACATTTCTTTTGAAAGAACTGAATTATTGCAAATTTTTCATATCTATATGTAAATGTACATTTACACCAATTATTTGCGTAGTGGTTTGACCACAAAAAACTGATATCATCAGTCAAATAAAAACTAAAAACTTTTCTTTGGTCTCACCATTGTGGTCACCATTTCATGTGCAAAGCTGATAGCAGCTTCTTCATTAATTCACCGCATGTTTTGTGAATTTCCATCAGTAATAAGAAAAGTGTACAGTAGTGTCAAGAGATATAGGATTACATATTGGGTTTTGTTAGGATTTTTAACGTACTTGTTTTGGAGTGTATACTTCTTTAGCAGAAACATATTTTAATAAAAAAAAACAAACCAACTTTCACTTGGATGCAAATTATTCTAATTTAACTGAACCAGGGAGGAAAAGAAAGTTTCTAATATATATTTCAACATCAGTGTAGATTTTATGTCGACAGTTGGATGATATGTAGAAAATTCATGCATGACTTTTAATTAAGTTGCTGCTTTTGCAACATGTTCATTTCCTCTTTTGTCTCTGCACGGAGAACGGCATGTTGCTGCAGTTTCCCTCTATATGAATTGTGAAATGCTTCGTCATGAGGTCATGACCTTCAAGAAAGCTGTAGTACAAAACACATTTTCGCAAGATCTTTTATCTGCATTCATCATGTTTGTTTGTTTTTGAATGATTACCAAAGAAGTTGAGGTAAACTAAGCAAGATTTGATGATAGATTGAAAGTAAAAACTGAATTGAAATTAAACTGAATAATTTTCTGAAGAGGATGATTGAACATTTTAAAACTCTGAAGGTTATTTACCAGAGTTGTTGCTTTGCACCTGCAAAGAATAGACAAACAGAATCAGTTCCTACAGCTGTCAGTTGATAAGTATGTTCCTTACTCTCTGTTGTGTATATATTTTTGCTCCTCTTCTGTCTTTGGGTTTTAAAAAGACATTTATTGAACTTTATGACCCCTTAACCTTCACCCACAAAACATTTAAATGAAAGCAGTGGTGGGTAAAGTAAAAATTTTACTCAAGTAAAAGTAAAAAGTAGCCGTCCAAGAAATTACTCAATTAAGAGAAAACAGTATTTAGTAAAATGTCTACTCAAGTACTGAGTAAATGATCAAATTAGCAATCATTTAATATTTAAAAATGACGTCATCAAATGGACCATAATATAAAGTTAAGTGGAAATTTTGACAATAATTCATAAAAGTAAGAAAAAATCAGACAATCTTTCAAACTGTATATAATTGTGACTAATTTTCTTATTTCCCTGTATAACTGGGGTTTTTAATGATTTTTGTACTTTTTGTTTGTTCATCTGTTGATGCTCATCTGAAGCATTCTGCTTCTCTCCTGTCTCTAGACGGTTTTTGATTTTTTCCACCCCATCTCAAGTTTTTATGTCCTGATTCTTTTGTCTTTTACATAGACTATTGATAATGGACAGATTTTTTTTCTCTTAAAAATAGAGATCTTTATATCTTCTCTGCTACTATAGTATTTGCATAAGTACTATGAAGTTGTTTCTGGTTTTACACTTCTGTGTAAATACTATGAAGTTGTTTCTGGTTTTACACTTCTGTGGTTATTTACATTTTTAATCGACTGAAATATTTACCGTCATAGTCCCTTTGAAATCCTGTAGTTTTATGTTTTCATTTTGAGCAAACAGTGATGTATATAAATGCAATGTCTTCTAATGAGACAGATTTTTGTTATGAGTACCAGGTTTATTATAATGGTAAATCAATAAATCAGCTGTTTAATAACAAGACAAGGCATGGGATCTATTTAACTAGTTGTTACGACTGGCTCAAGGTCATAACAATAACGGGAGACCATGCAGGGATTAAAGTGCATAAAAAGGAATATTTATTAACACAAACAACAATGGATTGAGGATGTCAGTATCAGTGGTGTAATGCAAATGTTTGGATGTGATGTATGAGTGCATATGGAGTTGTTGAAGTGCAAAAACAAAAACAAACTCAAATGTGCAAAAGGAGGGGAGCTGAGGCCTGGCAACAAAACACTGCAAGCATCAAGGCAGAGTGGACGCCGATGGCGACCCAGAAGGTAGAGACAGCCAGGTTTAAATGCTCTGTGCTCCAAATGAATAAAATCAGCAGCACCTGTAAAGGGGAGGAGCACAAAGACAGACAACAAGACACCTGCAACCCAGCCCATAAGGGCCAGGGCCGTAACACTAGTGAAGTAACGAACTGATTCAAATTGTTCTGAAAATGTTAAAAGTTTTAAAATAATAACATAATTTTAAAATAATCTTAATATGTGAGATTATTTCCCAATCTTACACATTGGGAAATAATTATTTTGATTAAATTGCAGAAATAAGTTAAAATTTCTGGGATTTATATACTTAATAATAATGATATTTAGGATTATTTGACATGTTTCAAGATATTCCATCTTAAGCTATGCTATTTAAATTATAAAACTAATTTTTACGTAGATTTGATAATAAAACAATGCACATTTGACCTTAACGCTGCAGTAAGTAACTTTAACAAAAATACTTTTTTAATATATTTGTTAAAACGGTCATCATGTTGTGACAGTATAACATGAGGTAGATATGCTGCTGGAGTTTATGTTCATAACTTGATGAGTTGATGTCAGTATGTGAATGTTTGTATGTGTGTGACCAGTTTTCACCTCTTTTGAAACTAATCATGCAACAACAGATGACTTTCTCAACCTTAACTCTGAAAAGTCCTTTGAAAACCCAAGATGTTGAGAAATACCAAAACCAGTTTTGGACCCTCATTCTAACTTGCAGATGGAAATAAAGATACAGAGATTAAAAAAAATGGTTTGTTCATCTCTTTCTGCACTTCTGCTTCTATAAAATTCTGAGGAAATTAGTAGGAGGCTGTAAAAGTGCTTCTATACATGGTGATGAAATGCAAATTTGTGCTTGACTGCAAGTCATGCATGAATGAAACGCGGTTCCATCGAGCCTTTAGTGGCCCTGAACAAAGATAAGATACTAAACAGGTACAGTGGGAACGGAAAGTATTCAGACCTATTTAAGTTTTTCACTCTTTGTTTCATTGCAGCCATTTGCTAAAATCAAAAAAGTTAATACTATTTCTCGTGAATAATGAGAAATAATTCTTCATTATTTCTCATAAATAAGGACAAATAATTATTTCTCATTAATAATTAATAATGAGAATAAGACATGGGATATGCTGATATCATACGTCTTAGTTTTACTGTTGAATGGGATTCTCACAACCAGACTACAGAAAAAAAAGAAATATAGAAATTTTTTACAAATGTATCTTTTAAAATCCCCTAAAATATCACTTGACCATGTGCGGTATTTCAGTTTTTCTTTTTTAATAAACTTGCACAAATTTCTACATTTCTAGAATCTTTCTGTCCTGATGGGATGCTGAGTGTAGATTCATGAGAAATAATCCAAACTTTTTGATTTTAGCAAATCAGTAGCACAAGAAGAACACTGATAAACTGACTTCACTTCAGTCACAGCATTTATTTTCATAAAGATAATAAAGACCTCAGCCTTTCTTAAAATCTATTTCTTAAATAGATTTTTTTTGTCAAATGTGCTTAATGGTTTTTCTTCTTGGTCAAAACTTTGCAAAATTTTACTTTATTATGATAAAGTCAGGAGGTTGTTCCTGGAGAACAGAAATAAACATAAAACAGACTGAATGCTGAGCAAAGCTTTATTCTGAAGGGAAAATAAAGGCATAAAAAAAATAAAGTCCAGTAAATACATCATTATTGTGAATATATTATGAATCAATAAAATAAATTCTGATAGTAACTCTGCAATTTCAAGAAATGAATAAATTTAACAGTCTGGGTTATTTTATATCAACAGCTGTTTAAAACCTACACAAATGTGTACATTTGAATTTAATTAAGTCATTATTTAAGTACAGTAATTACTAATACAATAATAATTAAGTAATTATTTACAATTAAGGACATCAAATGTTAGAAAAATATACATATAAAGCACAGCAGAAAAGGTTTTTTTTAAATCATAGATTCCATTTATTTGTTTTTAATGCACATTTAATATTTCAGATTATGAAACCAACTTTAATATCACACAAAGACGACCTGAGGAAATATAAAATGCAGTTTTCATCATCATTTCTTGGTCAGTGAAATCAGTTAATTTCTAATAGCTTGGGTTAGATTCAAATGAAGCTAGATTGAACATAAAAACAGACAGTCAAATGATATGGAAACCTGATTAGTGTGCAAAATATCAGACATAGGACAGAAAGATGTCAGGAATAAATTCACAACTTGACCAAGCTTGGTTTTTGTATCTTACCTATAGTGTATTTTACAGTTTTTCTCAATAGTTTACACACATTTTCTGAAAACCTACCTTATACTTTTAGAACTCTACATACAAATTAACACACACAGAATGAGCAAAACCCCTAAATTCTCCTGCAATGAAATTTGACATTCAAAACAATATCTCTTCCTACAATTGTATTTTGTTTTCAGATGACACACAAACCCTCACATTTATATTTGAACACTGATGTGCTTAATGTAAAACACTATGATGAATGGAAAACACTTCTTTGCCACCCATCATAATGTCTTAGCCCTTTTATATTCAGTGTTACATTTACTGCAGACAGTACATACATAAGTGTGTTGTAAATGTTTTAAAAATATTGTTTTTATACTCAGAACACACAAATGCAAAGTATCAAATATATTTTATTCAGTGGCGATCTGGACAAACACCCAGGGAGGCATCTATCATGAGCGGACTTGTGCGCCCAAGTAGGTCCAGAAGGCCTACATTCCCTTAATAATTCTAAGTTAAGGGCAATTGACTTAGAATTTTAGAAACAATAGATTTTCCTCATGAAAATTGTCCCAAATGCAGAAAACTGTGTGCAGTGTTTTGAAAATGTGTGTTTTAAAACTGCAATTTCAGAGTAAAGCAGGAATTGTGCTTGTGGCAGAATTGCTTCAGGGGGTTTGTGCATGTTGTGGTCGTTGTGACTCAAGTACCAGTAAGTGTGTAAACAATCTGAAGTACTGTAATAAATTTCACTGTAAATGTAAAAAGAATAAATTAAAGATCAGAAAAAATGTTATAAGCAGCCCATGTAGATCGATGTTTGGTCCAGTCCAATGCCAAACCAGACAAATAAATTACAGTTTAACAGTTGATGTTTAAGTATTAATGGGAATTGATTATCTATTGAGTTTTATTATTTTTCATACACAGATTGCTTTAGTAATTAATCAGAATGAAAAGCAGAAACACATACAAACTAAAAGTATTGACACTGATTCTATGCTACAGCCTACTACGTTTAATAACTTAATTAAGAATTAAAAATGATCATAAAAAGTAAGTTTTGTTATTTCTGTAATTTACTATTTAAAATGTAAACTACACATTAAATGTCCCCTCTTTTCTGTCAGCTCCAAAGTATTCTGTTGTTTGTATATTAAAAATCAAGCATGCTGTAACTTACATAGAATTATTGAACTCGTATGTTGGTCTGTAGCTGAGGAAGAACACAGACATGTTTTAGAAACATTTTTATTGCACCCAGTGAAACAAAAGAAATCAGTCTACATCCAGTTTCCCTACAGAAAACAAAGAAGTTAAACTTACAGATTCAAGACTTGTGAAACTAGATTTTTTAGTTGGGCCTCGTCCACTGCAGGCGGGAAACTGTTTGCAGCAAGCAGCAACACAGTCAGTGAAAGCACCATGAAGGACAGGAGACCCATATGAAAACAGTTCAGTTCATTTTCAGTTCAGTATTTTTACTAGACAAAAGTGAACATTTATGTTTACCTTTGATTTAAATGTCTTATTTTAACATTTAAAGTTTAACATCACGTTCACTTAGTGGATTCACTGTAAAGTGAGTTTAATGGGGGAAGAGGGCTGACAGTGTCTGAAGTTACCATTTTTCATCTCAAAACATTTGCAAAGCTGCATTTCTCAAAAGCCAGTATCTTCCTAAAAATTCTTAATCTCTCAAAATTAAATGACTTTAATGTCAGCTTAAAAATATTTCAGTTGGTGGAATAAAGAAAAGTTTTAAAAAGCAGAAAAATCAAGAAAGTAAGAACAACCTTATTTTTGAAACAACTTTCAAGGCATAGATCAAGAAACATTCATCTACAGGAATGCAAACAGGTTGCTAGTTTTTTTTTTGGTTTACATTTGTTGACGCCAAGAATGTTGCTACCAGTTTTTAAAGTCCATAGTTAGAAGTGGCAGGTTTTTTTCCATAGCAGATAAAATTTTCATTTAAAATTAGTTTTTTGTATTTCTTATGTTATCTGATTTTTGAAATTTGCTTCATCTGAAGATTTTAGTCTTGATAAAATAAATCCAAATCTGAAGAAAACGCTAAAGAGACAGAATCTTCATCACACTTCAAGTATCTAAACAATTAAAAATACGTAAAACAACTAACTGCACTGCTTCATCAGGTACAGCAATGATAAATGTTACGTATCAAGGAAGTAATGCTAAGGTATTTTTTCTACATACAAAAATACTGTACCCCCTACAGTCGTCCATGTTATGACATAAATATGAAAATCTAAATTCTAAAATGAAATATCTTTAAAAACTAGGCTTTTGGGGGGTGTAGTGCAAATTTAACATTAAAATAATTTGTTCATTTGGGCAATTTTAGATATTCGGATGTCCAGTGAATTGGCTTTTATAGTGAAGTAAGACTTAAATAACATCTTAACAGAAATGTTCGTAACAAAAATCTTTACTTTCTTGTGTTGTAAAGACGCTTCTGATGTTTTCTCTTTGTGTCAGGAGTAAAGGTGTTGATAAAGTGAACATAATCAGAGGAAACAACGCTTTAAGGAAATGTCAGATGTGACTGCACCAGTTTTACGAGTTTGTCTGCATTTCTTTCTCGGGAGATTGTGATAAACTCTTCTTCCTATCTTTTTAGCACACAGAAAGCCTGTTGGATTGTGTTGGCTAAATCGTAATCAAGATAGAATCAGTCTTCTGATAATAGATTTTTAAATAATAATTGGTTTGTTCAGAAGAAGAAAAACAGAAATTAGATAGTGACAACAGGATAACCACCATAGCAGCATTTCAATTGCTCACCCAAGGTGTCGGTAAGGAAATTATTCTGAAGATTTTCAAAAGTGTAAGCATTTGTTTTTCTTTGAAAGTGAAGAATCAATTTATCAGACCTAAGCCATCTTTTCATACCTTTCTTTACTGTTTAGATGACTATTGTTTTAAAATCTGTAACCTTTAAAGCTTTACAAAAATAGTTGTCTTTTTAAAATATTTGTTAATAGTGTCAAAATGTTGTGACAGTAAAATATGAGACAGATCATCTAAGATTGAGCTCTTGCACCTCCTTCCAGCTCTACTATTGTCATCTGAAGAGAAGCACCGCTCCTGGTCAAAAACAACCTATCAGAGCCAGGAGGAGGGTCTTAGCACTGTCAATCATTCTTGTGTACTTGCTCCTCAATGTGGTAATGATGGAGAGAAAAATCTTCCATTCCAGTAAAACTGTTTATCTGCCATTATCAGTAGCTATGATAATAGCCTGAGCATTCGGGTAAAATGGAGGGTGTTAGTGGCACGTACACAAGGGCGGTTGACAGTGCTAAGACCCTCCTCCTGGTTCCGATTGGTTGTTTTAAACAGAGCAGTGTATTTCTATAGATGACATAAAGCCCATAGAAGAAGGCAGAGGAGCTCCTTTTTTTCCACAGATTATCTTTCTTATATCGTACTGTCACAACATTGTGATAGTTTTGACAAATATGTTTTTTTTTATAAGTAATTGAAGTTAAAAACTGCAGCTTTAATTATTTTTTTAACCATTTTCTGTTTTGGGTGGAACAATTGTTATTAAAAATATATTAGCAGTGTGTTTGTTGGGCAGGGAGGGACGTTTTCTCTCTACCCCAGAGTGGAGCTGCCATGCGATAGGCATAACCAAACAGAGGTTCAGGAAGGCTGCCCTTGGTGTTTTCCAGCTTGATTATTTCAACATATCCTATGTATTTCAATGATCACTGTACTGATAATAAAGGCTATTTCATTATCAGATGATGCTGAGTGTATATTCATGAGAAATAATATGAACTTTTTTGATTTTACCAAATGGCTGTGATGAAACAAAGAATGAAAAATGTAATGTGCTTTGCAGGGGTGCCGTATAAGATTTCAGTAATCTAAAACTAATATAAAAAAATTTAAGCAACCTACTTGCATACTGTATGCAGACTGTTTCATGTAAAATTCACGAGCAGTAAATATTGTGTTAGTATCAGTATTGAACCAAAGAAAGTAAGGCAGTTGCAACCCTTTAAAATTGTGACGCTTTTGATAGGTCAGATAGACTCAAGAAATTGTAACAGCAGCTGCACAGGTGGGTTGGGGGACACTTTTAATTTTTGTCATGGGGCCCAAGATTCCTTGCGGCGCCCCTGGTGCTTCGAATACTTTCCGCACCCACCGTAGATGTGTTAGAGCACCAACAGTGGAACGACAACCTGGCAAAAGTTTTAATACTTTTGGTGTAAAAGGGAACGAAAGTAAAAGGCAGAAAACTGATTTATGAATGCCTCCTGTAGCAATCAGTAGCACTACAGGAAGCATTTTTGTAAAGATAATAAAGATCTTTGCTTTTTTAAAAATGGATGCAGTTTTTTTTTTTTTTTGGTCAAATGTGTTTGATGTTTTTTTCTTCTTGGTCAAAACTTTGCAAATTTTTACTTTGTTGTGATACAATGAGAAACTTGTTTCAAAAAGAACAAAAATAAATATAAAACAGTGTGAATGCTGAGCAAAGTTTTATTATGACAGAAGAAAAATTGAAGTCCATTAAGTACATCATTATTGTGAATATATTATGAATCACTAAAAATAAATTCTGATTATAACTCTGCAAACAAATCTCACAAAAATTTACATACAAAGCACTGTAGAAAAGTTTTTTTTCTCAGAAATTTCTTTTTTTTTTCTTTTTAATGCACATTTAATATTTCAGATCATAAATCAAACTTTAATGTCACACAAAAACGACCTCAGGAAATATAAAATGCAGTTTTCATCAAAATTTCTTGGTCAGTGAAATCAGTTAATTTCTAATTTAATCTAATCTAATCTAATTTCTAATCTAAGCTTGGGTTAGATTCAAATTAAGCTAGACTGGACATGGACCCAGCTGACTAACAAATACTTAGATATTATTTTAAAAATAAACCTCATGTTCCTGCAAAGCTAAAGTTCATGTAATGAATCATGGGAGCCCCATCTACTGTTTACCCCCTGCCTTTTTAGGCTGGCGGTTGATTATCATCATAACACCACCCAGCACCTATGTAAATGGAGTCCAGGTCTGGGAGGGGGCATCCCACAATGAGAACAGCACAAGGCATTGTGGGATGCCCCCTCCCAGACCTGGACTCCATTTACATAGGCCGGGTCAAGAAGAGAGCTGGATCCATAGCCATGGACTCCAGCCACCCGGGCCACAGACTGTTTGTGCCGCTGCCATCAGGCAAGCGGTACAGGAATATACGGACTACAACAAATAGACTGAGAAACAGTTTCTTCCCCACAGCCGTCAGAGCCATTACTCCCTGCCGCCCCCCCCTCCCACACATATCATAACCTCGCAGTCACACATATATATCCCCCACCCCCACACAGTCATATTGTTCTGCACTTTGCACTGTCACACTATCTGTACTTTACCATAATTGGACCTGCTGCTACTTCTTTGGATGGTTGAGTGCCTTTAGTTAATTTAGTTGTATATATTGTTATTATTATTATTGTGTGTTTGCTTATTTTTACTGTATATATTTGACCTTTTGCACGGGAGCTTCAATGGAAATTTCGTTGAATTCTGTTCAATGACAATAAATGCTATCTACATCTACATCTACAACATTTTCATTATCATTACAGTTTACACATTTCATCCTACCATTCACTCTATCACAACGAAATATGCGGTCCAGACCGATTGTTTCCCCCAGGTTCTTCAGAGCATCCTGTAGAACGTCTGGAGATATAATGTCATTTCTAGGCTGGTGCACTTTAGAAAACACAAACACTATGTTAAACTCTACATAGCCTGTCAAGGGACTCAGAATATTATAGTCACTGTCTCTGTTTGTACATGTTGCAGTACATGGAGAAGCATAGGCGTAAAAAAGCAACAGGTCTTGTCCCATATTTTGATTGTTGAGCCAAGTATGCAAGTTCTGCAGAATACGATACTCTGCATGCTCAGCTCTGCCTTCATTAAATGACCTCGTATTCTGACAGTACGCCTCCGCCCAAGTTGTAGCCTGGCTTCTTATAGGCCACTGAACACGTCCATCCGGACACTGAGCCACAACATCAGGCCATCTTAAAACTGTGGCTGCCAGTATATTTGTTCCAGTGTAAACCTCACAACCTACGATGGTGTCCTTTACATTATTGGCATCATCAGTGACTTGGTTGATATCATACTGATTAGTTTCACTGTTGAACGGGATTCTCGCAACCACACTGAACATGGGGGTTTTCCTGTCAAAAGAAATAACAGAAAAATTTACTGAACACAAAAACAGACAGTCAAATGAGATGGAAATCTGATTAGTGTGTAAAACATCAGATGTAACGATGTCAGGAATAAATTCACAAATTTACCAACCCTATTTGTTTAGTGTATTTTACTAAAACACACTGTAAATGTGAAAAAAAAGCAGATCAAAAAAATCTTTATGAACAATCTATGTACTGTAGATCGATATTTGGTCACAATAATCAATAAATCAATTAATCGCATGATAAATTCAAACAAACTCAATTACTTCCATTGCCGTGATTTATCGTTTATCTCTTTTTTCTCTCTCTTCCTACCAAAAACTGGATGATAAAAGTCTTCAGTTTGGTGTCATCTAACTGTCATGAAACGGTGGTGTTGAGGGGTGGTGAGGCAGACGCTGTAGACCCAGGATAGGTAAAGATGGTAATTTTAATACTGAGAAATGTTCAAAAACAGTCCACAAAGATTCTGGCGGCACGGCTGAGCGGAAACCAGGGCTCACACCGGTAGCTACAGAAAGATAGCGTGGCAAATGAACGGGCAGACAGAAATCACACAACACGCAACGAGGACCCGACAGAGACGCAGACACACAGGTGGCATTAAATACACGGGAGGGTAATCACAGAAACGAGACACACCTGGGAACAATCAAGGGGAGGACAGGACAACAAAGAGACTCAGAGACACCGAAAACTCGAAATTAACACACAGAAAACACAGAACACGACAGTACCCCCCCTCCCCCCCAAGGGCGGCTACCAGACGCCCAAAAAAACAACAACAACAAAAAAAAAAAAACACAAGGGTGGGCGGAGGGGCGCTGGACGGGGGGCCAGAGTCCAGAAACAACAACAAAAAATGACCCACAGGGTGGGCGGAGGCAAAGGAGGCGGGAACCACGGAGGTGGACCGGAGGTGGTCCGGCGGTCGTCCGCGGCGCTGGAGGCGGGAACCACGGAGGTGGTCCGGCGGTCGCCCGGGGGCCGCCCACAGACAGCGACGACGAGCACCCAGAGTCGGGGTCTCGGGAGGAGCGCAGAGAGTCGGGGTCTCGGGTGGAGCGCAGAGAGTCGGGGTCTCGGGTGGAGCGCAGAGAGTCGGGGTCTCGGGTGGAGCGCAGAGAGTCGGGGTCTCGGGTGGAGCACAGAGAGTCGGGGTCTCGGGTGGAGCGCAGAGAGTCGGGGTCTCGGGTGGAGCACAGAGAGTCGGGGTCTCGGGAGGAACGCAGAGAGTCGGGGTCTCGGGAGGAACGCAGAGGGTCTCGGTCTCGGGAGGAACGCAGAGGGTCGGGGTCTCGGTAGGAACACTGAGGGTCTCGGTCTCGGGAGGAACGCTGAGAGTCGGAAGTGGTCCGGAGCGGACCCTTGGAGCTGGCAGCGGGGGAGGTCCAGAGAGGCGCCTCGGGGCCGGCAGCGGAGGAAGTCCGGAGCGAAGCCTCGGAGCCGGCAGCGGAGGGGTGCTGGAGCAAAACCTCGGTGCCGGCAGCGGAGGGATGCCGGAGCGAAGCCTCGGGGCCGGCGGCGGAGCGCCGGCAGAAACGCCGGCAGGAACGGGCTCGGGTGCGCCGGCAGGAACGCCGGCTGGAACGCCGGCAGGAAGTGCTGGTCCCGGAGATGGAGCTGGGTCTGGGCTGGCGGAGAGTCTGTGCAGCTTGGGAGACAGAGGGTTACCCTTCAGCACGGCGATTGCCGTCAGGCGCTCCCCCTCTGCCTCCTGCTGCAACCCCGCCAGACCCAGGTGCGGAAGTCGCGGGATCCAGGAGTCCAGCATAATCACCAACCGTGTGGCTATGTTCAGGCGGTGACGGGCGGAGTATGGCCTTGCCACCTCCTCGACATAGTCCTTTACGGTTCTTCTCAATATCCCTGGGTCCATGATGAGAGAGAGAGAGAAAAAAAAAGGCGCGCCTTACCGTACTTTCTGGTCGGGTCCTTCTGTCATGAAACGGTGGTGTTGAGGGGTGGTGAGGCAGACGCTGTAGACCCAGGATAGGTAAAGATGGTAATTTTAATACTGAAAAATGTTCAAAAACAGTCCACAAAGATTCTGGCGGCACGGCTGAGCGGAAACCAGGGCTCACACTGGTAGCAACAGAAAGATAGCGTGGCAAATGAACGGGCAGACAGAAGTCACACAACACGTGACGAGGACCCGACAGAGACGCACACACACAGGTGGCATTAAATACACGGGAGGGTAATCACAGAAACGAGACACACCTGGGAACAATCAAGGGGAGGACAGGACAACGAAGAGACTCAGAGACACCGAAAACTCGAAATTAACACACAGAAAACACAGAACACGACACTAACCCTTTTTTTAAGGACAATTTTGTTTCGAAAGACTCCAAAATTCATTTTATATTTTTTGTTTTGTTTACTTATTTTGGATATTTAAAATGTCTTCCAGTTCCTGTATTAAATGTTCATTAGAATTTAAAGGTTACTGATCTTTGGGAATGTGTTCTTGTGTTTTTGTCATTACCATCATATTACTTAAAAATGGTCTCAAAACAACAATATTATTGTTTATCGCAATAACGTCTGGAACAATTTATCGTCCAGGAAAATTTCTTATCGTGACAGGCCTGATATTTGGTCCAATCCAATCCCAAACTAGGCGGGTACATCACAGTTAAACAAGAACCAATTTTTAAGAATGTGGATTTCATCAATAGAAATGGATGATCTGTGCAATAAGTTTTATTATTTTTCCACACAAACATTACTGTACTAATTATTTAACCAGAACAAAAACCTAAAACACATGAAAACAAAAATATTGACTCTACTTCTACTCTGCAACTTATTATTTTTAATAACTCAATAAACAAAAAGCAAAAAATGCTATAAACTAATTAAAGACCTGTCAAAAGTAACTTGGGTTATTTAAACAGATCTAGAGGGCCACATAAAAAGCTATGGTGGGCCAGATTTGGCCCATGGACCTTGAGTTTGACACATGTGAGTTCAAGTATGATGGACAGAAAGAGACATTAAAATGCTAAAGCAAACTTTAATCAAAAGTAGCAAAAATATCAAGGTTCCACATAAATAGTTGGAATTCTGTGATATAGAAAAGCAAAACACGACAGCATCCTTTCAAATAAATCATGTCAATACAGATAAATGAATTATGTTTATTTGGCCAGACAAAGCCAATGGTTTCATCAGATTAAATGAAGTAAAAACACTTTTGCAAAGTACCTGATTTTTAAAACTAATGTTAAATGTTTTTGTTGCTCAAAATTTGGCAAAGCAGATTGTTATGCACTGTTAGCTATCTACCCCCTTCTCTTGCTTCTACGCTTCCCACCTCTACGTCTACGTGATTTTCTCATCTTGCCTCCATTTCCACGTCTACGTGATTTTCTCATCTTGCCTCCTTTCCCACGTCCACGTGATTTTCTCATCTTCCCTCCTTTTCCACGTCTACGTGATTTTCTCATCTTGCCTCCTTTTCCACGTCTACGTGATTTTCTCATCTTGCCTCCTTTCCCACGTCCACGTGATTTTCTCATCTTCCCTCCTTTTCCACGTCTACGTGATTTTCTCATCTTGCCTCCTTTCCCACGTCTACGTGATTTTCTCATCTTGCCTCCTTTCCCACGTCTACGTGATTTTCTCATCTTCCCTCCTTTTCCACGTCTACGTGATTTTCTCATCTTGCCTCCTTTCCCACGTCTACGTGATTTTCTCATCTTGCCTCCTTTTCCACGTCTACGTGATTTTCTCATCTTGCCTCCTTTTCCACGTTTACCTCCTTCTTTCACCTCTCCACCTCTCTTCCCCTTTTGCCTCGTTTTGCCCTTTCTTGGTTCCTGTCCACCCATGACATCAATCATCCCTCCACCCTCATAATCTTGGTTAGTGCCAGCGATTGTGCCTATGTCAGACTCGTTATTTAAACCTGAAATTGTGCCTTCATCACTTCCTGCAGGCGGCTCTGTGGCACCTACTGCTGTCTCTTCGTTGGCATCTGATTGCATTGTATCTGCAACGCAGGATGGTGCAACATTATCGCCTGCTTTGCAGTTTGTGCACTGAAAAGAATCGCTTTGCTCATAACAACGGAATATGTTTTCCAGCCCAAACTTTGAAACCTCTTGCTCTTTGAACTTTGCAGCCCTCTCAAGCGTGTCAGCATCAGCAACATCAGCTACTTTAGAAAACACAAAAGCATAACTCTTCCAGTTCTGAACAATGTTACTGATCTTGTTGTCAATGCCATTTGCATCAGGGTAGCCTTCAGAGTAGACGATGAGGACGTTACCATCACTGCTTTTTATGAGGGGCTGTATTTTCTCTAGAACATGGGCCAGCGCTCCAGACTGGGCAGCTGCAACAACCCTCGTGCCTTGGTACCCTTGACCCGTTGAAATAGCTTGTTTCACTGCATCTGCAGGGTCATCCTTAAGAACTTCTGCAAGACTGCTTAAGTCTTGGTTCACAGGGATGTTGACAACCAGACTGTAGCTGTCACCCAATTCATACCTATCAAAAAGACACACATAAATGATCAATATTCCAGTTCATATCAGCTGATAATTTGACAAGATAAAAAAACCTTGAGTCAGTCTGACAATTGCATTTTATTGCAGCAAATACCTGCAAACTACAAGTTATCATTATGTTAAAATGAATTTGCTTATATTGTTTTTAAATTGTTTATTATCATTACTATAACTACCATTGATGAGTTTTTTTTGTCATTTCTACATAGTAAAGCTATAATGTATGACAAGGATCATTGTACAGTCCCAGAAGTCAAAAATTTGTTTGAAAAACTGAAATTTTTTAGATTAATCTCAGAAATTTTTTTGAAATTTTTGAGTTTCAAAACTAATTTTTTTGTAATATTCTTCCTTTTTTTTTTTTTTTACAGAAAATTTCAGAGTTTGATCTCAACAATTTTTAATTTTGGGCAGAAATTTAATGACCCTGATAAACTGATGCACATAACACAGTTATTTCAAAATACTTACTTTTAGCATGAAAAAGATTAATAAAAGTATCAAAAATATTTATCAAACAAAATCAAGTGTTTTAAAAAGTACTTTGTATTTTTTAAAACACAATTATATCAACAATGGTATAGCAAGGACTAAATTAAGTGGTTGTTTATTGTAAGAAATGAGCTAAATAAATAAAAAAATAAAAAAGCTGATCCTTCCCAGATTCCTGTGTTAATCAAATCCCTGCCCAAACTTGCTAAAAAAATAAAAAATTATAAGTCCATGAAAGTTCTGAAATACCACGTGACGCCACCAGGTGGCGGAAACGTCAATTAAAGTAACATCTTAAAATTTTAATGAGGTGTATCATCCAGAGCGGGGGTCTACATTTCCAGTGCCTCTGTCCTACAACCTTAGGATGCATCCCTGCTTCAACATCTCAATCACAAGGTTTAATTACCTCCTTAGCATGTCAGCAGGTTTTTGTAAGCAACTCATTTGATTCAGGTGCAGGACAGTGGCATCAGAGCAGTGGCATTTGGCCAGAGTGTGGCTAAAGCCACGATTCTCCAAAACACTGTAGGTGATTTAATTACTATTTTCTTTGAAGTTAAATGGAGTGTGGACAAAGCAAGACAGATGATAAACCATTAAAAATGATTGTTGTGATTTTAAGTGCAGAACGTATCCAACTCAGCGTAATGTTCTGTCACCTTCTGGCCTTTTATGGCTAAATTGTTGCTCTTACACCAAATCTGTACAAAAGAACTGCAACTCTTTTGCCTGAATCATAAAGTACGTTATGTCAGAACTTATTCAGCATATGTGTTTCTGTCTATCTTTTAGCACATTAACTCTGTTTTGGAAAAGCCAGAAAGAACTAAAAGGGAGTGTAAAAAATTTGTTTGCGAAATTGAGCAAGTTATTTTGGATTTTGACATTTCCTTTTCTAATGCAATATTTCAAAATGCAAGTAAAAAAAATGTTGATAGAAACGCAATCACTGACCCTTTTTCTATATTAGTTTTATTATTTTTGTTTTTCAATTGAGAGAGTCACTCTATATAATTTTAACTTTCCCTAAAATAATAATTTATGATGCTTTTCAGTGCACTCTGTAGCCTTTTTTGCAGCGATCTTGCAAAATCCAAGCATCTAAGTTGGCTCTGCATCGCTACTGCTCTGGTTTTTTAATTCAACAAATTGAATTACAAATAACCTGTAAATAAGTTGATGCAATCCCATATTCTTGAGGATAAAAGACACAAGAAACAATGAAAACTGATTTAAAACTTACTCATTTTTGAGATTTTGTATAATGTCGGTTAGCCAGGCCTCGTCTACAGCGGCTAGACTGCATTGAGGAGACAGGAAGACGGCCAGAACCAGAACCACCCAGCACAGGACAGCCATCTGAATGGATCAAATCCAACATTAAGAAAATAATAAAATCATGTAACCAAGTTCATGACAAGTGATGCAATGATTATACTTTGATATGTAAATACAAGTATCATTTTACCGTTAGTTTTAAATAGGTTTCTTTGTCTCATCAGTTTTAGAGGTTAACCTTTAAAAATCTTGACCAGGGATGTCTTGTCCCTGATCAAATAAATTTGAAAATATAAATAAATTGATAGTTTTACCTTCCTGCTGAGTTCCAGAGGAATCTGCCAGCTCCAAGTCTGATGACATGAAATAAAAATACAAGGTTTTATAGTTCAAAATTTTAAAAAAATATTGTATTACTCCTGTTAAACCACATTTAGCTGTAGTAGAGATTATTTATTTAATGGCAAATTGAGTTATTGGTTAAAAATGTATGAAATTTTAAACTACTTTTTTGCAATTGAAAGCTTTCTAATTTTTTCACAAATAATGAGTATGCAACTCAAACATAATCCAAGCTGTTGAGCATTTTTAGTCAAGAAATTGTTACATTGTTATAATAATAAAACAGTTATTTTTTTTTATTGTTACCTCTCGTTTAGATGCACAAGGAGTCGTCCACTTTTTCTGGGTGCTATTGCCAGTTCTTCTATAGTGATGCTCGGACAGGAAGCGTTTTTTATTATATGTATGAACAGGAAATGAACACCTCATTGAACAACGCCTGCAAATTTGGCCAAACCTATCACACTTGAATCGGCTAAAGCATTGATAGAGGCATTTACTAGAATTGTGCTAAAATAATGGATTGCTCAAAAATATCTTACTTGTGTTTAGCAAGAAAAAAAAGTTTTTATCATACTCCTTCTCAGGGTCTTGGTATATTTGGTGTAATAAGAATATATGCACGATGAATAATCCTCTTTCAATTATTTGTATTTTGTACCACTTAACTCAGGGAAGAGGAACTTAAAAAGGTGTAAAAGTATTTCACTTAAAGCAATACATTTGCAAATCATTCAATAAAGGCGTCCTTGCACCAAAGTGTTAATGGTCATAAGTTTGCATATATTATTACCCGACATTTTCACAGATCTGCTATGTGTTTGAAGTTTTAAAGCATGGAATATATCAATAGGATTATTATACTTCAGTGGTCTTTCTAGTCAGCAGATCTCAATCCATCAGATCAGCTTTGACATGATATTGTCCATATCAACATATTGTTGATCGCAACCTTCAGTATTACTGCACATCGCTTGTTTTACTAATATCAGTCAGAATGCATGTGATGCAGCAAAATATGTCCTAAAATGCAACAACGGCTGCATTAAACTTCTGCATTTGTGCATGTTGGTTGTTTAGAAAAGCAGTTTAATCTCCATGCTGATTAAAAATTACTCAATTAACTCTAAATGTGTGTTGTAGAATCAACAGATTTAACATAAAATCACCCTCATACTAGATGTCAAAAAACATTCTTATATGAATGCTGCTTTAAATGATTAGCTTTACAACTACATTAAAAATATACAAGATAATTTTTTGAAGGATTACAATATGTGAAGGGCAAGGCTGGAGAAAGAAATTGATTTTGTGCAACACTTAGTTTGACCCGGCTTGCAATACTGCTGTGGTGGTTCCAAAAAACGGCTCAGAATCTCAACTTGAACATTTATTTTCATTGCGGGTCATTGTGTCATTCAAGTTATGCATGACGTCAGGATGTAAAGAATATCCCTTGAAAACAACTGTGAATAATATCGTTCACAACTTCCAGAAAACAGAAGCGGAGATATCACAATCAACTTACTTCAAGAGATTCAAATTAAGGCAACACCCGAATACTTAATGAAGTGCGTGTAGTGCAGTTTGTTAAGTACAAGTACAACACGTGCAAGAAAGGCTAATGTCCCTGTTTATATGTTAAATGTAGCAGAAGTGGTGTAATGCAGTATTTCCCAACCCTGGTCCTCAAGGCACACTGCCCTGCATGAGAATTGTTGGAGCACACTGTTCTGATACCTTTCTTGAAAGTTTGGACCATCACCACTGAAAATGTTGTCCTGGTCCCACATGCAACACTGCAAGGGCAGGTCAACACCAACAACCCCACAATGTCCAGAGCCTTCAGCATGTCTTTTACCAACTAGGTGCCGGTAATTTGTTTTGATTCCCTCAGTGACTTCTGTCATCTCATTGGCTTCAGCCCCAACAAAAAACCAAACCTATTTTTCTTTCTAAGTTACAGAATTTCCTTGTTTGTCAAACAAAAGTTTTTCTAAATTCCTCATATTCCTACATTCTTGCCTCCTTGACCACAGAAGCTGCAGGTCGTCTGACCATACCTGCCAGCTGTTTCAGGAATCCCCAGCGAAGCCCTGAAGACTTCCTTCTTTAGCTTGATAACTTCCACTACTCGTTGTTTTCACAAACAAGACCCAGGTCTGCCCATAGCCTCCCTGCCAGTTGATGAAACTCACTAACAGGTGGTGTTCAGTTGATAGCTCGGTCCTTAGATGAACTAATACCACAAGTCTGATGATTACAAAATCGACCAGTAGACCAATGACAGGATACAAAATACACATTTGAACCACCTTGTGCTCGAACACACGTCTGCTATGGGCATCCCATGCCAGCAAAGCTCAGATTCAATTTGGGGAAGCTGTTCCTCCTTATCACAACCTTCCTGGTAGATTCATTTTTCTCCAGACAAACATTACTGCCCCCAGAAGCACAACTTACGTGTCTTTCTTGCTAGATACATGGTATCTAGCAAGATAGCACCCAAAACCTTTGACTCAAAAACCTTTTTGCAATGCCCAGAATTAGCATGCATTGGTCCCTGCTATTGCCACCAACCTCATACTGCACCTGACTTCTTCCCACAGGAATTTGATCTATAGTACATTAGTCCCTGGTACTTTTTATGGCTGTGACTAGCTAAAACCCAGGTGACAAGACAACACCAATGCTATTCATTCTAAAGCAATAGAATTACAAAATAGTTGCTTTTCTTATTGCAGTGAACAGTTTCTGTTAGGTTTTACACACATTTTAAAACTGTTTACATGTACAAAAGCAAGGCTAAGTAGTTTTCTGTACAAAACCACAAACAACACATTTTTAAGTTTATTTTTTTACTTTTAATGCAGGCAAACAATGTGTTACAATGTTCAATTGTAACACAATGTTCAATTGCTTTTTAAAAAATAGGCATATATGGCAACATTATTTTATTGAAAATAACTTTTTTACTTGAATGTATTAGATTTTAAAAATTAAGAATGGTCAATACTTTGTTGGTTTCAAAGCTGCTTTATTGTATCCTCAAAACCCATGACAGCTTTTTGTTCTTATTTTCTGGTTTTAGATATTTGGCCTGTTTTCACCCTACCATATTTCATATGACCTTTTCCTTTTACCCTATGACATTTTTCCACATCTTCCTCTTTTTCCTCCTGACCTGCCACCTTTTGCACGTCTTCCTCCTCTTTCCCTCTTGCCTCCTTTGGCACGTCTTCTTCCTTTTCCCACATTGCCACCTTAAATACTACTTCCTCCTCCCACCTTCTTACGCATTTTACATGTTCTTACTGTTCCCACATTGTCTCCTGAATGTCTTCCTCCTCCTCCCTTCACCTCGCCACCTTTCTTACGTCTTCCTCCTCTCTTCACCTTGCCACCTTTCCTACGTCTTCCTCCTCCCTTCACCTTGCCACCTTTCCTACGCCTTCCTCCTCCCTTCACCTTGCCACCTTTCCTACGTCTTCCTCCTCCCTTCACCTTGCCACCTTTCCTACGTCTTCCTCCTCCCTGCACCTTGCCACCTTTCCTACGTCTTCCTCCTCCCTTCACCTTGCCACCTTTCCTACGTCTTCCTCCTCCCTTCACCTTGCCACCTTTCCTACGTCTTCCTCCTCCCTGCACCTTGCCACCTTTCCTACGTCTTCCTCCTCCCTTCACCTTGCCACCTTTCCTACGTCTTCCTCCTCCCTGCACCTTGCCACCTTTCCTACGTCTTCCTCCTCTCCTCTTCCTTCCACCTCCTCTAGCTTCTTTAAATCTGCGTTTTTCCAACTCTGTGACGTCATTTGATGGTGGTGTGTTTACAAGACAAGAAGGAGCAACATTTTCAACATAGCCGCAGCTTGTGCACTGGAAAGAACCACCAGGTTCATAACAACGAAATATATTTTCTAGCCCAAATTTGGAAAGTTCCTGCTGCTTAAAGAGCTCAGCCCTGGCAGGTATCCCAGCATCAGCAACATCAACTACTTTGGAAAATACAAAGGCGTAACGTCCCCAACTATGAATGATTTTGTTAATGTTGGCAGCAATGCCATTCTCATTTATATTTTGGTATTTTTCAGAATAGATTATGATGGTGTTGCCCTGGTTTCCTGTTTGGCTCACTTTTATTTTCTCTAGCACATGGGGTATTGCAACTGACTGTGTTGATACTGTCATTCTTTTGCCTTGATACACGTCACTCTTTGAAACTGCTATTTTCACTGCATCTGGTGGGTCTTCCTGCAGAACTTCCATCAGATGGCTTGGATCTTGGTTCTGTGGTATATTTACAGCCCAACTGGAAGTGTCACCCAACTGATACCTGTCACAAGAAAACATTTCACAGCTGTCAGTATTAGTTTTAGTGTAAAACATTGGAATAAGATGGAAAGTTTTTACAAAAGACCTGTCCTTGAACAGGTTAGGATAGGTCTATGGGCCAAACAAAACATGTTCATGAAATTTATTGCACAAAATCATTGTTGGATAATGAGATTTTAGCCTGATCAGTTCTGCCTATTTTCAGCTCCTTTCAGAATGAGTTGGTTTAGGGCCTCTTGTCACTTTAAATCCAAATAAGCTGCTGCTCAATGTTTACACTTGCATGTGAAAATGGTTGCAAACACATGCACAATAATACGACTGCACATCTTTGTAAAGCAGAAGCAGAGCCTCCTGCACAACCAACAACAAAAATGCAGCAAATGGTTTCTGAACAGTAGTTAACAACAAGACACTTGTCTTTTATATAACATACTAATACTAATATAGCACACAGTATTTCTCCTTTGGCATCTAGGTCCACTGGTTTTTCATACTGGTATTTGTGGATTATAAACCAAAAACCGGAGGTAATGGCAGAGAAAAGGTTGTTTTTACTTCGGGTTATAAAACGGTTTAAAATGAGCCTTCAGTTGTTCTGCAGAGGTTTCACTTTAGCAGAACTGTAGAATCCAAGTGAAGCATCAGGCTGAGTCTTTGATATTAAAACGACAGTCTTAATAATGAAAGAAATGTTTAAAAAATTATGGATCATATCTGCTTACTCTGAGCCCTGTAGAGCACAAGTCAGTTGTCACTATAGAGAGTTATCTTAACAAAGGATGCAAGCGTTTCCTAAAGTATTATGTGTAAGGGGCCATTGGTAAAAAGTCATTGGTGAGCTGGGGAATGTGCCCCTTTTTGGAGTTTGTACAAAACAAAAAGAGCCATATTACAAACAAGTCTTTAAAGATAATGCATCAAATTCATTTGTCCCTTTCTATGTCTGGATCTCAAGCTTTTTCTCACAGCTTGAGTATTTTCATGAGGATGAGGAGTGGATGTTCTGTATCTGGTTCTACAAATTTCATTAATGTGTTTCATTTGACACATTTTCATATCAGTTCAAGGCCATGGTTTTCTATGCTTCACTTTCTGTACTTCTGCAGCTTATAGGTAGAACAAAGCAACTCAATTACTCACTTATTCTTGATGGTTTGCACAATATCTGTAAGCCATTTCTGGTCTACAGCAGCCGAGGTGTTTTCAACAGACAGGAAGAAGACCACAGTCACCCAGAACAGGCCTTTCATCTGAGCAAAGAAAAAATAACAAAGTAAATGATCTGAATTCACATAACAAGCTAACCACTGTAGCAAAAGAAATGTTTTAAATTTATATTTTAGTATTGCATTGTAAGAAACTGACAATTAATTTGAGATTGTAGACGCTTATTTTACAGATAGGCTTTTTTGTTTTATTACATAATAAAGAAATATTTAAAAAAATTATTACACCTTCCTTTCTGCAGCCAGCTGATTTCGCTGGTCCAGCTGCCCTAAAAGATTAAAACAAATAAGATTTACCCTCTGTTTTGTTTATTTTTAACAGTAACCAGTTTTAATTTAAAGAGTGAAAAGAAGTGTTTTTATTAAATGTTCTACCTTTATCAGATGCAGTTCAGAGGTTTTCTGCTCCACTTGTCCACTTGTTGATGAGCGTGGCACATTGAAGAGCTTTATTTTATAGGAACCTCTGAGTCACAGCAAACCCATGCTGGAGCTTGTATCGGTATGTGATGAAATGTTATTTTTCACTACCTTCCTGTTATGTAGATAAGAAAGCAAACAGGAGCTAATGTGAAAATGATTCAGAACATTTGAGTATTAGAAGTTTGTGAAAATGTAATTCATTTAAAATATTAAATTAGTTTGCTTATTGGTGGAAGATTGAAAAAATAGATCTAGGAAACAGATTGTGTGAAGCTACATCTTAATACACACTTTTTTGTCTATTTCTATATTTTTGTTTGAATGTGGAAATAAATGCAACAACAAAAAGGTTTTGGTGGTTGACACCAAACCACCTAACTCAGCCTTTTAGAAACACTGTTCTTTGGACAGCTGAGTCTAAAATCATTTATTTGCATCCCAGATCAAAGAACATGGCATGAATCAAACGCAGGAAAAAAGCAAAAACGTTTCATACCAACAGCACAGCGCTGGAAATGTCATGATGTGGGGAAGTTTTTCTGCAGCCGGACCTGAACTACTCGCCATAATAAAATCCACCATTAATTAAACTGGGCATCAGGACAGCGGAGTGTTAGGGCTAAGCTAAGAAAAAGAAAAAAAATAATATCACAAGGATAAAGTAGTAACATTAGGACAATTATGTTGTACGATAATAAGGTTAAAATATTAAAAAAATAAAGTCAATATTATGAGAATAGTCATAACATTAAAACTATTCTTGTAATATTATGACTTTATTCTTTTATGATTTTATTCTTGTAATATTGTGACTTTAGTCTCATACAACTTAATTCTAATGTTTCAACTTTATTCTTGTGATTTTATAACTTTATTCTTGTCATTTTGCTTTTTAATTTTTCAGTATGGCCTTAACTCTCCATCACCTGAAGGAGCTTAAGGAAAATATGAGACCTTTTTCCATAGAAATAATTATTAAGCTAAAGCAGAATTGAACACTGCAACATAACAATGACCCAAACATGGACGACTTACAAAAGCTTTACAAACATGAAACCTCTCAAACATTTAACAGCTGGAAGACTGATGTAAGAAAATGGTGAATGACTGAGATAACTGTCTAGCGGAAGATATTTTGATCAGTTACTGTGCATAATGTCCTAAATTCATTTTTATTTGTTGATGCCTGCAATGAGTAAAACAAATTTGCTGTTTAAAAGCATTTAAATCTTTTTCTATTGCAGAGATAAAACAACGGGAAATCATTTTGTGAACATTTCTTTTGAAAGAACTGAATTATTGCAAATTTTTCACATCTATATGTAAATGTACATTTACACCAATTATTTGCGGAGTGGTTTGACCACAAAAAACTGATATAAGATAAGATAAATCTTTATTGTCATTGTCACAAGGACAACGAAATTCAAAGGGTGCCATCAGTCGGTGCACATGCCCCAAAACAAAAAAATAACTGTCTCACAATTCACACACAACGCAAGAATCAACAAACAACTGGCAAAAAAAAAGTAAGAATAGCCACATTCTCACATACATCATTTATGAAGCTTAATGGTTGTTTTTGATTGCATTTAGTTTTGTTATCATCAGTCAAATAAAAACTAAGAACTTCTCTTTGGTCTCACCATTGTGGTCACCATTTCATGTGTACAAAGCTGATAGCAGCTTCTTCATTAATTCACCGCATGTTTTGTGAATTTCCATCAGTAATAAGAAAAGTGTACAGTAGTGTCAAGAGATATAGGATTACATATTGGGTTTTGTTAGGATTTATAACGTACTTGTTTTGGAGTGTATACTTCTTTAGCAGAAACATATTTTAATTTAAAAAAAAAACAACTTTCACTTGGATGCAAATTATTCTAATTTAACTGAACCAGGGAGGAAAAGAAAGTTTCTAATATATATTTCAACATCAGAGTAGGTTTTATGTCGACAGTTGGATGATATGTAGAATATTCATGCATGACTTTTAATTAAGTTGCTGCTTTTGCAACATGTTCATTTCCTCTTTTGTCTCTGCACGGAGAACGGCATGTTGCTGCAGTTTCCCTCTATATGAATTGTGAAATGCTTTGTCATGAGTTAATGACCTTCAAGAAAGCTGTGGTACAAAACACATTTTCGCAAGATCTTTTATCTGCATTCATCATGTTTGTTTGTTTTTGAATGATTACCAAAGAAGTTGAGGTAAACTAAGCAAGATTTGATGATAGATTGAAAGTAAAAACTGAATTGAAATTAAACTGAATAATTTTCTGAAGAGGATGATTGAACATTTTAAAACTCTGAAGGTTATTTACCAGAGTTGTTGCTTTGCACCTGCAAAGAATAGACAAACAGAATCAGTTCCTACAGCTGTCAGTTGATAAGTATGTTCCTTACTCTCTGTTGTGTATATATTTTTGCTGCTCTTCTGTCTTTGGGTTTTAAAAAGACATTTATTGAACTTTATGACCCCTTAACCTTCACCCACAAAACATTTAAATGAAAGCAGTGGTGGGTAAAGTAAAAATTTTACTCAAGTAAAAGTAAAAAGTAGCCGTCCAAGAAATTACTCAATTAAGAGAAAACAGTATTTAGTAAAATGTCTACTCAAGTACTGAGTAAATGATCAAATTAGCAATCATTTAATATTTAAAAATGACGTCATCAAATGGACCATAATATAAAGTTAAGTGGAAATTTTGACAATAATTCATAAAAGTAAGAAAAAATCAGACAAGCTTTCAAACTTTATATAATTGTGACTAATTTTCTTATTTCCCTGTTAACTGGGTTTTTTAATTATTTTTGTACTTTTTGTTTGTTCATCTGTTGATGCTCATCTGAAGCATTCTGCTTCTCTCCTGTCTCTAGACGGTTTTTGATTTTTTCACCCCATCTCAAGTTTTTATGTCCTGATTCTTTTGTCTTTTACATAGACTATTGATAATGGACAGATTTTTTTTCTCTTAAAAATAGAGATCTTTATATCTTCTCTGCTACTATAGTATTTGCATAAGTACAATGAAGTTGTTTCTGGTTTTACACTTCTGTGGTTATTTACATTTTTAATCGACTGAAATATTTACCGTCATAGTCCCTTTGTAATCCTGTAGTTTTATGTTTTCATTTTGAGCAAACAGTGATGTATATAAATGCAATGTCTTCTAATGAGACAGTTTTTTGTTATGAGTACCAGGTTTATTATAATGGTAAATCAATAAATCAGCTGTTTAATAACAAAACAAGGCATGGGATCTATTTAACTAGTGAAGTAACGAACTGATTCAAATTTTTCTGAAAATGTTAAATGTTTTAAAATAATAACATAATTTTAAAATAATCTTAATATGTGAGATTATTTCCCAATCTTACACATTGGGAAATAGTTATTTTGATGAAATTGCAGAAATAAGTTAAAATTTCTGGGATTTATAAACTTAATAATAATGATATTTAGGATTATTTGACATGTTTCAAGATATTCCATCTTAAGCTATGCTATTTAAATTATAAAACTAATTTTTACGTAGATTTGATAATAAAACAATGCACATTTGACCTTAACGCTGCAGTAAGTAACTTTAACAAAAATACTTTTTTAATATATTTGTTAAAACGGTCATCATGTTGTGACAGTATAACATGAGGTAGATATGCTGCTGGAGTTTATGTTCATAACTTGATGAGTTGATGTCAGTATGTGAATGTTTGTATGTGTGTGACCAGTTTTCACCTCTTTTGAAACTAATCATGCAACAACAGATGACTTTCTCAACCTTAACTCTGAAAAGTCCTTTGAAAACCCAAGATGTTGAGAAATACCAAAACCAGTTTTGGACCCTCATTCTAACTTGCAGATGGAAATAAAGATACAGAGATTAAAAAAAATGGTTTGTTCATCTCTTTCTGCACTTCTGCTTCTATAAAATTCTGAGGAAATTAGTAGGAGGCTGTAAAAGTGCTTCTATACATGGTGATGAAATGCAAATTTGTGCTTGACTGCAAGTCATGCATGAATGAAACGCGGTTCCATCGAGCCTTTAGTGGCCCTGAACAAAGATAAGATACTAAACAGGTACAGTGGGAACGGAAAGTATTCAGACCTATTTAAGTTTTTCACTCTTTGTTTCATTGCAGCCATTTGCTAAAATCAAAAAAGTTAATACTATTTCTCGTGAATAATGAGAAATAATTCTTCATTATTTCTCATAAATAAGGACAAATAATTATTTCTCATTAATAATTAATAATGAGAATAAGACATGGGATATGCTGATATCATACGTCTTAGTTTTACTGTTGAATGGGATTCTCACAACCAGACTACAGAAAAAAAAGAAATATAGAAATTTTTTACAAATGTATCTTTTAAAATCCCCTAAAATATCACTTGACCATGTGCGGTATTTCAGTTTTTCTTTTTTAATAAACTTGCACAAATTTCTACATTTCTAGAATCTTTCTGTCCTGATGGGATGCTGAGTGTAGATTCATGAGAAATAATCCAAACTTTTTTGATTTTAGCAAATCAGTAGCACAAGAAGAACACTGACAAACTGACTTCACTTCAGTCACAGCATTTATTTTCATAAAGATAATAAAGACCTCAGCCTTTCTTAAAATCTATTTCTTAAATAGATTTTTTTTTTGTCAAATGTGCTTAATGGTTTTTCTTCTTGGTCAAAACTTTGCAAAATTGTACTTTATTATGATAAAGTCAGGAGGTTGTTCCCTGAGAACAGAAATAAACATAAAACAGACTGAATGCTGAGCAGAGCTTTATTCTGAAGGGAAAATAAAGGCATAAAAAAAAATAAAGTCCAGTAAATACATTGTTGTTGTGAATATATTATGAATCAATAAAATAAATTCTGATAGTAACTCTGCAATTTCAAGAAATGAATAAATTTAATAGTCTGGGTTATTTTATACCAACAGCTTTTTAAAACCAAACAAACGTGTACATTTTAATTTAATTAAGTAATTATTTAAGTACAGTAATTACTAATAAAATAATAATTAAGTGATTATTTAATTATTTACAATTAAGGACATCAAATGTTAGAAAAATATACATATAAAGCACAGCAGAAAAGTTTTTTTTAAATCATACATTCCATTTATTTCTTTTTAATGCACATTTAATATTTCAGATTATGAAACCAACTTTAATATCACACAAAAACGGCCTGAGGAAATATAAAATGCAGTTTTCATCATCATTTCTTGGTCAGTGAAATCAGTTAATTTCTAATAGCTTGGGTTAGATTCAAATTAAGCTAGACTGGACATGGACTCAGCTGACTAACAAATACTTAGATATTATTTTAAAAATTAAACTCATGTTCCTGTAAAGCTAAAGTTCATGTAATGAATCATGGGAGCCCCATCTACTGTTTACCCCCTGCCTTTTTTTGCCAGGCGGTTGATTATCATCATAACACCACCCAGTAATATTTCCAGTATTATTACTACAGTTTACACATTTCATCCTACCATTCGCTTCATCACAACGAAATATGCGTTGCAGACCGATTTCTTCCCCCAGGTTCCTCAGAGCATCCTGTAGATCCTCTGGAGGTATAATGGTATTTCTAGGCTTGAATACTTTAGAAAACACAAACACTATGTTAAACTCTACATAGTCTGTTAAGAGTTTCAGAATATTACCCTTATTGTCTCTGTTTGTACATCTCTTAGCACATGGAGAAGCATAGACATAAATAAGCAACAGGTCTTGTCCTATATTGTGATTGTTGAGCCAAGTATGCAAGTTCTGCAGAGTACGATACTTTGCATGGACAGCTGTGCCTTCATTAAATGACCTCGTACTCTGACGGTACGCCTCCGCCCAAGTTCTAGCCTGGCTGCTTATAGGCCACTGAACACGTCCATCCAGACACTGAGCAACAACATCAGGCCATCTTAAAACGGTGGCTGCCAGTATATTTGTTCCAGTGTAAACCTCACAACCTACGATGGTGTTCTTTACATTATTGGCATCATCAGTGACTTGGTTGATATCATACTGATTAGTTTCACTTTTGAACGGGATTCTCGCAACCAGACTGAACATGGGGGTTTTCCTGTCAAAAGAAATAACAGAAAAAATTACTGAACACAGTTCAAAAACAGTCAGTCAAATGATATGGAAACCTGATTAGTGTGCAAAATATCAGTCATAGGACAGAAAGATGTGAGGAATAAATTCACAACTTGACCAAGCTTGGTTTTTGTATCTTACCTATAGTGTATTTTACAGTTTTTCTCAATAGTTTACACACATTTTCTGAAAACCTACCTTATACTTTTAGAACTCTACATACAAATTAACACACACAGAATGAGCAAAACCCTTAAATTCTCCTGCAATGAAATTTGACATTCAAAACAATATTATCTCTTCCTACAATTGTATTTTGTTTTCAGATGACACAAACCCTCACATTTATATTTGAACACTGATGTGCTCAATGTAAAACACTATGATGAATGGAAAACACTTCTTTGCCGCCCATCATAATGTCTTAGCCCTTTTATATTCAGTGTTACATTTACTGCAGACAGTACATACATAAGTGTGTTGTAAATGTTTTAAAAAATATTGTTTTTATACTCAGAACACACAAATGCAAAGTATCAAATATATTTTATTCAGTGGCGATCTGGACAAACACCCAGGGAGGCATCTATTGGGGCGCATCATGAGCGGACTTGTGCACCCAAGTATTGTAGGTCCAGAAGGCCTACAAGTCCTTAATAATTCTAAGTTAAGGGCAATTGACTTAGAATTTTAGAAACAATAGATTTTCCTCATGAAAATTGTCCCAAATGCAGAAAACTGTGTGCAGTGTTTTGAAAAATGTGTGTTTTAAAACTGCAATTTCAGAGTAAAGCAGGAATTGTGCTTGTGGCAGAATTGCTTCAGGGGGTTTGTGCATGTTGTGGTCGTTGTGACTCAAGTACCAGTAAGTGTGTAAACAATCTGAAGTACTGTAATGAATTTCACCGTAAATGTAAAAAGAATAAATTAAAGATCAAAAAAATGTTATAAGCAGTCCATGTAGATCGATGTTTGGTCCAATCCAATGCCAAACCAGACAAATAAATTACAGTTTAACAGTTGATGTTTAAGTATCAATGGGAATTGATTATCTATTGAGTTTTATTATTTTTCATACACAGATTGCTTTAGTAATTAATCAGAATGAAAAGCAGAAACACATAAAAACTAAAAGTATTGACACTGATTCTATGCTACAGCCTACTACGTTTAATAACTTAATTAAGAATTAACAATTATCATAAAAAGTAAGTTTTGTTATTTCTGTAATTTACTATTTAAAATTTAAACTGCACATTAAATGTCCCCTCTTTTCTGTCAGCTCCAAAGTATTCTGTTGTTTGTATATTAAAAATCAAGCATGCTGTAACTTACATAGAATTATTGAACTCGTATGTTGGTCTGTAGCTGAGGAAGAACACAGACATGTTTTAGAGACATTTTTATTGCACCCAGTGAAACATAAGAAATCAGTCTACATCCAGTTTCCCTACAGAAAACAAAGAAATTAAACTTACAGATTCAAGACTTGTGAAACTAGATTTTTTAGTTGGGCCTCGTCCACTGCAGGCGGGAAACTGTTTGCAGCAAGCAGCAACACAGTCAGTGAAAGCACCATGAAGGACAGGAGACCCATCTGAAAACAGTTCAGTTCATTTTCAGTTCAGTATTTTTTACTAGACAAAAGTGAACATTTATGTTTACCTTTGATTTAAATGTCTTATTTTAACATTTAAAGTTTAACATCACGTTCACTTAGTGGATTCACTGTACAGAGAGTTTAATGGGGGAAGAGGGCTGACAGTGTCTGAAGTTACCATTTTTCATCTCAAAACATTTGCAAAACTGCATTTCTCAAAAGCCAGTATCTTCCTAAAAATTCTTAGTTAATCTCTCAAAATTAAATGACTTTAATGTCAGCTTAAAAATATTTCAGTTGGTGGAATAAAGAAAAGTTTTAAAAAGCAGAAAAATCAAGAAAGTAAGAATAACCTTATTTTTGAAACAACTTTCAAGGCATAGATCAAGAAACATTCATCTACAGCAATGCAAACAGGTTGCTAGTTTTTTTTTTGGTTTACATTTGTTGACGCCAAGAATGTTGCTACCAGTTTTTAAAGTCTATAGTTAGAAGTGGCAGGTTTTTTTCCATAGCAGATAAAGTTTTCATTTAAAATTAGTTTTTTGTATTTCTTATGTTATCTGATTTTTGAAATTTGCTTCATCTGAAGATTTTAGTCTTGATAAAATAAATCCAAATCTGAAGAAACGCTAAAGAGACAGAATCTTCATCACACTTCAAGTATCTAAACAATTAAAAATACACAAAACAACTAACTGCACTGCTTCATCAGGTACAGCAATGATAAATGTTACGTATCAAGGAAGTAATGCTAAGGTATTTTTTCTACATACAAAAATACTGTATCCCCTACAGTCGTCCATGTTATGACATAAATATGAGAATCTAAATTCTAAGATGAAATATCTTTAAAAACTAGGCTTTTGGGGGGTGTAGTGCAAATTTAACATTAAAATAATTTGTTCATTTGGGCAATTTTAGATATTCGGATGTCCAGTGAATTGGCTTTTATAGTGAAGTAAGACTTAAATAACATCTTAACAGAAATGTTCGTAACAAAAATCTTTACCTTCTTGTGTTGTAAAGACGCTTCTGATGTTTTCTCTTTGTGTCAGGAGTAAAGGTGTTGATAAAGTGAACATAATCAGAGGAAACAACGCTTTAAGGAAATGTCAGATGTGAGTGCACCAGTTTTACGAGTTTGTCTGCATTTCTTTCTCGGGAGATTGTGATAAACTCTTCTTCCTATCTTTTTAGCACACAGAAAGCCTGTTGGATTGTGTTGGCTAAATCGTAATCAAGATAGAATCAGTCTTCTGATAATAGATTTTTAAATAATAATTGGTTTGTTCAGAAGAAGAAAAACAGAAATTAGATAGTGACAACAGGATAACCACCATAGCAGCATTTCAATTGCTCACCCAAGGTGTCTGTAAGGAAATTATTCTGAAGATTTTCAAAAGTGCAAGCATTTGTTTTTCTTTGAAAGTGAAGAATCAATTTATCAGACCTAAGCCATCTTTTTATACCTTTCTTTACTGTTTAGATGACTATTGTTTTAAAATCTGTAACCTTTAAAGCTTTACAAAAATAGTTGTCTTTTTAAAATATTTGTTAAAAGTGTCAAAATGTTGTGACAGTAAAATATGAGACAGATAATCTAAGATTGAGCTCTTGCACCTCCTTCCAGCTCTACTATTGTCATCTGAAGAGAAGCACCGCTCCTGGTCAAAAACAACCTATCAGAGCCAGGAGGAGGGTCTTAGCACTGTCAATCAATCTTGTGTACTTGCTCCTCAATGTGGTAATGATGGAGAGAAAAATCTACCATTCCAGTAAAACTGTTTATCTGCCATTATCAGTAGCTATGATAATAGCCTGAGCATTCGGGTAAAATGGAGGGTGTTAGTGGCACGTACACAAGGGCGGTTGACAGTGCTAAGACCCTCCTCCTGGTTCCGATTGGTTGTTTTAAACAGAGCAGTGTATTTCTATAGATGACATAAAGCCCATAGAAGAAGACAGAGGAGCTCCTTTTTTTCCACAGATTATCTTTCTTATATCGTACTGTCACAACATTGTGATAGTTTTGACAAATATGTTGTTGTTTTTTTTAAGTAATTGAAGTTAAAAACTGCAGCTTTAATTATTTTTTTAACCATTTTCTGTTTTGGGTGGAACAATTGTTATTAAAAATATATTAGCAGTGTGTTTGTTGGGCAGGGAGGGACGTTTTCTCTCTACCCCAGAGTGGAGCTGCCATGCGATAGGCATAACCAAACAGAGGTTCAGGAAGGCTGCCCTTGGTGTTTTCCAGTTTGATTATTTCAACATATCCTATGTATTTCAATGATCACTGTACTGATAATAAAGGCTGTTTCATTATCAGATGATGCTGAGTGTATATTCATGAGAAATAATATGAACTTTTTTGATTTTACCAAATGGCTGTGATGAAACAAAGAATGAAAAATGTAATGTGCTTTGCAGGGGTGCCGTATAAGATTTCAGTAATCTAAAACTAATATAAAAAAATTTAAGCAACCTACTTGCATACTGTATGCAGACTGTTTCATGTAAAATTCACGAGCAGTAAATATTGTGTTAGTATCAGTATTGAACCAAAGAAAGTAAGGCAGTTGCAACCCTTTAAAATTGTGACGCTTTTGATAGGTCAGATAGACTCAAGAAATTGTAACAGCAGCTGCACAGGTGGGTTGGGGGACACTTTTATTTTTTGTCATGGGGCCCAAGATTCCTTGCGGCGCCCCTGGTGCTTCGAATACTTTCCGTACCCACAGTAGATGTGTTAGAGCACCAACAGTGGAACGACAACCTGGCAAAAGTTTTAATACTTTTGGTGTAAAAGGGAACGAAAGTAAAAGGCAGAAAACTGATTTATGAATGCCTCCTGTAGCAATCAGTAGCACTACAGGAAGCATTTTTGTAAAGATAATAAAGATCTTCGCTTTTTTAAAAATAGATGTAGTTTTTTTTTTGTCAAATGTGTTTGATGTTTTTTTTCTTCTTGGTCAAAACTTTGCAAATTTTTACTTTGTTGTGATACAATGAGAAACTTGTTTCAAAAAGAACAAAAATAAATATAAAACAGTGTGAATGCTGAGCAAAGCTTTATTATGACAGAAGAAAAATTGAAGTCCATTAAGTACATCATTATTGTGAATATATTATGGATCAATAAAAATAAATTCTGATTATAACTCTGCAATCAAATCTCACAAAAATTTACATACAAAGCACTGTAGAAAAGTTTTTTTTCTCAGAAAATTCTTTTTTTTCTTTTTAATGCACATTTAATATTTCAGATCATAAATCAAACTTTAATGTCACACAAAAACGACCTGAGGAAATATAAAATGCAGTTTTCATCAAAATTTCTTGGTCAGTGAAATCAGTTAATTTCTAATAGCTTGGGTTAGATTCAAATTAAGCTAGACTGGACATGGACCCAGCTGACTAACAAATACTTAGATATTATTTTAAAAATAAACCTCATGTTCCTGCAAAGCTAAAGTTCATGTAATGAATCATGGGAGCCCCATCTACTGTTTACCCCCTGCCTTTTTAGGCTGGCGGTTGATTATCATCATAACACCACCCAGCAACATTTTCATTATCTTTACAGTTTACACATTTTATCCTACCATTCACTCTATCACAACGAAATATGCGGTCCAGACCGATTGTTCCCCCCAGGTTCCTCAGAGCATCCTGTAGAACGTCTGGAGATACAATGTCATTTCTAGGCTGGTGCACTTTAGAAAACACAAACACTATGTTAAACTCTACATAGCCTGTCAAGGGACTCAGAATATTATAGTCACTGTCTCTGTTTGTACATGTTGCAGTACATGGAGAAGCAAAGGCGTAAAAAAGCAACAGGTCTTGTCCCATATTTTGATTGTTGAGCCAAGTATGCAAGTTCTGCACAATACGATACTCTGCATGCTCAGCTCTGCCTTCATTAAATGACATCGTATTCTGACAGTACGCGTCCGCCCAAGTTGTAGCCTGGCTTCTTATAGGCCACTGAACACGTCCATCTGGACACTGAGCCACAACATCAGGCCATCTTAAAACTGTGGCTGCCAGTATATTTGTTCCAGTGTAAACCTCACAACCTACGATGGTGTCCTTTACATTATTGGCATCATCAGTGACTTGGTTGATATCATACTGATTAGTATCACTGTTGAACGGGATTCTCGCAACCAGACTGAACATGGGGGTTTTCCTGTCAAAAGAAATAACAGAAAAATTTACTGAACACAAAAACAGACAGTCAAATGAGATGGAAATCTGATTAGTGTGTAAAACATCAGATGTAACGATGTCAGGAATAAATTCACAAATTTACCAACTCTATTTTTTTTAGTGTATTTTACTAAAACACACTGTAAATGTGAAAAAAAAGCGGATCAAAAAAATCTTTATGAACAATCTATGTACTGTAGATTGATATTTGGTCACAATAATCAATAAATCAATTAATGGCATGATAAATTCAAACAAACTCAATTACTTCCATTTCCGTGATTTATCGTTTATCTCTTTTTTTTTCTCTCTTCCTACCAAAAACTGGATGATAAAAGTCTTCAGTTTGGTGTCATCTAACCCTTTTTTTAAGGACAATTTTATTTCGAAAGACTCCATACTTCAGTTTTATTATTTTTCCACACAAACATTACTGTACTAATTATTTAACCAGAACAAAAACCTAAAACACATGAAAACAAAAATTTTGACGTTACTTCTACTCTGCAACTTACTATTTTTAATAACTCAATAAACAAAAAGCAAAAAATGTTATAAACTAATTAAAGACCTGTCAAAAGTAACTTAGGTTTTTTATTATTTGAAATTAAAATGACAGATTAAATGTCACTTCTTTTTGTGTAAGTTCCAAACTGTTCTATTGTTTAGATGAACTCAAAAATCATGAATGTTGTAACTTGCGCACCTTTGACCTCCAACCTCATAGATTGGTCTGTAGCTGAGGAAGAACACAGACATATTTTAGAAACATGATTAAATATATCCGGTTAAATACTGGAATCAATTGACAGCCAGTTTTACTACAAAAATAAAGAAGTTCAACTTACCGATTCAAGATTTGTGAAACTGCATATTGTAGTCGGCCCATGTTTACAGGTGGGAAATTGTTTGCATCAAGCAGCAACACAGTCAGTGAAAGCACCATCAAGAACAGGCAACCCATCTGAAAACAGTTCAGTTCATTTTCAGTTCAGTGTTTTTACTAGACAAAAGTGAACATTTATCTGAAATAAATTTATTTGCTTCATGTACGCTTAGAATATCTATGGCTGATGTTAAATCTTATTTTGCATCCACTTACAGGACTCTCCAAACATTTGGTTTTGGTATTTTTTCCAAGCATGTGGGATCTAATTTATGCTAAATACTGACTCTGTCTGAAGTTAACAGTTTCTGCGTAACAGTATTTTACTTAAGATATTAAATCACTCACTGAAAAACATATCAAATACTAGGTCTCATAACTTTTGTTTTATTTGGAGATATATTTATTTGAAAATGTCAGAGTTTGAATAACTACCTAAAGTGTGAAAAAGGTTTAAAAAAGACAACGCAAAGTTTTAAGGTTTTCAATCGGTTTTAAATCATCTGTTTTTCACAGTTTCAGTCAAATATTAACACAATCACAGCTCAGGTATGGCTATTTAAGTTCTGTAATATGTAACGACTGTATATATTACCAGAGGTGGGCAGAGTACCCAAAAATTGTACTCAAGTAAGAGTAGCGCTACTTTCACATATTTTTAATCAACAAAAAGTAAAAAGTAGCCGTCCAAGAAATTACTCAAATAAGGGTACAAAAGTATTTGGTAAAAGTCTACTCAAGTACTGAGTAACTAATCAAAACATCAATAATTAAATATTTCAAAATTACATCATCAGACATACCAAAATATGAAGTTAAGTGGAAATTTGGTATTTCAAGGACAGTAATTCATATAAGTGACAAGACCTGCTCATGTTTGGAGGACCAAACGGAAAAACTTACCTTTGTTGTCTCAGGTGTTGATCTGTTAGAAGACAAAAACACATAAAACACTTATTACTAATTTTACCTGTCATGAATGTTGAGAAGAAGGTAGAGATTCTAATAGTCAAAGTAAGTCTCTTATTTCTTTTTAAATACTTTTAGATATTTCATTTTGCAACAAAACAGGACCGAAGTCCAGCTTAGTCTGAAACCAAGCAGTGGTGATCTGTTAAAAATCTTCAAAAACAAATTTCTACCTGATGGTTCTGTCGGCTCTTTCCTTCCCTCTGTGTTTCCACTAAAGAAGCTGAAACTACAACTGCATTTATATAAGAAGGATGTTTTACCCTGAAGAGACATGTGACCTTGGAGTTGTACTGAACCCAGACATGAAGTAGTGGAGACACCTGCTGTTCAATACAGCTAAAGGGCAGCTTTGAAATCCTTAATCAGGTGTGTATTTGTCTTTACATCTGCAAAGTTTTTTGTTTCTGTTATTATACAGCCCTGGAGAGTCTAATAATAAAATGTAACACAAAAAATAAATGGTGAAGTTTGAGGGATGAGTTCCTGCAGTCCCTGCACAACATATTTATGTTTAAAAACAATCAAACATGAAAAATAAGTTATCCAAGTTGGGTTTATTTTATTTACGAATTTGTCTCACCATCTTTCCATTGCTTACTTTCAGCCAGAAACATTTTACTTTCTATAGCTTTTGCATTGATTTTAACAAGCCACCCAGCAGTTTAAAATTATACAATTGTTCAGATATCTCTTGAATAAAATGCAGTAAAATACATTTGTAACAGATGGAAACGTACATTTCCTTAAGTCTTTCCTAATGTCATTACTGCTGTTGATGCAGGAGCTCGGAGGCTGAGCTAAATGAGCAAAGATGGCGGCAGAAACACCTGGGAAATTCTTCTGCTGCTTCCTGTAATGACTGGAAGACAATAAACTGATTTGTTTTGAGGTTCAGTCAAGTTAGAGAAATGCATCGTCTTTTCCTAGAGTTATGTAGTAACTAGTTGCATTTGACTAACTTTTAAAAAAAAATAGAACAAAAATACGTGTAGGATATTTTTACTAAGCTGTACTTTTTATTTTTACTTGAGTAATTTAATTTTGAAGTATGGCTACTCTTAAGTAAAATTTCTGGATTCTGTAACCACCGAATGAAAAGCAAACATGTTTCTGTTCAGTTTTTATTGAGCAAAAATGGCGACAGATGCTAACCGCAACGGCTGTTTGTAACCTAGCAACCAAAACCAACAGAAGGCCAGATATGACAAAAGAAAAAACTATGTCCTGTTAAATATTCTTCAAAATAAAAGACTTCCGCTCTCCAAAATAAATCATGCTTAGCACTTAAATGTCACTTCACCCTTTTGTAGTTATGTACAATAATGTTAAATTCAGGTTAAATATGTTAACCACATATAAGTGTAAGTCACAACAGAATGGAAAGTTCTTTCACTTAATTATTCACAGCTTGTTAAATGACAGGCATTGATAAATGGCTGAATAAACCTAAGGACACGGGTCCAAAGTGCTTTAAAGGAGCGACGGAGCAGGTTGAATTTAGACGCAGTGTTAGGCATTAAAAAAACCCATGTAAAATTAAATCCACCAAAGACCATTAAAAAAAACATATAAAATTAAATCCACCAAAAGCTTTATGAATCTTTATGGGAACCATAAAGATTCCCATAAATAGATGTTTCCCCTTTCAGATTTAACTGTAATTATACAGAACATATCTTGACTTTGGCTCTTATGCACTTCCTTCAGGTAATGATTCTTTTACAAACTTTGCCACACCTGGTTGATTGTAAATCAGGAATTCAGAAACATGCTATTCTGTTAGCGATAAACTCGGTGCTGTGTCATGTCTTCACTGTTGGCTGGAAATCTGCTGGACAATAGTGATCATGCTGTGGATTAAAAACACAAATAATTGAAAATACCAAAGTTTTGGGGACATAAAAATGAGAGCATAATAATTTTTCAAAGGTTTCTCATCTTTAATGAAGTGTATCATGTAATATGCTGATTTGTTGGTCTGTTTCTCTTCTAGATGAAGCCACCGGAGGAGCTAATGCTGCCACTAACTACGATTTTTCTACAATGTCTTCTCAAAAACTCAGCTTCACTCATGAAGGTGGTCTGAACCTTTCTCACGTTGTTTATGAAATCTATAGTACTTGATTCTATTAGAGCATGTCAACTAAAAACAAAAGAGTAAATTGTTACTAACAACGCAAAACAGCCAGAATGACAAGAATCAAATCTATACATTTTAAAATATCTCACATTACTTTTTCACCTCCTTTCATTGAGTTCAATTTTCTTACAGTGCCTCAGATAAAAAATTTTTGCCAAGTTTGACTTTAGCTGCCTTTTCACTCATTGTTTTGTCCAGTCCTACTATCTCTGATCCAATTTATATCTCTGGATATGAAGAGTTTGATTTTAAATTGTTGAAAATGTAATCAATTTGAACATTTTGGGAAGTATCAAAGAAAAGTAAGGCCTAAATGTTTATAGATATGAGGAAAAATCCACTAAACATCAGAAAGAGAACTTGATAATAATTAAAAATGAGCTTATCTTCCATCTTTATGTCAATGTAGTTTGTATCATTGAATGATTTATAGGTTAGAGTGAGGCTACATAACAAGAGAGGGAGAAAAAACACATGTGAATGAATGAATTGATAAACATTGAAGGTATCTAAAATATAAATCCATATTTAACATGGGCAAATGTAAATAGAAACAAAACTCCTACATAAAATTAAATAAAACTTGTCTTTGTGACAAAATAAATTATATGCAAATCTAAAAACCTCTGTGAAGAAATGTGTCACATTTATAGGTGATAAAACATACACAGAGGCTTGTTTGTTTTGAAAGTTTATGCGACATCAAAAATAAAATGAGTGACATATATTTTTGTAATAATTTTAAAATTAATGTGATCAAGATTAGAGAAAAATCAAGTTAGAGTTTGATCATTTAAAAAATGCTTTAATCATTAAAAAAAACCTAAGTTTAGGTATTTTATTTTATTTATTACTAATTTTAGGAATAAAATATCACCAAATATAAACAAGAACTTCAGGTAGATGAGGAGAAAATCACATTCATGAAACACTGAGTGAGAATGGAGACATTTTTGAAAATAATTTAAATTAATATGGTTTTCTAGTCATTAACTATGATTGCACACAACTGAGAAAATAAAGCTAAAACTGAAATCATTTTAGTATTATCACTGTTATTCCATGACTGTGTTTATTGTGCCAAAGTACATGAATATATATTGGTGTGGATTATTTCTTCTCCTGACTCATACCTTCCTAATGAGATCACTTTAACCTTTGTAACTTCTCTGTAAGACATTATACACATAAAAAAAACTCAGATTAGAATTAGGTTAGATCGTAATTTTCTTAGAAAAACAAGGAGGTTTTTGTACGTGAAAAGTCAGAAGTTTGCAGGAAAAAATCAAATAAATTTTAGATTAATCTCAGACGTTTTCTCAAAAAACAAGGAAAGTTTGGAGTTTAAAAAGTTTTTAAAAAATCTCATTTTGGAAATTTTCTGAGTTTCAAAAATAAAAAATTTTCAACTTTAGAAATGTAGAAGTTTCCTTGTTTTTTTGAGAAAATTTCTGATATTGATCTAAAAATGTCAAAAAGAAATTCTCAGTTTTTTTTTACTTTTGGAGCTCGGAAATGTTCTTGTTTGTTCTAAAAAAAATTCTGAGATTATTCTCTAACTTTCAGAATTGTTTTGCATACATGTACTCCTTTTTTTTTTTTTTATCTACGAGGGCCCTAAGACATCGTCATAGCAATGCTCTCATAGGAGGATTCAGAAAAACCCACAAATTAAAATATCTAAACTCACATTGAATCATATCATAAAACAAAAGTACAGCAGCTCAGGCCGAGCTAACAGCTAGTTTCAGTCAGGCCTTTTGGGCAGGCTGTAAACTCTGTTCAGGGGAGATTAAACTCTGTGTTCCTTGATCTTTGATACTGTCCAACATCACTGCAACATTTTACAGCCGGTCATAAAAGATGATTGGTGGGAAGGAGGGTGAGGGGAACTGCATATCGTCCATAGCACCTGTGGTTCAGCTGATCAGTTCAGTTCACTGGGGAAACACAACCGGACCAACATGGACGGCGCTGGTTGGAGTCGGACATGCGTCGCTCTAGTTGTCTCTGTTTGGATCCATGTCGTTACTGGAAGTCCAATAGGTGAGTACAGGTGGAATATGTTCTTCTGTAAGCAGGAAACCAGAGCCCACTGTGTAATAAAGCAGTTTTGTTGTAGAAAATATGAACCTCTACTATTTAAATTTAGTTCTTACGATAAATTATCCACTCTCAGAGAGCGCTCTGAGATGTTTGATCAGTTTGTTTTTGTCTAGAATAAGAAAACGATCTTTTAGTTTAGTACGCTTCAGCTCTGAAGAGAAGACGTCGCTCCTTATCTGTTGGGTCCATGGTTCAAAATCCACACCCTCCACTTATATTACTGTCTCTGTATGTTCAACATTTTCACCAAAAACTTTAATATTTCATTTTCATCATTTTCTTCTGGTGTAGCCTCAAAAACCAAAACCTACAATCCAACTTCAAGCCCATCACAACCGAGAAAGAACATAAAAATATCCAAATTACAGCTTGAGGGTAAATGAGCAACTTCTAAAACAAAGTTAAATATTTTTACAAATTCAAGTTCTATTTTTGTAAGAAACATTTGATAAAACCAGAACAATTTCAAGTGGTTATGGTGTCTTTGGAGTTTGGGATGGCTTTGTCTTGATTTTATGATCACAGCCAGTTTTATGAATTCATACAGTTTTGAAGAAATTCTCTCATTCTGAGACTTAACAAAAGGGGAAAAAGGTTTGGTGAGCTTAACTAATCTAAAACAAGAAAACAGTGTAATTTATTGTCAGTGAGAGAGAAACTGTTTTTTACAGAGCATGTAAACGTCTGGTTTTAGCATATCAGCTGGAGGTCATAAATTCTGAGCTCAGAATAAATTACTTGTCCCAGCTGTACATTAACATAGCAAAATACTAGGGGTGCTGCCTTGCTAGCATGGGGATTTAGCAGAGTTGAAACACTATTTTTGTGAATTAAAAAAAAACCTCTTGTTTTGTAAAGTATAGATCAGGGATGAACAGTTTGAGAACGTTCTCGGGTTGCTTATTCCTGTTCTTGGTCTCAAAGATCTCAAAGGTTGATTCCTTGCCTGTTGTGACAAATTTTTATTACTTTTTTATAGTGTTTTTTTATTACTATTATTATTTATTATGCAGTTCAATGTAAGCTGATGAATTCAGGTTAGATATTGTGCATCAAAGTATGGCTGAATAAAATAAATAATAGTTTACTGTGACAAAAGTAAGCACCAAAAAGTAGTTTTGGCTGAGTAATTAATCATGTTTTCTTTAATTTTTGCTTTTAGTTGTGTAGAAAAAAAGGAATGGCTTGAAATATTAGTCAAATGATAAGTATTTGGCCTGAATATGTAGAGATTTTGTTCAGAAAGCTAACACAGACGCATAATTGTCTTTATTTTTGAGTTCCCTACTCCAAATAACGATGGAGGAATATTTATTTCTTCTCCATTTCACTTTTTCCCGAATCTGTTTCCATTTAAAATGTCAGCTCAATAAATAAATGATGTCAAAGTGAAATAGTTTTCAGAGGATCCTTTACATCGGATTTCTTTGTGGATTTTCGCAATCTTCTTCTTTTCCATTTGAATGTAATTAATATTGGCAATGTCGCCACCTTCTGGTGAAGCAAGGTGATTGTACAAATTAACTTTTTATATGCAGAAGTCATCTATGTTTATTATCACTGTCAGTGCCTTCATTGTTCTTAGTTTTATGATTTATTTTATTTATTTATGACTCTTAGCATATCTTGTATGTGTCTAATCAGGGACCTTGACAACTAAATTTCATATTTTTATTAGGGCTGGGCGTTTAAATATCGATATCAATTCCAAGGTGAATGTTGGTATCGGATCTACATCTGCTTGAGAAGATTGATAGTTTTGTTAACAGTTTCTCTTCCATATGTCCAACAAATTACTCAGATTTCATCACAGAGTTTATGCCAGTGCATGCAGAAATTAAAATGCCAAATATCAAGAGCTTACTTTTTAAGTTTGAGAGAAGGATTTTATACGTTTAAAATGTTTTCACTCAACACATCTACTGTCTTTTAGAAAACAATCTGTTTAATCCTCCCATGAGCATAGTTTTATTATTATCTATTCATGCAGTTGAAAAAAATATATTACTGGAACTAAAAAATATACAGTTATGTAAAGATATATACAGCGTAGTAAAAAGACTCATATTCAGACATTTATTCCAAAACTTTACTCAAGTAAATATAAATGAGTAAATGTGACCAGTTACTACCCAACTCTGATCATTAGATTATTATTATTGGATTGTTATCAGTATTTCCAGTAATTTATAAGACTTTAGTAGCATATATATTATGACAATAAAGAATCTTGGATCTGTGCAATAGATTATTATTATTATAATAGCAATTTTTCCTCTCTGAAAATTGCTAAAAAACATGAATGATGTCATTCTGCAGATTTCCTTAAAGTTAATTCTGTTTCTGCAGGTAGCACCATCATAAACTGTGATTCAGCGAATGTGGAAGAACTGGGTCCTGTGGATGAAGGATATACAGGTAAGATGATAAAAACAATTAATTTAATTAAGATTAGAAATAGATCAATTAACACTGACTTCCTCCGTTGAGTTTGCCTTTTCTCTATCATGTTACACAAACAGATCATTTATTGATAACTGGAATTAATGAATTAATTTAAGTTTATCAAATAATTTTTTGCTGCTGCAGGTGATGTGGAGTTGGTGTCCGGTATCCCAGCTGGTACTAGTGTGACGCTGGAGCCTGACCTTTTTCCTGAGCACCTTCAGTTTGTGGAGTTGAGCTTCACACCAGGGGAAACCACAGCGACTGTTCGCACCCAGAAGCCGCTCGACGCCGACATCCTCACTACGGTAAGCTCCCCCACTTTATTGTACCTGAATTTGTTTGCTGAATATTTGTGTTTAATGCACATTTTTTCTTCACTGAGTTGTTCAACTTCATTTATGCTAACATGTCGCAGCAGAACTAAAGTCCGCTGTGCTTTTGTGTTGCAGACTGATAGAGTTTTGTACTACAGTATAGTCTGTGGCAATGCTAATAAGGTGGGTGAAATTCCAAAATTATCGAGCAAACATCGCAAACTGAATGAATAACAATAAAAACTCGTCACTTTCTGTTTTTATTTTTACAGTACAAAAACTCCCGCAGGCTGAGAGTCGATGATATCAATGACAACAGTCCAGTATTTGAGAAGAAGTTTTATTCTCAAACTATTTCAGAGGTAAGTCGATCTCTTGGAAAGGAACAGTAAACCATCTGCAACATCAAGGAATCAGATGATTAGCAGAAATAAAATTGATGGTGATGAATTATTCAATGTCAAAATAAATCTCCAACTTTCTGTTTCACTCTTCAGCCTTTCTCAAATAAATAGAAGGCACCCAATCTCTCTGTCCTCTCTTCCCCTTTTCATACCAGGATTAAACAATTTAGCATAATTTTAAAACATGCTGCCTTAAAGAAATCCAAAAATATTGTGCTTAAAGTTCCTTTCTGTTAAAAGGAATCATTCCTTTCCACAGTCACCATTTGTATGCTCAGGATAATGAGCATCACTGCAAAACCACAAAATCTTACCTTATCTTAGTTTCTGGTGCAAACAAAAGTAGCTTACAAGTAATTTTTCAACAAGAAATTGGAGTTCGTTTAAAGTCCATAATTCCTTGATATTGATCTGAAAAATACTAGTTTCACTGGCAAAGTATTTCATGTATAACAAGATATTTTTTACATGTTTTAAGTGAAATAATCTGCCAGTGGATCTAGTACCTTTTAAATTAATATCAAGTAATTTTTACATAACTCAAACACCTGCACTTTGCTAAAAAGTTACTTCAAGTTAGCTTTGTCATTTTTGAAGTGTACTAAGATATTTAACCAGAAACTTGACAAAAATATTTGGTAACATTTTTACTTCATTAGGAAGAAGTTTTTTTCAAAATCTGTCTGTCAGTGGAAAGATATGATCGTTTCTCTGTGCATAAGATGGATCTGTTTTTCCAAGTATCAAGGAGACAGAAAAGAAACTTACCCAAAGAAAAACATCTACATACTAAACAGTTTTGATTATTAAAAAGTTTGCAAACTTTCCCTCATTCTTGTCCATCTTGGCCTCAAATAACTCATCTTTTTAAATACCAGACTTGACACTTTTTTCAGTTTGTGCTGCAGTCTTTCTTATCTTTGAAGTAGGTTGTTTATGTGATCTAAAATCTCATTCATGAGCTAAATCTGTTTAAATTTTGGATACTAATTGAATGGTTGTGTCTCTTGGTATACAGTGATGATGGTATATCGTTATTTTCCAGATTCATGCTGTGAACACGGAGGTTCTGCGAGTGACAGCTGTGGATGCAGACAGCACACCTGCATTCAACCTCCTGACATACACCTATGTAAGAACTCTGAAAGTTAAATAACAATAACTATTTAAGTCGACTACTCTTTACAAGTGAGAAAAGTATTTAAGAAAATCTGGTGAGGTTGACACCAGCTGTGCTACATTATTCGTAGCTACACAAATGTAATCGTTTGATTTTGTTAATGTTGGGGTTCAAGTTGATCTCTGATGACCTTTGGAAACTTTTTATTAAAATGTATTGCCAGGAATGAAAATTTTTGCTGCACAAACATTTGACACTAACGTCTTTGCAGTGATTAGTGTTTTATGGCTCTATAGACTTGAAAACATGCCTTTTACTACCAAATCATTGTATTTTCCATTCTAATTTTATGATAATTAAGCCTATTAAGTGTATTAAAAGTTGAGTATATTTTGGTTTTCTACAAATGTTCTGCATATCACTGAATGTTGATGTCATTGTTCTCCTTCTAGACTCCTGAAACAGCAGACTTTTCCTTAACAAACTCCGGGTCGTTTACTTTAATGAGACGTCTGAACTACAACATAGTAAAAAATTACAATTTTATTGTCACTGCCATGGTAAGAAAACACAGAGACAAAACATGTTCATACACTCTGATTTATTTAGCTCCATCATAAATATGCCATCCCTTTCTTTGTTCTTGTTGTTGCAGGACAATGGTGGAAACAGTGACACAACCTCAGTTGAGATTATTGTAGAAGACTTTGATAACTTAAATCCCTTTTTCAGCCACAGTCTCTACCAGGCTGTTATTCCAGAGAACCAGGTGAGTCTCATTTAGTGGTTGTGTGAGTTTTACCTGATATTTTGTGTACAGAACAAATTTATTTCAAACTGCTCTGAAGAACAGACTGATTGTGTTTTAGGACGGGGTTCTCAGTGAAATAAAACCAGAACCAATAAAGGCCCAAGATGGAGACACTGGAATCAACATGACGATAAAATACAGCATCAGTTCAGGTACAGAAAATGCTGCTGTGGTAAAACCTGCAGTTCAGACATGTTTACCATAAAACAGAAACTATTGATCAGTCACATAAATTTAAAACTATGTATGTTTGTTCAGTCTCTCCTGCCGAGTACCAAGCAAACTTCAACATCGACGCCAACACCGGAGTTCTGTCTGTGGTGACGTCGTTTGACAGGGAGGAAATGGACAGCAGTGAAATCTCTGTCAACATCCAGGTATTATCGTTTATTCTCAGCCTCTGGAAGAAAATGAAGAAAACTCGAACATCATTAGCGATATTACGAGTGTACAGCTGAAGACAGAAGTTTACATACACCAAAGAAAAAGATACAAATACTCTTTCTGAAGTTACATCAGAGCAAACTTCTCTTGTTTTAGGTCAGCCAATTACCAAAATTATTTCTATTTGTCAAATTCCGCAATAATGAGAAAAAGATATGTCGGATATTTGTTTATTAATGTCTCTAAAATTGTTTACATACATTTCCGCTGCATTTGAACTCTGAAATAATCTGCAGTGGAACTAGAACTTTCTGATCAATATTAAAAAATTATTTACTTAAAACAAGCTTTTATATCTTGCTGAAAAGTTACTTGTAAGTTAGTTTTGTTTTATTCCAAGTGTACTAAAATATTTGCTCTAGTAACTAGAACATTTGGTGAGATTTAGTGTTTTTTTGAGTGAGTGTAAACTTCTACTTTCAGCTGTATGTATTAGGGATGCACCAATATAAAAATTTGGGCCGATATTAATGTAATCGTTTTGACTGATAATCAATATTTACCGATATTATATAAATTTTTTCTACTGTTTTCACACCTTTGGGGGAAAAAAAGCTACCAGAAACAGACTGGAACAAGATGGAAGTAGATGTCAGTTGTTAATATCGACCCAGTTTTACTTATGTCCCAATACCGATATGTTAAAAAATTACCAATATCAGCCGATAGCGATGTTGGTGTCAGTATATCGTGCATCCCTAGTTTATATGGAATAAAAATATATCACTAGTTGAGAAAACCATGACACTGTAACTTTGAGCTCAGTCTGTATGAAAGATGACTGTGTGTCTGCAGGCGGCCCAGACAGACGACCTGCTGAAGACCGCTAATGCTGTCGTGTCCGTCACGGTGGAAGATGTGAACGACAACGCTCCAGAGTTTGATCAGTCGAACTACAACGTCTCCCTTCTGGAAAACTCCCCCGCTAACACCGTCGTGTTCAAAGCTGTCGTCACGGATAAGGACCAGGTGGACTTTACTGACAGAACAACTGGGTTTTACTCTAAATCACATTGTCAGATCTATAACCTGACATTCTCGCTGGACAAAAATAAGAACACAGGGAGACGGTTAAATTTCTTACAATTGAACGGAGAACTCTGCCCAGGGACATCTCCTTATTTCTGTCTCTGGACCAGTTCTAACGTGCTCCTTCGCAATTGCATAGTTATTACATTGAGGCATGGTTTAAGTTACAAATCATTTGCATAGAAGGTGCAGCAAACAGAAAACACAGCTGTCAACACAGAGTCAGTCACAAGTCACTACTTAAACAATGGTGCCATTCTGCATTTCCAGTTCCCGAGATTCTCTGGGTCATAAACTTCAGTTCTCGTGTCCCTCTAGGTCATAAAATTTTGACCCTTAGTCTTTGATACGCTCTCCTGCTAGGTGTCAGCTCTTATCTCCAGGCCATCTGTCAGCTTGCTTCCTGCTGCTCCAAACATCTTACACATAACACACACATTCTGAGAGCAGACCTAGATTCTCACAGTCCTTAAAGTCTCCTAATCATTAATATTTATATTTGTATTTATCTAAAAACCTAACACAGATAGATGCAAAGTATGTGATTTCGTTTCTCTTCTAATCTTGTCAATTGTTCCACAGGGAGGATTCGTGGGAACCCTGCAAATTCTCCCAGAATCAACCTCCTTCTCCATCAGCCCTGATGGGACGGTCCGAGTCATAAACCCTGAAGTTCTGGACCGAGAGGTCACCGAGACATTTGTATTCCAGGTGAAGAGAATTTTACACAAATTACACTGCAAAAACACAGAATCTTACTAAGTATTTTTGTCTGGTTTCTAGTGCAAATATCTTAGTGCATATGAAATAGGACTAAACTAACTTACAGAGAACTTTTCAGCAAGATATAGGAGCTGCTTTAAGTCAATAATTTAGTAATGTAGATTAAAAAGTGCTAGTTCCAATGGCAAATTATTTCACTTACAACATGGGAAAAATTTCTTGTTCTGAGTGAAATAATCTGCCAATAGAACCGGCACTCTTGATCAATATTTAGCAATTATTTTACTTAAAAAATCTCCCATTTCTTGCTGCAAAGTTACTTGTGAGTTAGTTTTGTCTTATTTAAAGTGTACTAAGTAGGACTGGACAATATCGCTGAAACACATACCATATTTCATATCGGTTGATATCAATAATTATTGATTTGATTTTGTTTTACTACTGCCAAACTTGTGGCGTGACTCTTCCTGTGTTATCACAGTTTCCTCTCGAGCTGTTGTACTAATTTGCTCTCTTAACGCCACGCCATTGCTTTTCATTTTTAAGCAGTTATGAGGAACAGTGGTGAAACCTGAAACTGCTGCTGCACAAGTTACTCGACAGTTTGTTGCTAGGTAACCAAAGAGTAAGTGAGTTAGTTGATTCCACCTCGCTTAGCTGGCCACGAGAGGTTGAGCGGCTGATGTATTTCCTACATCCCCCAGAATGCTTTGTTGTTCTGGGTTGGAGTTCAGTGAAATAATTGAATGTTGGCCGTATTATCTTCTGATATTGATCATGTATCTGTCTCTATAAATACTGTTATTGATTTATTGTCCAGCCCTAGTACTAAAAAATTGGCACTAGAAACTAGACAATAGTACTTAAGATTTATAAACCCTAAATGTGGCGTTTAGTTTTAGCTCGTGATCAGGGGTGAATACAATGTATCTGTATTGGTTTTTTTTCCCAATTTGAAGATCGAAGCGAAGGAGAGAGATGCTCCCAATCAAATTACAACAGCTCAAGTCACCGTTAACCTCCTGGATGAGAACGACAACAGCCCAACATTCACCAGCAGCATGTATGAAGGACAGGTGTTTAAAAATCAGACAGTAGGAATGCTGGTTGTCAAGGTGAGTAAGGGATTTATGATTTATTTATCATAAATAATAACTGAACATTTGATAAATTACACACTGATGAGTTTGTTGTTGGCTTTACAGGTTGAGGCAGAGGATCCAGACGATGGAAAGAACGGGGAGATCCAATATTCCATCACTTTCGGGAACAATGACGGATACTTTTCCATGGATGCTAGCACCGGCGAGATCAGTCTGGCTAAAATTATTCCTCTGGAGGAAAACCGAGTGCTGGAGTTTCCTCTCTACATCACTGCCAGAGACGGTAGGTTGTTATTATTTTCTGGAGCATCCTGTATGAATTAAACCAATCAGCTCCAACAATTAAGTGACATGTTTGGTGTTTAATGGAGAACCAAAGTGCAGATATATATGCAAGGAAAGGAAAGTCAACAAAAGAAAACTTCTGACTGCTGGAAGACTAAACATGGAGCGAGGAACAGGAAACAGGCAGAGTAATTAAAGGAAATAGTGAGGAACAGTGAGAACAGGAAGCTACACATGCTGAAGTAGATATGAAGGAGACATTATCTGTGTTTTCACTGACCATAAAATTGGAATTACAAAAATAAATTTGCTTAATAGTGGGCCTGTCACAATAACTCATTTAGCTGAACGATAAATTGTTCCAGTAATTATTGCGATAAACGATAATATTGTTATTTTGCCACCATTTTCAAATAATATATTGATATTGAATGCTAATGCAAGTTCATCCTCTCAAACACTAATAAATTATGATTTTATAGAGAACATTTTACACTGGAACTAGAAGATAAATTAGATATCCAAAGTAAAACACAACAACCAAAGACGATAAATAAAACGGAAATTACAACAACTTAAACCGAAATCATAAATAATCATTATGCTGTTTCTGTAAACAAAATTCAAAAAATATAAGTAATCAGAATGGAAATTATCACTCATTTTAATTAATGAGATTAATTGATTATTGTGAAAGGCTTACTAAATGAAAACATGCCAATTTTGAAAAATATCACGTTTTTTGATTATGAAAAACGTTTTTGTGCTAGGATGAGCTGGTTTTTCAGCTGTATGAAGATTGTTTTTTTAATTACAATGGAAACTCTTTTTTGCATCATGCCAGCTACAAAGCAACATTGTGCTTATGTGTAGAGACTGGCCTCCTTGAACAATGTTCAATATGAACAAACATACAAATTTCTCAGTTTCAAAAGTCAAACATTTTTTAACTTTCAAAACTCAGGAAAATTCACATTTTTTTCTAGAAAATGTTTTACCTTTTTTTTTTCTGTTTTACAATGGCCCTAATGCTCCGTTGTGTTCCAGTTTGTACATGTTGAGACGCATCTTTTTTGTATCCCACATGTGCTTCACTCTCACAAATAATAAACATGCGCCACCCACTGGCCTGGCATACTTACTACAGCGTTTCTGTTGTGCTGCATTCTGTTGAGTGGACACACATTTTTTCTTAATCGTTCGCGAAACGAGCCTTATAGAGGAAATAAAGTAGAGAAACGAGAAGAGATCTTAGGTCTTAGGACTAAAATATACTTATCCTTCAAACTATATCTTTCAGCACAAGTACCTCGTACTTTAACATCTTATCCAATTTATAGAGGTTATAAAACTGTTATTCCAGCTAGTTGTAAATCATGTGACCGTAGATTTATGAAACAGTTTATTTCTGGGTCAGAACGCTTCCTGATGATGGGAAGACTTTCTGCCTCCCTGCGTTTGGTTACTTTAAAAATCTATTCGCTCAGAAGAGGCATGATGATAAAAATGGATATCAATCGCACTCATTACATAACATTTCTGTTTATGTCCACTTCTTCTTCAGGAGGTACCATATCCCGTTCCACCGCAGCACAGGTGATCGTTCACGCTCCAGGTAACTCGAATCCTCAGTTTCTACAAAAACTCTACCAAGGCGCCGTAGAAGAGGAGCAGGAACCAGGAGCTCTGATTGTGAAGGTAGGTTACATACTACTGCAAAAGTTTTGGTGTACAAAACCATCTCACTCAAAATTACACAATAACACAAAACAGTCACTAAACTACTAGCTATTCGGGTCCAAAAAGTGGCGACAACGTTGCTAGGACAAAAATAATTTCCTTCATCCTGACCCTCCACTTACCCTCACACTTGGCCACGCCCCTTAGCACTTCCTGACTCCGCCCACTTTGGCTACATTTTCCAAAATTTGTCTGGGGGCAGAGTTATGCTTGACACTGCAGCGAGGGAGTTTTTTTATTTTTATTTTTATTTTGCGTTTCATTGTAATAATAAAAATAGCATGTGATTAAATCACAATGAAAAGAAACAAACATTGAAATATGGTTTAACTGGATTTTTACGACTCTGAATTAGGACCACAGCAGATAGAAAAAAAAGGGAGTAAATTTCAGCCAAAAATTCTCAAAAAATGTCTGGACAAAAAAATAAAAACAAGAAAATTTCTTAGTTTGAAAAGTCAAAAATTTTCTAGAAAAAAAACCAAAGAAATTTGAGTAATGCATAATTTTCCTTCTGCTTCACATTTATGCTCCAATATCACATAAAATCTCTACAAAGTACATAAAATTTATTGATGAAATTAGTCCAGAACTATGAGTATTTTTTGCAGGTTTTTTGCAAAAGTAAAATCAGTTTAGCCTCCTAATTGTTTCCTCGTTGGTTTCAGGTGAACTTCCTCGAACTTTCTTCTGAACCCAGGACCCTTCAAGTTACAACAGAAGCTGATAAGTTCTCCATCTCCCCCACTGGTGAAGTCAAAACCACAGTGAAGCTTGACCGCGATGACGGCCCACACAACTACTCAGTGGGAATCTCCATCAGCGACGGCGCCACCACTGACACGGCGGTCGTTGAGGTTCAGGTCACTGACATCAACGACAACAGCCCCGTTTTCGCCTCCAGTTCTGTCTCAAAGTCTGTCCCAGAGGACGCAGAGGTGGGATCCAACATTACAGAAGTCGCAGCCACAGACAAAGACAGCGGCTTCAACAAGGAGATCAGATACTCCCTGAGAGGAGGGGAGGGGCGGTTCTTCATCGACCCAGTGTCCGGGATGGTGAGCCTGGCTGGTGCGCTCGACAGGGAGACCACAGCGGCGTACGAGCTGCTGGTGGTGGCTGAAGATCAGGGTCGCCCTGCCAGGTCCGCCACCGCCACGCTGGCGCTCCAAGTAACCGACATCAACGATAACACCCCGACGTTCTCACAACCGGAGTACCAGGTGGAAGTCTCCGAAAACGAGGCAGTGGGTACGAACCTCCTGAGGCTGTCAGCTGAAGATCCGGATGAAGGAGCGAATGGGAGAGTCACCTACAGCATCTCAGAGCAGAGTCCGTCGTCTGAGCCTGCAGTTTTTCAGCTGGAGGCCTCCAGCGGGATCCTGAGGCTAGCCCAACCTCTGAACTACAGCGAGGTCAAAGAGTTCACCCTGAGCGTTCAGGCGTCAGATGCAGGGTCGCCCTCTCTGGTCGGTAATGGATCTGTGGTGGTGAAGGTGAAGGATGTCAACAACAACCCTCCAAAGTTCAGCAAGGAGCGCTACGATGAGGCGATCTCTGAGAACCTGGCCAGCGGTGCATCCATCCTCACACTGGAGGTCACTGATATAGATGAGGTAAGGTCAGAGGTCAGTACAGTCCCCAAAAACTGTACTCAAGTAAGAGTAGCACTACTTCAACATATTATCAGATGGACCAAAATATAAAGTTAAGTGGAAATTTTGATATTTTAGAGACCAAAGTGACAATAATTCATATAAATAACAAAAAAATGGGCAAATCAGGCAAAAGATCAGTTTCATGCAATAAAAAACTTATGAAATTTTAACAGAAACTGCAGGTGTGTGTGTCTGAGTCAGGTGAATTTTTGGTTAAAACATGTTTGTTTTAAATTCAGTGGGTAGAGAATCCAGAAATTTTCTGCCCAGTTTTTGAAGTATGAGTACTGATAATTCATAATTAAAGGCGTCAGCAACTTTTACAATCTTAAAACCATTTTTACCTTCAGTCTAGGTTAAAAAAAAAGAACAAAAATAAAAGTTTTTACAATATCTTTTATTATTATTATTATTATTATTATTATTATTATTATTATTATTATTACTAAAAAAACAAACTTCATCTGCTTTGAAAATGATTAAATGTTTCCATAAAAGGAATGAATATGTTTTCTTAAATTTTAAAACATTTTTTTTAACAATAAATAGGTACTTTGCAACCTAAAAGCAAAACAAGAGAGAAAATATTCACTACATAATGGGTACATCTAAGAAAGTGTGACGGTATTTATTACCTTTACAATTTAAAAAAAATGCTCAATGCTTTATTCTGGTCCATCTTGGTTATTTAACAAACATTTCTTCCTGTGCAGGATGGATTCTCCAATGGCCACTTCGTTTACACCAGTGATACTTTTGACATTAACAATCAAGGAGTAGTTTCACTAAAGAAAGACAAAACTTTGGACAGAGAGACAAAGGACAGCTACATGCTGCAGGTAAGCAGGTGTCATTCTGTCCAACATAATTATATTTTCTGTGTTTTGGTTTTGCTGTTTGTGTCGTGGGAAAAATGTGTGTTCCTCAGATGGAGGTTTTGGGTTTTTATCATTTCTCTCAGCGTTGTATGATTTGATCTCACTTTTTTCAATCTTCTTTTTTAATGTTGTGATTTATATATTGTGTTTCACAGCAGGATGATGTGCTTCAAATATTTAGCAACCATTTCTTCTCTGAGGTCATGATAAATTTCCTCCTTTTATAGCATTATGTTTGCACACCGGTTTGCTCCAGGGCTCCAAACGACAGAGTTGGTTGGTGAATCCAAAGCATTTGAAGAGTAGAACCTGGCTGCAACGTCACGTCATAAATCTACGACGGCGTTTCAGGGCTATCGTAAATAGAGAAGTAAAGGAGGAGTAAATTTCTCCCACAAACCTTTGACTTTTGAAACTCAAAGATTTCCACGTTTTCTTCTTGAAAATTTCTGAGAACAATGAAATTTTTTAGTTTTCTTCTAGCAAATTTTCCACTTTTCAAACTCAGAAATCTTCTTGTTTTTTCTAGGAAATGTCTGAGATTATTCTCAACATTTCTCAGTTTTTTGGTGGAAATTTACTCCTCTTTTTTTAATCTAAAATAGCCCTAATACACCATTTTAGATCTCAGAGGTTAAGTTTTGGATTAACCAACCAACTCTGTACGTATACATCTAAACTACATTAACATGTAGTTCAGATGAAGTGGGGGTTTTTTTGTTCCAGAAAATTGACGTCATTTTCCACATGATATCTGAGTTGATTGCAACAACAGACGCTGTTGTTTATGCAACAGGACATAAACAACAGTTAGAGATTGACGTTTCCCCGCCCTGTTTGGATGAAGAACAGAGGAATGTTTATCACAGACGGCTTTATATCCATAAAGTGCTTGGCTATCGTTAGCCGTTTGTTATAAATGTACCTAACATTGCTGATAAACATAAAGTTAAATATTTACAAGTCAATATATCTCAACAACTCAAACATTTATTTTTTTTTATCTTTGGAGCAAAAATAGGTCACAGTAAATTTTAGAGTGAGATATAAGGACGCCCAATTGTCTTAGAAATTATTGCAATAAACAATAATATTATCATTATGAGACCATTTTCAACTAATATAATAATAATGGCATAATAATGTGAGTACATTCACTCAAAGATCCAAAAAGTGTTAATTTCTAAAGAACATTTAACACTGGAACAGGAAAACATGTTAAAAATCCAAAATAACCAAGAAAACAAACGAAACAACAATAATTAAAATGGGTTATAAAGTCTCTGTAACCAAAATTGCAGACTAACTACTTCGTACTGGGTGTCAAATGTTTGCAGCGTTTCTCAAAATGGCGGCTTTTCAACAATATGAAATGCAGCAACTCTTTGTTGTCCAAATGGAAATTATTGTGCTCATTTTAATTTATCGTGTGATTAATTGATTTATTGTTTGTTGTGTTTTAAGCTGTAAATCCTTCTTGTTTCAGGTTGTAGCTGTGGATCAGCCCACCGACGGCCTGAGCGCCACGGCTCAGCTCAACATCACCGTCCTGGACTATAACGACAACACCCCTCAGTTCCCGAACATCCCCTACCCCTTGGAGATCCTGGAGGGCGAATATTCAGCGGAAAACCCCGGAGAAATTTTCATCATCCAGCCCACAGACGCAGATATCGGTCTGAATGGAGAGGTCACCCTCTCACTCAGTCCACCTCACCCCATTTTCAGTTTCAGAGAGGTGAGCCATAAAAGTTTGGTTCATATTTAGTGAAGTAAAACCAGCATCATTATCTTCCCTAATAGTGAACTGACTGAGTTTTGCTGTGTGGATCTTAAAGTCATGTTTGTTTTGCAGGATGGGATGCTGTTGGTTGTTGGTTCTTTGGATCGGGAAAACACGGAAACCTATAACCTGGTTCTGCAGGCTTCAGACAAAGGCAGCCCACAGAGAGAGGTGAAACAAAGCTGCAACTAACCTTTTTATTTCCCTTTAAATCTCTTTAGTATTTGGTTTTATTACAGAGAGTAATAGGAATAATTTAGAGAATTTATTCAATCTAATAGTGCATAAAGGTGACTTATTATGCCTCCTTGAACATGTTTTGTATGGTACATGGCCCATACAAAACATGTTTCTGACATTTTTTGCTTACAATCTTCCTTAAGTAATGAGATTTTAATCTGGTCAGTTCTGCCTATTTTGAGCTCCTATCACGATGAGTCATTTTATGGCATCTTGTCACTTTCAATCCAGACAAGCTGCTTCTGGCCACACCCACTATCTCAGCATTTACACTTACACATAAGAATAGCTGCAGACAGATGCGTAGTTATGCAAACGTACATCTTAGAAGAGCATAAGTAGAGCCTCCTGCACAACCAACAAGAATCCAGAAAGTGGTTTCTAAGTGGTAGGTCAACGACAAAACACTTGTCTCTTCCAGCAGCCATTGTGCAACGCATAATGTCCCAAATGTTCTGGAGCTCCACTTGGGTTGCTAGGTAGCAGAGCGAGGCTAGGCTGGGGTTGCTAGGTAACAACTCTCTGCCCATGGAATGAGACGTAACAATCGGGAGGTTTTTGAAACGGCTCATTTTCCAGACACAAAAAACATGATATAAAACCACTGGTTGTGTTTTTTAAAGCACTTGGGTTGTTATTAGAAACAGCCGAGACCTAAATGAATGAACAAAAACATGCAAAATGTGAATTTTACATAATAGGTCCCCTTTAAAGCAACTTTTTTCTGCACATTTGTTTGCAAAACAATGTTTAAGTCAAATCTTGCGCTCTAGAACATCACCAACATCAGAGTGAGCATCATGGACCTCAATGACAACAAACCCGAGTTCAGCTCCAGCAGCTATGAAACCAGCATCCTGGTGAAAGACGCAGAGAAGGGGAAGCTGCTGCTGACGCTGAGAGCCACCGACAAAGACTATGGAAACAACTCGCTTATCAGCTACAGGTTCGCTCAGAACTCACGTTACACCACAAACTATAGTTTACAGAGATTTATAGTAACAGACAAAGTTGATGTAATAGGATCTTTTTTGTTTTTCACAAAGGAAAATACTTTGTAAAATCAAATTGAGAATCTTTGGCAAGACTGAAAATTGACACAATCTATCCAATATGATTGAGTTTGAGCTATTTTGCAAAAGAGATTGGGGAAAAACTTCAATGTCTTGACATATAAAGCTGGTAGAGACATACCACTGAAGACTTAACTGCAGATAGTGTTTCTGCAAAGTAATACCTCAATAAGTACAAAATCCATGTTGCATTTTTAGGGTTTTATCTGTAAAAAATGTTGAAACCCTCGTATTTGTCGTCCATTGGACAACTACAGTATGTACAGTACTTCTTTATGTTGGTTTGTCACATAAAATTCAAATAAAATAAAGTTTGCACTATTATTGTAACGAATGGTGGAAGATTTAAACTGGTGTTTATGCTTATGAAATCCCTGTATTTCAATCACTTAAACACACTAATTTATTTAAAATATTCTTGTCTCAAATCAACTAATCAGGCAGCTTTTCTCATAATTTCTGGTTTCAGTTTCTCGGAAGGACATTCGCCACATTTGGCCTTAGACAGCGAAACAGGAGAAGTGACACTGACCTCTGACCTTGCTGATGTAAAAGAAGACACCAGACTGGTTCTGACGGCTGAGGCCACAGATCATGGCGAGCCTCCGCTCAGCACCACAGGTCAGAATATTGCTTAATGTTTTCTTATTTTTGTATGTAATAGTGGTGCTGCGGCCGCAGACATCCTGAATTTTACCCAGTGAAGAGGCGGCAGAAGGTCACGGATTGTTACCATCCATTATTGGCCATCAAAATCTGTGACCAGTGTGATCCTGGCTATTTGAGGATTAAATATTGTTATAAATACACTCAGATAGTGGTACCCACACACCTCATGGTGCACAGAGGATATAACGGCTTATCCCAGCAGTAACTTTAAATAAGCAAAAAAACCCATACGTTTTTATTATAAGCAAACAGGCCGAACTGTTTTTAGCTGCACCAAAACAGTTGAAACTGAATCTGTACTTGTTGTACTTCATACTATTAGGACTGCAGTACAACCATCTACTACAGGAAGTTAGAAAAGTGACAACTTAGCCATTTTAAAGTGCTAAATAAAATGTAATTTCCGATACTGAAGTGCTGCATTAAAATTAGTTGTTCATTGCTATTATGAAAAAACCCTGATGTCTACCTTCTGCTTATGGAAAGTTTTCTCACTCTACGCTTTTGTTCCCAATTAAACCCTAGCAGATGGGGGAACTAAATAAAACATGACCATTTACTATCCAGCTCCTTAAATTGTTTTGACTTGTTAAATTATTGTTGGTGGTTAATTTGTTCATAATATGATATTATGGTTGTATTTTTATCAAGATAGGGTCATTCAGGAGTGTGTGGGATTGTCAAAGATTTTCAAAACTCTTTTGTGATTGAGGTGGAAATGAAAATCCCTTAAAGTCAGATTTTTTTTTCCCGTGGCCATAATCCCCTTCCAAAAAAAGATTGCTTCTCAGAAAGCTAAGTGATTATTTGTATCATGTTTAAGCATTTAACTTGATCACAAATGTAATGATTATACCAATGCAACGTGTGAATATTATAAGGCTGACTGACGGTATCTGTGCAGCTCTTGTGGTGGTGAACATCAGGATCGCCAGTCTGGTGGACGGCGTGGCGTTCCTGAACTCCTCCTACGACTTCAGCCTGAAAGAGAACGAGAATTCGGGGGTCACTGTGGGGCAGGTCCACGCCTTCACAGGAAGCGACCTGTACGAGGTTTCCTATGGACTGAGAACACACGAAAACCTGTTCTCCATCAACAGCAGTGGTACCATCTTTTCTACAAAAGAGCTGGACAGGGAGGAGCAGGAGTGGTACATCCTGGATGTGGAGGCTGTGGACACGCGGACGCCTCCCACATCAGCAGTGGCGCTGGTAACAACAACATCATACAGCTATCATCACAAACTCTCTTTATTGTTGCTTTCATACAAACAAAATAAACTTTTTGCATCTCTCAGGTCAGAATTCAGGTGGAGGACGTAAACGAGCCTCCAGAGTTCTCCTCGGATAATTATGAAGGCTCTGTGTTCAGCATCGCCCCGTACAAAACCCCAGTCATCCAAGTGAAGGTAAACACACTCAGCTCCTATCAACTGGTTCTGAACATGTTTATCTCCACCCAGTGAGATTGCAGGAACAGTTACTGTAAAGGCCATAAACATATGGATGTGTACTTTGACCTGAAACCGTCCCACCATTAAAGTGGTTAATGTGTCAACAATCTGCAGTCACATTTTCAGGGATGTGAAGGAAGCTTATCGTTTCTATAACACCAAATATCGTGAACAACCTAAGAATAACAAACCACAACCCTCAGGTAAAAAAAATTCTACAAGCAGAAAATAAGAATAAGAAACTGTTCAACAAGGGTAAATTTACAGCATTAGAGATAATAAATAATAATAAAAGTTATTTTTAAAAATTGCATCTACAGTGGTGGCTAAACAACAACAGACTACGTCTCATTTTACCTATTTATTTCAAACAGGTTTTTAAGAACAGGAAAGCAAGCAATCAGAAGGACAAGAGAAAACATGAGCCAAGAACAAAATAAATAGCTTAGCACTTTTCTCCATTTGAAAATTAGTGTGAAGAACACTTATTTAATCCTATCCCTTCTCTGAAAGAGAATGAAATATTACTTACTGACTCAATAATTATCAGAACTTTATCATTAAAACCATCAGACTACATAGAAGTGAAGAAAATGTGTAAATACCATGAGGGATGTAAACACTCATTGAGTTTGTCGGGCCTAGTCTAAGAGCTTCTGGGAGGAAGGATCTATTATAACGCTCCTTTGTGCACCAAGGATGCAGCAGTCTGCTATTTAGCACATTATATAGATTAATTACACACAGACTGATGTTTTTAAGCTTTAATTTCTGTTAGTTTTGATGATTTACCACTTAAAGCTCATTAAAACATGACTTTAGAGCATTAAATCAGATCAATACAGAAATCTGGGTTTGTTTAAAAGTGTGTTTAATGCCTGCTTAAAAGTTGTTATTTTCAAAAGATTCTTTTAATCTGAAAAATTAGCTTCATTAGAATGTATATTCTACAGCACCATTAAGGAGCTTTCTGTCTGTCTTTCTGCCCACCCTCAGGCCTCGGACCCAGATGTTGGAGACAACAGTGATCTGGTCTACAGTCTGTCAGGAGAAAGCTCCTCCTTTGACGTGGAGTCGACTTCAGGTCTGCTGTTTGTGGTGTCAGCAGCAGATCTGGGTGGAAAAACCGTCACAATGGAGGTGAAGGCCACAGATCCCCATGGACTTTCTGCTACAACCACAGTAAAGGTAAAAACTTAATGTTGGTTGTTTGGTTGAACGTGAATATTACTGATCCCCAAGGCTTTATGCCACAGGGACATTTGAAATATAGCGCCTAAGTCTGAGTGAAGGGGTTGGTTGGTTGGCTGGTTGAAGGCTACTGATCCCCGTGATCCGTAGTCGTGCAACATTTGAGGCATATTTCCTACGACTGCATGAAGGGATTGGTTGGCTGGTTGATTTATTAGAGGTGAAGGCTACTGATGCCCAAGGGCTTTATTCACAGCCACGTTTGAGGCATAGTGCCTAAGACTGAGTGACCGGGTCGGTCGGTCGGTCGGTCAGTTGGTTGGATGGTTGGTTGGTTGGCTAGTTGTTGTTTCGTTAGGTGAATTCTACAGATCCCCAAAGGGTTATATAAATAAAATAACCTTTACCTTTTACCTTTAAGACTGAATTTTTGTTGATTGTTTGGCTGTCCCTAAGGGTTTTATGCTACAGCCACATAAAGTAAGTGCTGAAGACTGAATTTTGGTTGGTTGATTGGTTTAAAATGACATTTTCCACATTTGAAGTATAGTGCGTAAGACAAAATGAAAGCGTTAGTAGTTGGTTGAATGGCTGGATGGATGGTTGGTTTGCCGTCTTTGCAAGCCTGGACATTTTGTGCCAGACTTGCTAAATGTGAATGATTTTCAAAACAGTTCAAAAGGCTATTTGCCTTTACCAGAGCTCAAAAAGATACATTTAACAGCAGCTCCTGTATATACACCAAAATACACCACCAAACTATGTTTACGGTAAATTTAAACAGCCAAACAGGGTTTTATGTGTTTCCTGACGTCTACAGGACTATCTACCAAATAAGCATCTTTAAAAACCCAAACAAATGACAACCAAGCCTGTTAAGTTTTAACCAGTAACCAATTTCACCAATCACTGAGCTATTAAATTATTGTACTGTGGGATGTTTTGACAAAAGATGCATTGTGAGTGAAAGCGAGGAGATCCTGTAAGTATGACAGTGAAGCTGAACAGAGTAAAGGTACTGAAGGTGGATGAGGTTATGAATCTGGCGTCAACCTTTTAGAACAAGTCGTGAACTAAAGAGGAAGAGAAGATGATGGTAAGATGGAAATACTGCAAAACGACGTTACTTGTGGCAGAGGAAAGAACTTTTACTGCTACATATCTTGTCACTATTCTGTTTGTTTGCATTGTTATACATCTTCATGACTCTTGCAGCGTGACCTGAATCGCTTTCGATCCTCCTTTCCTGTCGCAGGTTGTGGTTCAGGGCAGCGCCAGCAGCAGCGACGTGACGACCATCTCTATAAATCAGCCGGCTAACATTGTGGAGAGGAAGATTCCAGAGCTGGAGGAGTACGTTCATAAATAAAGTTCTGTTTATTTTCTGATTTATTGCATCCATTCCTGTTGTCATATCGTGGTTTTGTTTTCTCTCAGGGCTTTAGGTAAAACTCTGGGCTGGACGGTGAACATAATCCAGGTGTGGATCTCTGGTGGAGAAGAAAGCCGAATGCTGAGGGCATCGGTCAAGACGTTGGTCAGCTTCGTCGCTCTTGATAGTGATGGAGCTGTTGAACCTCAGGAAGTCGCAAAGTAGGAGTTTAATTTTTGACTCAAACATGCAACCTTTTGGAACATAGTAAATGTGTTACATTGCTTCCTTGACCAGATTAGGATAGGTATTTGGGCTATACATGTGCAATACAATTTTTAAACAAAATTATTCTTAGATAATCAGATTTTAGTCTCCTCAGTTCTGACTATTCTGAGATGTTTTAGAGCCTCTTGTCACTTTAAATTCAAATAAGCTGCTGGCCTCGCCTTACAACTCAAGGTTTCATTCGCACATAAAAGTGGCTGCAAACATCTTTGAAAAGCAGAAGTAGAGCCTCCTATACAAGCAACAAGAATGCAAAAAGTGGTTTTTGGATGACAAGCCAGCAACAAAACACTTGCCTTTTCCAGCAGCCATTGTACAGCACATAAAGCGATAAAACCAGCTGACCGAACATCTTGGAGCTCAGCGTGGGTTGCTAGGTGGCAGACTGTGATGTTTTGCCAAAAAATGGCTGGGTGTTTTTTTTTTTTACTTCTTGGTTTTTTTTAGAAGCAGTAGAAATCCAAATGGAATTTTAAAAGCGTGAAAAATATAAGTTTTGCATAATAGGTCCCCTTTAAAGTTTTAACTTGTCTGTTTGATTTACCAGGAAGCTGCAGAGCGAGTCTGAAAAGGTGAAAGCGGAGCTGGCCGTGGTGTTTGGGAACGAGATTGATTTCGACGTAGAGACAAACTCTCAGAGCTCCAGCTCAGGGAGTTCGTCAGACCCGACTATAGTCATCGTTCTGGGGGTTTTGTTGGGCGTGACGTTCGTGGCACTGATTGTTTTCTTGGCTTTATTTATCAGGTGAGTCTCAGACTGCTTTGTGGTTTCTTGTTTGGTGAATGACTCAAACTAGTAAATCTAAATGATTCTTGTTTGCTATTAGTGTCAAGACCAGTAGGAAGCAAAAGGCATCTGACAGAGAGAGCTTTGACATCAACCGTAAAGCTGAAGGTTACACGTAAGTAGGATTGATTGTGACGAAAAGATTATTGAAATAATCGTTAACTAATTTAGTGATCGATTAATCATTAACTGGAGCATACTGACTCAAAAAAAACAGCCATGGGCTGAAAAAACAACGACTACGATGCAATATTATGGACACTGTGGATATACTATATATATATATATATATTAATCTAAAAAGATTTCCAGAAAAAAACAAGCAAATTTCTGAGCTCCAAAAGTTGAAAATCTCCAGCAAAAAACAATGAAAGTTTGAGATTAATCTCAAAAAATTTCAAGCAAAACAAGTAAATTTCTGATCTCCAAAAGTTGAACATTTCCAGCAAAAACCTGAAATTCTGAGATTAATCTAAAAGATTTTCTAGAAAAAACTTTTTTGCCGGAAATGTACTCCTTTTTTTCTGTCTACAATGGCCCTAATGCGGCATCGCAAATAGTAGTAATTAAACAAAAAATTTACAAAAATATATACATTTTGCAGTTAAGATAAAACTTTCTTTTCTGTAAATATATTCTGCCCAAAAACTCCTGTACTGGGATGGATTTAGCATCACCCTGTTCAAATTATGTAAAATAAATGTAATGTTAAGCGCCTTTTGCAGTCGAGTTATTACAAGATTAGTCCAAACAATAGTCAGTAGGTTAAGCCTACATTCTGATTTTTAATCAAGCAGAAAGGGCTGAGCTTTTCACTTTTGAAATTTCTGAGTTTCAAAAGGGGAAAATGTTTTGACTTTTGAAACTTTGAAATATTCATGTTTTTGCTCAAAAAATTTTGAGATTAATCTAAGAATTTCTTACATTTTTCTTGCAAATTTTTGACTTATGAAACTCAGAAAATCAGAATAAGTTTTTCTAGAAACATTTTTAGATTAATTTCAAAATTTCTGGGTTCTTTCTGGTAAATTTTCAACTTTTCAATCTCAGGATTTCTGGGTTTTTTAGGAAATTTATTAGTTTTTTTTAGCAGAAATTTGCTCCTTTTTTTTCTTTTTTTTATCTACAATACCCAAATACACCGTCGTATTGTAGGGACAGCTGTTGCAAATTAGCTGTGGCTATACTGTGTACACTGTGATGAAGGCATCAGAGTGTCTTGATCTGGTTCTTGTATCTGTTCCTATCAAACAAACAACAAAATAAATGAAAAAATGTTTTTAACTGAGATTTTTTGTTGCATTTCAGGAACATGAATTTCCAGGCAGCCTCCACAAATCCCGATCTGCAGGTAGAAACAAATAAATCTTCGATCTTTATGATGTTTAACTAAAATATTTGATCAAGTCAAGAGTTTAAACGAGAGGCTGACCAGCAGTTTGTGTTTCAGTTTCCTGTGAATGCGTATAAACACAGAGCAGAAGACAAAGACACGGCTCAGTGGGAAAGACCTGATGAGAACCGGACGTCAAACAAAGACAGTCTGGGAGTGAGACGACACAGTAACAGCGAGAGCGATGAAAGCCACACCTCTGCTCTCTGATCCGAACATTTCTGTTAACCTTTACGCACCAGAATAATCATCTATTTTATTTTTAATTGACCTCTGTGTCTTTTAAAATATCCTAATTTATTATCATCTTCAAGCACCTTTGTTTCTGTATAGTTAAATTTCAGCAAAGATTCCCAACATGAATGTGATTGAAGTTCTCCGTTAATGACTGTACAAATCTACTTAATAAAAGTCTGTTTTATTTATAAGAGTCCAATTTTGGTCTCAGTCGACTTTAACATGGAGGTAAAATCCTAAATGATCTGAGTTCAGAATATTTACGACCAAATGTTTGGAGAGAGAAAGAAATTTAGCTTTTTCACAAGTTTGCTGCTTCACTTTCAAGATCTGTCGTATATTTAAGTTCACTAAATCACATTTTATAGCTTTTATAAAGATTCCAACAATTTCTCTAAAGGATTAGTGTAAAAAAAGAATAGAAACCGTAACGTTGAAAAACAGCTATATGTAGATGTTTTGTGAACATTTTGTTTCTGAAGATGTTCGGAAATAATAAAAAATTGATTTATTTAAAACGGAGAACATTTACAAACTGTAAAGTTGTGATTATTTAACTTTCTAACTTCGTAATTTGGGTGTAAATGCCTCCACTGACCTTCCTAAACGTTCACTGTAAGAACATAAAATGCTAATTTTACTTGCTGCAATTAGTTGACTGATATTTTAGCTGTCCCTCCTCTGGGTGGTATTTTTGTTGTATATAATATAAAAAAAATTTAAAGTATTCCTTAGAAGTGTCTGAGTCATGAATCCTGGCTTTATTCATGTTAACAGCTGCAGGTTTACTGTGACAGACTGTCTTTAATCAGTCAAGCTATGGTTCATCGAGTAAAAATTCAAGTGAAACAGTTTTAATAACCTTGTTACAAAAATGTTCTGCACACCCCTAATGTGTTAAAGCACCTTTCATTCAGTTTCAGTTTTCAGTTTTATACACCTGGTGCACCTGAGAGTGTCAGGGTTTTTGGTAAGTTTTGGTCCACATGCAGAACACTCTCAGGAGGCAAATGAAAAAGTAAAGGTTTATTGAAAAACAATTCATTTGTATGTGCATCTTTGTCCGGGGGATCTGGACACAGGAGGATGAACGGGAACACTGGAACAGAGTGGGAGAACGGTGATTACCTGGAACAACAGGGTGGAATATACAGGAGAAATGAAAATCTTACTGATGAAGGCGAGTTCCTGAGAGGAAGGCGGACAGAGACTTGAGCCGGGCCTGTGTGGTGAGTTTAGGAGTGACGGAGCGAGGGAGAGAAGCAGAACCAGAGGGCAGCCGCAGGATGGTGGAAACAGAGGACAGACAGGTTTCGCAGAGCTTGAATCGAGGAAGAGGAGCGGAAAGTTGCCAGCCGTGGAACTTGAAGAGAGTATTTTGTTTTGAGTCTTGAAATCATGAGGGGGAACCAGACGGGCTTGACGGGAAGATTCCAGGAAGTCAGCAGTGGAACCTTTAAAGGAGAACACGAAGAGGTAAGTCGAGGAAATAATCAAAGGTAACACAAGGAACAAATATCTCCGGGCCACCAGAGAGCATGCAGCTCCTCTAATCCTCGGGCTGATGAGCCTAGATGATTCCTGTTATAACCTTAACCAGTAGAAGCATATAGATATTAAAACAGAGGGGTCCGAGGATTGAACCTTGGGGTACCCCACATGTGACTTCAGACCGCTTCAATGAGAAGTTTCCTATTGAAACAAAGAAATCCCTGTTCTTTATGGAAGATTCAAACCAGTTGAGTACTGAACCGGAGAGACCAGCAGAGTGGAGATGTTGTTGGAGAGCTGGGGGTGAGGAAGAGCTCTGTATGCACTGTGAATGTTGGTGTACATACAGTCCAGAGTGTAAGAAGGATGACATGCCGGTAAAAACTGGGCAGAGTGTCCGTCAGTTTCACGTGGTTAAAGTCCCCCAGCTCACGTAAAACACCTCCAGGTGCTTCATCTGCAGTGAGCTAACAGTGTCATACAGCTCCTTTGATGCTTCATTGCCGTTAGCACCCGGCGGCATGTAAACAATAGTGATGAACACCGCAGTAAACTCCTGAGGCAGATAGTCCGGCCGACAGCTTTCAACCAGTCCACAGTTCGTACACCAACCTGCATTCACTTACATACATTGTCCTCCTCCCCATGTTTTTCCTGACTGTTGGTTGCTGTCCGCTTGGAATAACTGAATACCGTTGATCTGGAAGGTTCAACGGCATGTTGCTGTTAAGCCAGGTTTATGTTAGGCAAAGAACAACACAGTCCTTCATCTCTGCAGAAACTCTCAGCCTCAGATGTAACAAATCCACTTTCCTATCCAGTGAGCGGACATTGGTCAGAAAGAGAGTCAGAATTGGTGGCTTCCTAGGCTGGGTCAATATGCCCACCCGTTTGCCCTTTTTCTGTTTTTGGGCGCAATGTTTCCTTTTGACCGTTGGTCCTCGCCCCCTGTTGTACCAGTCCATTGTCCTCAAGAGCCGCTGTCTCCCAAGTGCCGATTTCAGCCTTGGTGATATATTACAAGCTGAACTGTCTTCAATAGTCATCAGCTAAGCCGAGCGGCATTCAGCCGTAAAGTTTGTTTTTATTCAAATTTCAGCAGTTTTCTAGTTGCTCTGCTGAGGTAGTGACATCAACTTGCGTGATGTCACAAATTGATGTCACAAAGAGTGATGCACTCTTTGTGGAGCAAGAGTGCATCAAAAGCAGCACTCTTGAATTCTACGGTCATAACCATTGCAGCAGAGGACTGAGAGAGCAAGTAGAAGGATTGTCTCCTATTAAGATATTGAAACAAAAGCTTTTCAAGATAAAAAGGGCAAATCCAAACAAACAAATAAAGAAAAACATTGTGCAGATTTTGGATTGCAGTTTTTGGATTACAAAAAGGATCAACAATGAGTCAGATCAGTAATGCGTCGTCTTCTGATTCTGGAAATGAAAAGATACAACAGACCTTAGCTCGAGAGACTCAGAAGCTCCATGGCATCTTGAAAGAAGTCAACAAGATGTCCATTGAGAGACAGTCTTTGATTAAATCAAATGAAGAGCTGAAGAGTCAAGTTAAAAATATCGAAAAAGCTACACTTGAAAAAGATAAGCTGCTTTGGGAGAAAGATGAAGAATTTAAAAAACTGTTCGACATAAACAAAATTTTAAAGGATGATAACACCACACTGGAGCAGATAAACACTTCCCTGAAACAAAAAAACACCGCCTTGGAGAATAAAAGCACCTCCCTGGAGCAGGAAAAAACTGCTGGAGGGCAGAAAAGCACCAACCTTGAGCAGGACAAAAGTGCCCTGGAGCAAAAAAACACTGCCTTGGAGCAATTAAACACCGCCCTGAAGCAGGAAAACACCGCCCTGGGTCAGAAAAACACCGCCATGGAGCAGAGAAACACCAACCTGGAGAAGGAAAAGACTGCTCTGGAGCAGAAAAGCTCCACCCTGGAGCAAATAAACACCACCCTGGAGAAGAGAAAGACTACTCTGGAGCAGAAAATCTCCACCCTGGAGCAAATAAACACCACCCTGGAGAAGGAAAAGACTGCCCTGGAGCAAAAAAACACTGCCCTGGAGCAGAAAAGCCTTGCCTTGGAGCAAATAAACACCGCCTTGAAGCAGGAAAACACTGCCCTGGGTCCCAAAAACACCACCCAGGAGAAGGAACAAAATATCCTGGAGCAGAGAAACACCATCCTGGAGAAGGAAAAGACTGCTCTGGAGCAGAAAAGTAGTGCCTTGGAGCAGAAAATCACCACCCTGGAGCAGGACAACACAGCCCTGGAGAAGGAAAAGACCAACTTGGAGCAGAAAATCACCACTCTGGAGCAGGACAACACCTTCTTGGAGCAGGTAAATACCACCCTGAAGGTGAAAAGCACCACTCTGGAGCAGAAATGCACTGTCTTGGAGAATATAAACACCACCCTGGAGCAGAAAAGCACTGTCTTGGAGAATTTAAACACCGCCTTGGAGCAGGAAAATGCTGCCCTGGAGCAGAAAAGCACTATCTTGGAGGATATGAACAACGACCTGCAGCTTGAAGTGGAACAGCTGAAAGAGCAGCCATCTGAAGAGGAAACCGACGAAGACATCCAGTCAGATTCAGACCAGTCACAGCAGCAGCCGCCTGTATTCAGACGTGTGATCGGAGGCGTCTCCAATACACTTCTGAAAATGTACCAAACAGACACTCTCAGGTACTGGATTGAAAGATGGTACTTCTAAATAAAGAAGTGTTATGAGGGCGCCAAGCTTCATGCTTGAATATCGGTGGCAGAAAAGCTTGAGGACAACAGGACTGTGGTGTCAGGGGAAGCTTGACACTTGGTGGCTGATGGCGGAAGAGCTTAACGCTTGAAAGATGTTGGCAGGAGAGTTTGAGGCCCGCAGGACTGCGGTGCCATGGGAACTTGAGGCCATCAAACTCAGGTCTCCTTCGTCACCAGACGATTCCTTTGTCGCCAGGTCATCAGACACTTCTTTATATTATGTACTCTAGTTTTGTTTTTATTTTAGTTAGGCTTCGGATGAGGAGCTTGGGGCCAGCAGTGCCTCCTGGCCTGCCTCCAGGGCTTTGTAGCGAGTCCCGTCGGTCTCCCGGCCTGCCTCCAGGGCTTCGTAGCAAGTCCCGTTGGTCTCCAGGCTGACCTCCTGGGCTTCATAGCGAGTCCCGTTGGTCTCCCAGCCTGCCTCCAGGGCTTCGTAGCGAGTCCCGTTGGTCTCCAGGCTGACCTCCAGGGCTTCGTAGCGAGTCCCGTTGGTCTCCAGGCTGACCTCCAGGGCTTCGTAGCGAGTCCCGTTGGTCTCCGGGCTGACCTCCAGGGCTTCGTAGAGAGTCCCGTTGGTCTCCGGGCTGACCTCCAGGGCTTCGTAGAGAGTCCTGTTGGTCTCCGGGCTGACCTCCAGGGCTTCGTAGCGAGTCCCGTTGGTCTCCAGGCTGACCTCCAGGGCTTCATAGCGAGTCCCGTTGGTCTCTGGGCTGAAATCCAGGGCTTCGTAGCGAGTCCTGTCGGTCTCCCAGCCTGCCTCCAGGGCTTCGTAGCGAGTCCCATTGGTCTCCAGGCTGACCTCCTGGGCTTCGTAGCGAGTCCTGTTGGTCTCCCGGTCTGCCTCCAGGGCTTCTTAGCGAGTCCTGTCGGTCTCCTGCCCGACCTCCAGGGTTTAGAAGTGAGTCCTGTCGGGCTCCCAGCCTGCCTCCAGGACTTCATAGCGAGTCCTATTGGTCTCCAGGCTGACCTCCAGGGCTTTGTAACGAGTCCCTTTGGTCTCCCGGCCGACCTCCAGGGCTTCGTTGAGGGTCCCATCGGCTTCCGGATCCTTGTTGTGTGTCCCATCGGCCTCTTGGTTCCTGCTCTGCTGCTCCACTGCCAGTGTTGCAGGTCCCATCGACCTCCCAGCCTGACTCAGAAGGTTGGCTGGGAGGTCAACAGGACCTGCGACAAGGCTCAGGAGGTCAGTCAAGATGGGACGCATCCTCCTAGGTTTCTGCTCCGCCGCCAGCGTCCTCCAAGGCTGCTGTTCCGTCGGCGTCCTCCTCAGATTCTTTTGTTGTTCCTTAGTTGCTTCCATTTAATTTTGCCTTGTTTTCCACATCTGTTCTTCATTGGTGATTCTAATTACATTTATTTCTTGTTTTTAATTATTTTCATTTGTTCTCATTAGGTTCCTTTAGTCTACTTAATCCTTTGTGTTTGTATTTTGGTTATTTCCCCTTGTGATCCTCCAGCAGTTGGAAAATAAGGGAATCTAAAATTATTGATTGTACAGTATATTGTAATTGTAAATACATATTTTTCTAAAAAAAAAAAGCCTTATATTTTTGGTTTCTTTCCTAGATCCAGTGTGACATGTGCCTGAGGTGGTTCTATCAGGTGTGTGTGGGAAGCCCACCAATGGAAAAAACTTATCAGTGCTTTGTGTGTTTGCCATAGGTTCCTGAGTTTGCGGTGGTGTGCTAGTTTATGAATGTTGTATAATGGTTTATAAATTACATTTTGAAAACTATGTTTGATATTTATCCTTACAGGACTATAATATAAGGTAGCTATGGAAAGATATTTTAAATCCCAGGCAGGGCCTCTTACCTTTGTGAAATTAAGAGCAAATGTTTCCAAAGCACAGTTAAAGACTTGCTGGTAAATTAATTTATTCCCATGTTATAGAGTGGGAACGAATTATATTAGGTTGCTAAAATATTTGGTTCCCTTCCTTTAACTTTGGCAAATAATTTCAGGCAGCTGAAATGTCAATTCTCTCTTTTCCTTCCCTCCATAACCTTGGGAAGTAAAGAGCAACTGTTTCCAAATTCTCAAAAAATGTTGTGTGATAGCATGTAGTATACTATCATGTATTAGCATGTAGTATACTACATGTGTGATAGCACACGTAGTACACTACATGTGTGATAGCACTACATGTAGTATACTACATGTGCTATCACACGTAGTATACTACATGTGTGATAGCACATGTAGTATACTACATGCTATCACACACGTAGTATAGTACATGTGCTATCACACATGTAGTATACTACATGCTATCACACACGTAGTATACTACATGCTATCACACACGTAGTATAGTACATGTGCTATCACACACGTAGTATAGTACATGTGCTATCACACACGTAGTATACTACATGCTATCACACACGTAGTATACTACATGTGTAATAGCATGTAGTATACTACATGTGCTATCACACACGTAGTATACTACATGCTATCACACACGTAGTATACTACATGCTATCACACACGTAGTATACTACATGCTATCACACACGTAGTATACTATGTGCTATCACACGTAGTATACTACATGCTATCACACACGTAGTATACTACATGCTATCACACACGTAGTATACTATGTGCTATCACACGTAGTATACTACATGCTATCACACACGTAGTATACTACATGTGTAATAGCATGTAGTATACTACATGTGCTATCACACACGTAGTATACTATGTGCTATCACACGTAGTATACTACATGTGCTATCACACACGTAGTATAGTACATGTGTGATAGCACATGTAGTATACTACATGCTATTACACATGTAGTATATGACAGTAATATGACAGATTACTATCTGTCATATTTTACATTATAATGGGATTTACCAGAAAGTCTACACTCTCATCTTGTCATGAAGTCTTAATTTTGTGTCCTGCTATCAGCCAGTTTCTATCCTCTTATATCAGCAAAGAAAAATGATAAAAACACACTACGTGTTGGAAAACTGTGTTTGGTGACTTACTTTTATTTGTCAGACTTAAGTGACAAAAGTTGGAAAAAGACTACCGATTCTCTTGGCGTTTAAAATAACACAAAACAGCGTAAGAAGACCTCGTTTATTTATTTATTTTACAATTTTGTTATTGCTTCTTTTTAAACAACAGCTGCCGATTAAACTGAATGTTACAACCTGGACATGATTAAATGAGTTGTTTCACCGAGAAATCGATCAGAAGAGCCGTGAAAATGGTCAGATCCGCCAGATCAGCCTCTCTGGCTGCAATGCGCTCTCCCAACACAGGGGGAGCAGATTTTCACAGGGTAACAGAATTTCGCACAAGATCGGGGTTTTGGTTTCCTGTGAGGTTTCATGCACCTTTTCCAATCGTCCACCAGAGGGAGCCAGGAGATTGTGTTCAGCTGCAGGTGCTGAGCGGACACACCTGCAGGTCATTGATTGCTCTCATTACTTCAGTCAGAGCTCCTTTTCCAGTGACCATCTATTTCAGTGACATTCTCGCTCACCATTTCTTCTCTCTTGTTCTTAGTGGTCCTGCCCAATTATCTTGGTTTCCCGGTTCCCAAACAAGGGAAATATTTCTTATTTCGTACAATAAACTTTATTTTTACTGACATATTTTACTGAGTCTCCTGAGTTTCGTTCTGTATGTGGGTCGAATAATCTATTCCCATCATAATATCTATGGTTTTGTTTGTTTTTTGATAACTTTATTGAGAAAAGTTATACAGAACAGTTAGAAATATACATTTAAACAAAAAGAACATAAACCAGGGGGAGCCTTCACGGAAATGCATTGAATAAGGTGAATCAGTTAAATGTTTTGACAACTTTCTTGTTGGAATCAGAAATGTTTAGACTTTTTGAAACATCTAAAAAAAATAGAGTAGTATGAGTAACTTTAGTTTTTTTGTTTTGTTTTGGGGTTTTTTATGTGGTATTTCCCTTTTTTATATATTGTTCTATTTTTTGTGTTCATGGACTCCAAGCAGGACATTGTTCCAGGTATAACAGAAATCACAATCAATCTTCCGTTGGAGAAAACGGATTACTTCTTTCCAGAAGGTGGCAGTAGTGAGAAAGTTCAATAACGGATGCGTCAGTTTCATGTTGAGACACAAAGAGAACAAGTTCACACATAAATCTTAAACTTTAACAAGTACTGTTTGGCGGGATAACATCTATGAATTCAGTTACACTATAGAAAGAAATGAGTTGAGCAAACTTAATTGAATTGCTTCAATTGGTAACAAGTAATTCAGTTAAGTTTGTCCAACCAGAAGACATTGTGCTGTGAATTGTGATAAGCTTAGATGAGCATTTGCCATGCTGATTTTGCTGATCTGAGACGTCTTCCCCCGTGGGCCGTACACTGGTGGTGGAGGTGGGAGAACGGACCACCTCCCGGCCTGAAGGAGTCGGGAGGTGGAGAAGGGGAGGAGGTGGGTCAAGCATGGCTGGAAGCCAGATGGTCGTGAAACAAGGTATTTATAATAATATATAATAATGATCACTTATAACGAGGCATGGTCTGATGCTGATAGGCCGATGATTGGATGATGCAGGTCGGGCTGAAGAGTTTTCCAGTTTGAATTTCCGCCACGGCTTCATATCATTTTCCAGCAGGTCCTTCTGATTGGAAGGGAGAGTTTCACAGGTAACTTAAAAACCTGTCACATTTCTTTCTATTTAATTCACCAATTACAACAAACATTACAGAGTAGCAAAAATGGGTATTGATCTACCAAATAAATAACCGGATAAGAGAATGACTAACAGAAACAAAACCATAAAACAACCAAACAAGCAAAAATAACAAAACAAACAAGCAAGGAGTTACACATTAAAATGGACACATTCAAAACAAAGACAAAACACGGAACACAATCAATTGGTGTCAGAACAAAACAAATGAAATTATTTAACATCTGTGGACTTCTTTTTTCTTTTAATCTTGGCGGTTATTTTGTAATTTGCATTATTATTTTACTTTTCTCTGAAATGCGTCACAGATATTTTGAGTAGAATTGGAAAAAAGAGGGAGAGAAAGAAAGCAAATAAAGTCAGCCAGAAAAAAGAATAAATATTTAATAAAATAAAGGATAACTAAAAAGTACTTTATTTTAATCTTTGTATGAAGCTCTCTCATTTCCCCTCTACTTTCCTGGTCTTTGTTTCCACAGTGGCACTAATTCACCAAAATAAAATGGCATCTAGAAATATGGAGTATATTTCATCAAAATGTTTGAACTGAACCTGAGTCACATTTCAAGAGGAAATCTAAGCCACTTAGTTTCCAAAACACAAACTTGGGTAAAGAAAACCAAATACCCTACATCTTAGAAATGACTGAAGCCATTTTAGCTTTAGTGCTATTTATGATTAGCTTTTAACAATGTCTGCTTTTCTGATAGAATAGTGTTTATTTTTCCTAATGAAATTGAAAGAAAGGGTTTACAACCTTCTGCCTTTCTGCCCCTCTGCCCTCTCTTTACAGGTGAATGTTGTTTTACAGCCTGTTATAAAAGCTGAATAGGGAGAAGGAAACTACAAGTCATCCATAACTCCTGTGGTTCAGTTCAGAGTCAGTTGTCTGAGGCTGGGAAACACAACCACTCAACATGGACGGCGCTGCTTTGCGTCGGACATGCATCTGTCTTATTGTCTCTGTTTGGATCCATGTCGTTACTGAAAGTCCAATAGGTGAGTACAGGATTAAATTTGCTCATAACCAGGTAAACCGGAGCCTAATAAAGCAGTTTTGTAGTAAAATGAAAAAATGTGGGCTTTCACTGTTTAAACGTTTCTTAAACATCTAAAGTGACTTAAATTAACCTCTGAAAGTGAAATGTTTGATGGTTTTTTTGTCTACAATCAGAGGACGAGTCTTTCGTTTGTACACTTCAGATCTGAAGAGGAAAAACTGTACGGGGGAATTTTACTGCCATAAAATTGCTCCTTATCTGTTGGGTCGATGGTTCAATATCCACTTATCACTATTTCTGCATCGTCTATATTTCAACTGAAAAGTTTAATATTTAATTTTCCACCCTGTTGTAAAAAAACAAAACCTAATCTCCTTCAGGTCCATTACAGCTTGAGGGTAGCTGAGTAATTTCTCCTGCTCCTAAAACATGGTTAAATATTTAGCAAATTCAGGTTCTGCTTTTGAAAGAAACATTTAATAAAAACAGAACATCTTTAAGTTGTTAGAGTCTTTGGAGTCTGGGATGGTATTGTCTTGGTTTTATGTGAATTCACTCAACCAGTTTTGTGATTTTATAAAGATTTGAAGAACTATAAGTAAAATATTTTGTTAGTTCACTCTCATTATTCTTGGGATTAAACAGAAAAAAGGTTTGGTAACCTTAACTAATCTAAAACAGGAAAGTGTTAGTCTCATTTATTGTCAAATAATAAAATTGCAAGAGTTTGTGTTTTTTACAGTTTAACTATAATAATATTAATATAACTATTATGCAATGGAAGCTGATTAATTCACGTTAGGGATTGTGTATCAATCTGTGGCTGAACTTAATAGCTTAAATAATAGTTTATTGTGTCAATTGTTAGTTTACTACCAAGTAGTTTTGGTTGTGTGGATAACTAGTGAAGCAGGTGAGGCAGCGGCGAGCTACCAGACAGAAGGTACCTGCTCTTTTCAACCAGGAAGAAAAGACTGGCTTTGTGGACGGACTGCTAGAAACTGCCTTTTCTGCTTTCCTTGCCATCTTTTCTCAACTTGTGTCGAAGATAGACTTGGCTTTGGATGAACTGACACTTTTGTGCATAATGAGCGGCGTATGGACTTCATTTATAAGCCGAGTTTAACGGGGGGGGCATCAGCTTATTTTGAGGGGGCAAAATCAATCTAGGTAGGAATAATAATATACAGTGCAGTAAAACTACTCTTATAAGTGCCTTTTTCCCAAAAAAAGTTACTCAAGTGAATGTAAGCAGTGCTACCCACTTTTGAACATAGATGACACTTGGAGAGTTGACCACTCTGAGGTAAAAACAACAAACAGCTTCCAGTCAATGGGGGCACGGCTGACTCTGTGGGTGGGCAATGCCCGGCTGTGGATGGCATGTAAAAACCTGAATGATGTCATTCTGCAGATTTCCTTAAAGTTGTTTCTGTTTCTGCAGGTAGCACCACCATAAACTGTGGTTCAGCGAATGTGGAAGAACTGGGTCCTGTGGATGAAGGATATACAGGTAAGATGATAAAAACAATTAATTTAATTAAGATTAGAAATAGATCAATTAAGACTGACTTCCTCCATTGAGTTTGCCTTTTCTCTATCCTGTTACACAAACAGATCATTTATTGGTACCTGGAATTAATGAATTCATGAGGTAATTTAAGTTTATCTGATAATGTTTTGCTGCTGCAGGTGATGTGGAGCTGGTGTCCGGTATCCCAGCTGGTACTACCGTGAGACTGGAGCTTGACATTTATCCTGAGCATCTTCAGTTTCTGAATTTGAGCTTCACACCAGGGGAAACCACAGCGACTGTTCGCACCACGAAGCCGCTCGACGCCGAGGCCAATATATTCTTTACAGTAAGGTCCCCCATTTTGTTGTACCTGAATTTATTTGCTGAATATTTGTGTTTAATATAGATCTTCACTGAGATGTTCAGCATAATTTCTGCTAACACTTTGCAGCAGAACTAACGTCCACTGTGTTTTTATGTTGCAGCCTGACAGAGTTTTGCACTACAGTTTAGTGTGCAATAATGATTTGATGGTGGGTGAAATTCCAAAATTATGGAGCAAACATTACAAACTGATTGAATAACAACTAAAACCCGTCACTTTCTGTTTTTATTTTTACAGTACAAAAACTCCCGCAGGCTGATAATCAATGATACCAATGATAACAGTCCAGTATTTGAGAAGAAGTTTTATTCTCAAAGTATTTCAGAGGTAAGTCAAAGGAACTGTAAACTGTAAACCTTTCACACATCTGCAACATCTAGGAGTGATTGGCAGAAATAATACTGGTGATGAATTATTCAATATGATCAAAATAAATGTCCAACTTTCTGCCTTCACTCTTCATTGTTTTCTCAAAGAAATGAGGAAGGAGAAATTTATCTCTCCTCATTTTCTCTCAATTGTTCTGTTGTCTGGGTTTTCAGAGTCAGGTTGTGAACACGGAGGTTCTGCGAGTGAGAGCTGTTGATGCAGACAGCACACCTGAATTCAGCCACCTGACATATACCTATGTAAGAACTTTGAAGTCAATATCGTTAAATAACAATAGCTACTAATAGCATTATGTATGTTTTATGCATATAAACCCTGAAGCAGGTGAGGAAGTGCCTCTCCTGTAATTCTGCTAAGTTAATTAAGCACATGAGAAGTAAAATAGATGCTAACAATGATGAGAGAAAATCAATTTGTCCTCTTGAATTTTCTGTAAATTGCTTTTCTTATTGGTAATTTCAATATTTTTATGTTCAAAATTGCTGAATTTACGCATTACCTGTTAAAATACATGAAAGAAGACCGGGGTGAGACCAGGCGCCTGCCCATTGCTGTCTCTCTTTATATCGCCAATGTACTTGTTTAATTACACATTTTCTACATATGTTGATGTTCCACAGTCTGTTTGATATATTTAATGAATGTGTGTGACATATTTAGTCTTTCTGATCGGCCATAAATATGCAGTAAAAGTGCGCAGGGTAAGGCAGAAAGTACCATGCCTCACTGGTAGGGGGCAGTGCTGAGCATTAAAAAGACACAATGAGCAACATCTGCTCTTCTTCTACACATTGAAAAGACTGAAAACAGTCAGGGACGGAGAAGTACCTCGCTGCAAAAAACAGAAAGGGGAGGAGACGGAGCACATGGCAATTTCATACTTTATTTGGATATGGGGTCATTGTGCTCCGGAAATGAAGGGGGCGCTATTTCCTATATTATCCACAGTTTCCCGTTTTTATTTTCTGTTGAAATCTGTGATATATCTTCACCTTTAGGAAAGAGTTCCTCTCTCAGCATGTATCTGAACTTGTGTCTTATTTATTTCAGCGCAGCTCACAGTTCTTAACAAATTCGGTAGCTTTCGCAGTACGTCTAAATCTGCATCTGTTTGGGTCTGCTACTGCCTCTAGTGGCTTAGGGTGGTAACACAACTAACTTTTTATTTAAATATTTAATAGTATAAAGGCACAAACAAAAAAATTTAATTTTTTGTAAAATGAAAATGTTTTGTTTGCAGCACAAACAAAAACTTTTGCTGCAAAAACATTTGCAGCAAAATTGCAAATACATTTGCCACCAACTTCTTGCTTCACCATGCTTTACAGTGATTAGTATTGTAACTAATATTTTCTAGCTCTATGAACCTGAAAAACAGGCCATTTACTATCAAATCATAGTATTTTCCATTATAATTTTATGATAATTAAGCCTATTAAGTCAATAAAAAATATATTTTGGTTTTCTACAAATGTTCTGCATATCACTGAATGTCATTGTTCTCCTTCTAGTCACCAGAAACAGTAGAATTTTCCTTAGCAGACTCTGGGGCGTTTACCTTAATGAGACCTCTGAACTACAACGTAGTACCAAAGTACAATTTTATTGTCACTGCCATGGTAAGAAAACACAGAGACAAAACATATTTATACACTCTGATTTATTTAGCTCCATCATAAATATGCCATCCCTTTCTTTGTTCCTGTTGTTGCAGGACAGTGGTGGAAACAATGACACAACCTCAGTTGAGATCATTGTAGACATTGATGACTTAAATCCCTTTTTCAGCCACAGTCTCTATCAGGCTGTTATTCCAGAGAACCAGGTGAGTCTCATTTAGTGGTTATGTGAGTTTTACCTGATATTTTGTGTGTACAGAACAAATTTATTTCAAACTGCTCTGAAGAACAGACTGACTGTGTTTCAGGACGGGGTTCTCAGTGAAATAAAACCAGAACCAATAAAGGCCCAAGATGGAGACACTGGAATCAACATGACGATAACATACAACATCAGTTCAGGTACAGAAAATCCTGCTGTGGTAAAACCTGCAGTTCAGACATGTTTACCATTAAACAGAAACTGATATTAATTTAAAACTATGTACGTTTGTTCAGTCTCTCCTGCCGAGTACCAAGCAAACTTCAACATTGACGCCAACACCGGAGCTCTGTCTGTGGTGGCGTCGTTTGACAGGGAGGAATTGGACAGCAGTGAAATCTCTGTCAACATCCAGGTATTATCGTTTATTCTCAGCCTCTGGAAGAAAATGAAGAAAACTCGAACATCATTAGCGATATTACGAGTGTACAGCTGAAGACAGAAGTTTACATAAACCAAAGAAAAAGACACAAATACTCTTCCTGAAGTTACATCAGAGCAAACTTCTCTTGTTTTAGGTCAGTTAGAATTACCAAAATTATTTCTATCTTCTAAATGCCACAATAAGGAGAAAAGGAGTATGTCGGATTTATTTACTAATGTGTTTAAGATCAGAAGTTTACTTACATTTTCATTGCATTTGAACTCTATGAACCTAAGAAAACCTTCATGGTTTTCTTCCTCAAGCTTCTCACAATAGTTTGCTGAAGTTCTGGTCCGTTCCTCCTGACGGACCTGGTGGAACTGGGTCAAGTTTTCTGATAGTCCACATTTTCTGCTTTTATTTTCTTTGGGGAATTTTTTACTTTCCTTTATAAACAGTCATTATGATCATATATAAATAAGTAGAAATAGAAACTAATTTGGCTAAAAAAAACAGTCTGAAATCAGCTACCAAGTGTAAATAAAAATACTTAAACACACAAACTGAACTGTTGTGCTTTAACAAAACATTACTTTTATAAGATGTTAAGAAGTGTTTCCCTTATGTTTTTTTAGAGTGCAAAGATAAGGAAATCTTTCTTTTAAAAATGCTCAACACCAAAATATATGTCACATAAAAATCCCCTGCAAAAAGTAAAATCTTGTGCAAGATTCCACACCTAAGTGGAACTAGTCCTTTTTCATCAATATTAAGGAATTATATTAACTCATATCTTGCTGAAAAGTTGGTTATAAGTTAGTTTTATGTTTTCAAGTATACTAAGATATTTGCACTAGAAAATATACCAAAAATACTTGGTAAGATTTTGTATTTTTGCAGAGTGTATGTACACTTATGCTTTCATCTGTATATTTAGAATAAAAATATATTACAAGTTAAGAAAACCATGACATGGATTCACTGTAGCTTTGAGCTCAGTCTGTATGAAAGATGATTGTGTGTCTGCAGGCGGCCCAGACAGACGACCCTCTGAAGACCGCTGATGCTGTCGTGTCCGTCATGGTGGAAGATGTGAACGACAACGCTCCAGAGTTTGATCAGTCGAGCTACAACGTCTCCCTTCTGGTGAACTCCCTCGCTAATTTGGACAAGGTGGGTTTTTCTACCATCATAACTGGTTTTTTTGCACTTTCTAATCATGTAGATGAAAACTGAATAGAGTTTGTCAGGGAGGCTTAAGAGTCTGACCCCTCTGTATTTGGAGCACATCCTCCAGACTCCCTTTTTTAACAGGCGGGCCACCATCCCAATCTGCCAATTCAGACTGAAATTATCCAATGGCCACTTTGTTTAAACCAGTGATACTTTTCACATTAACAATCAAGGAGTTGTTTCACTAAAAAAGGCCCATTTTCCAGAAGCAAAAACCATTAACTTATTGCCAAAAAACAGATGGATGTTTATGGGCTGTTTTTAGAAGCAGCTCAGACCTAAATGGAAATTCAAAAACATGAAAAATGTGATTTTTGCATAATGGATTCATTTTAAAGCAGCTAGTCAGTACAATTGATTGCAAAACACTGTTTTACGTCAAACCTTGCGCTCTAGAACATCACCGTGATCAGAGTGAGCATCACGGACGACGACAACGACAACAAACCCGAGTTCAGTTCCAGCAGCTATGAAACCAGCACCGAGGTGAAAGACGCAGCGAAGGGGAAGGTGGTGCTGACGCTGAGAGCCACCGACAAAGACATCGGAAACAACTCGCTTATCACCTACAGGTTCGCTCAGAACTCGCATTATCACCACAAACTGGAGTTTACAAGACAGAACAACACAAAATAGGACAAAGTTGATTTAAAAGGATCTTTTTCATTTTTCGCAAAGGAAAAAAGAGATAAAAATTGAGGCATACTGTGTAAAATTAAATTGAGAATCTTTGGCAAGGCTGAAAATTGATATCATAGATACTCTCCAATCTGATGGTGCTGGAGCCATTTTGCAAAGAAGTTTGGGTGAAAACGTCAATGTGTTGAAGCTGATAGAAACATACCGCAAAAGACTTGACTACTCCAAAAGGTGGTTCTCCAAAGTGTCCCTTTAATATGAACAAAAAGCATTTTGCATTTTTATAGGTTTTTATCTAAAAAATGTGAAAATCATGTGTTATTTGCCATCCATTCAACAGCTATGTACTACTTTTTATTAGTGAAAATATGGAAAAATTAAATTGAATACTTATGAAAATCTTGTATTTCAATCAAACACAAAATTTTTTAAAATATATTCCTGCACTTACATCTTTATTTCTGGTTTCAGTTTTTCGGAAGGACATTCGCCATATTTGGCCTTAGACAGCAAAACAGGAGAAGTGACGCTGACCTCTGACCTTGCTGATGTAACAGAAGACACCACACTGGTTCTGACAGCCGAGGCCACAGATCATGGCAAACCTCCGCTCAACGCCACAGGTCAGAATATTACTTAATTTTTATTATATGTTTATGCATTAGTGCTGTAACTGTAAAGGTCCTGAGGCTGCAGACATCCTGAACTTTATCCACAAACCTCATGGTGCACCAACGATATAACAGCAGTAACTTTAAACCAGCAAACAATCATATTTTTTTATCATAGGTAAACGGGTAAAACTGGCTGCAGGAGTATTATGGAGAAAGATATAAAGCAATAAGACTGCTGAAACTGAATCTGTACTTCTTGCACAGCCTGCTGCTACAAGAAGTTAGAAAGGCAACAACTTAATCCTGAAATTCCCTTAAAAATGTCATCCGCTGTCAGGTCATTTAAACACAGTCTGTTTATTTTTTTCTTAAATAAAATGTTGTCAAGATTGGAACTCCATAATATAATATTTGATTATGGATGCCTCTGAACCCTACTTGAATATTAAAACTTTGATAAGGTTCAGAGTGTGATCTGATAACAGGAGACAATATAATGGTTTTATACCAAAGACAGTAAATCCTAACACTGGAGAGACATTCTCCTGTTTATCTGCAGAAAACATGTAACCTTGGGTGTGTACTGAGGTTAATTTGCTGAGAGTTCATAAGCATTTAGAATAAAAACGTTACGTAACAAGACCATCATATCCCTAAAGTCATAATAATTACCTTTTAATTACATTTTCCAACAAATGACAATCAAAACAAGTTACTCTCAACCTGTTTGAGTCATATCTACTCCATCCATGGATTCTGTCTTGTGCACACTTTCAGCTTAGCTAAAAACATTTAAACTTTTATACACATGGTAATTTAAGGTTCTTTTACAGGAAAAAGAAGCTCCTGTAACATTACAGTAAATTTAAGGCAACATCCTGATCCCGGACTACCCCCCACTTATATTATGACTCCAGGTCTAGGAGATCGGGGGTGGCAACATTAAAATGTGTCCAGAGAAAAAAAGTGAAGTTTAAAAGGGTTTGTTTGTGCATATGTATTAATTGTTTTTATCTTGTAACCAGGTTGCTATGTATTGCAAATTTTTTTGCCCAGGTCCCTCTTGAAAATGAGATCTAGATCTCAACGGGGTTTACCTGGTTAAATAAAGGAAAATAAAAAATAATAAATACATATTTAAAAGAAAAGGTTCCACAAATTAGACAGAGTGTACACTTTAAACCAATTAATGGTCAAACAATCTCAGACTAACCAAAAGTCCAAGTTTTGGTCCAACCACTACCCACAGCACCTGACCCAGTGGAGTGGGTAGTGGTTGGACTAGTGGGTCAAGTGCCAGTGTAGTAGTGGCACTTTAGAATAAAAACATTAGTGGGTCAAATTCACTTAACCCACTAATAAAGTGGGCTAAGAGCAGCCTCAGCAGTTAAATAACCAAACAAGTCAGTCTAATCCAAACAACCCAAAAAGGAAAACTAAAAGGACATCAAGCTTCCACAAGTACAAGATCCTAGATTAAACAACCAGATCTGAACCAAACTGGAAAGCAGAGCAAAAGCTGGACAAAATAGTTTTTAAAAATGCTACAACAAACAAAGTGGGGGTCAGCTGTACAAAACCTCTTCCTAAAGCTGATGAGTGATTCAAAGTACTTCTGTCTATTTTGAGCTCCTATCAGAATGAGTGATTTTATGGTCTCCTGTCACTTTAAATCCAAATAAGCTATTAGAATTTCTGACCTTACTGTACAGATCTAATAATAATAATCTCAAAGTTCAAGAAATTTATGCATTCTGATGTCCTTTGCTCTGAATGGCAAGTAAAAGAATCATCTTTTTGCCCTCTAATGTTGTGTGCATCCACGAAATTTCTGAATGTTAACAACAACATGTCTATATTATAAGACAGAATGACGATATCTGTGGTTCCATCCTGCAGCTCTTGTGGTGGTGAACATCAGGATCACCAGTTCTGAAGGTGTGGCGTTCCTGAGCTCCTCCTACAACTTCAGCCTGAAAGAGAACGAGAATTCGGGGGTCACTGTGGGGCAGGTCAGCGCCTCTGCAGGAAGCGACCTGTACGAGGTTTCCTATGGACTGAGAACACATGAAGACCTGTTCTCCATCGACAGCAGTGGTACCATCTTTTCTACAAAAGAGCTGGACAAGGAGGAGCAGGAGTGGTACATCCTGGATGTGGAGGCTGTGGACACGCGGACGCCTCCCACATCAGCAGTGGCGCTGGTAACAACAACATCATACAGCTATCATCACAAACTGTCTTTATTGTTGCTTTCATACAAACAAAATAAACCTTTTGCATCTCTCAGGTCAGAATTCAGGTGGAGGACGTAAACGAGCCTCCAGAGTTCTCCTCGGATAATTATGAAGCCTCTGTGGTCAGCATCGCCGAGTACAAAACCCCAGTCATCCAAGTGAAGGTAAACACACCCAGCTCCCATCAACTGATTCTGAACATGTTTATCTCCACCCAGTTAGATTGCAGGAACAGTTACTGTAAAGGTCATAAACACATGGTGATGTACTTTAACCCTCCCACCATTAAACTGGTTAATGTGTCAACAATCTGTAGTCACATTTTCAGGGATGTGAAGGAAGCTTATCGTTTATTTATCTTTATTTTTTCAGTCAATACAGAGTTACAACTTAAAGAGCAGAAATATCCTCTGATCATTTGCACCATTTATTCCTTATTTATATAAACCAGATATATACCAACTAAGAATGGTACGGGAAAGAGAGAAGAAAAACAAAGTGCATGGCAGTAAATATGTGTGTATTATTTAGGATATGTGGAGAGAGAGAAATAAACCAGAGCACCATCACACACAAAAATAAAGTACAAATAGGCTGATTAATACAACATTACTGCAAAATCTGGCCGCAGAGATTTTACATTAATTTTACATAACCCATTTTCTTTCGTCCTACCTTACCACACGCAGCGCCTCCTTCTGGCCGGAGGATCGCTGTCAACACGTCTTCCTCATCTGTACACAATATACACACTATTCATTGAATAGCCTCAGTTATCACATATAACTGAGGCAACACCAGTCTCTTAGCAAGGATGGTTGTAAGTAACTTCTAATCGACATTCAGGACTGAAATAGGTCTGAATGCTCTTTTCCCTCCTTGGGAATAGTAGAGACAGTAGCTTCATTCCAGGTTGGTGGCATCTTTGAGTCTGTGAGGGCAGCACTACAGGCCTTCAGAAGGCATGGAAACAGCTCAGCTGTCTGGGTCCAGAGACTTGTGGGCCCTCAACCTGTAGATGGCTCCTCTCAGCTCCTTCTCAGTTATTGCAGCTGCCAAGAGTTAATCATTTTCCTCAGAGGCAGTAGGTAAATTACAGCGTTCTGCACGTGAAATAGATAAAACAGGCGTTACAGTAATCCAGACATAAAAGCAGGAATAATTTTCTTAGGTCGACTCTAAGAAGCTCTGAAGAGCATTTGTCTTATTTTAGGAATGTTCCTTAAATTAAAGAAACAAGAATGGGAAACGGTCTTACTAATTTAAAGACTCAAAGTGACTCAAAGTCTGATAATAAGTCAAATGTGACACCTAGATTTTTTAACTGTGGTTTTGCTAGTGGGCAGAAAGAGATGATTGTTTGGCTGATTTTGGATGCAAGTGGCTGGGAGCAATAATCAGAGTCTCCGTCTTACTGGTGTTTAAAACCAAAAAGTTACTAGAGAGCCAGTTACTAATATGGGATAAACGTTGGACAAGGATGGCAAAGGACAAGAGGTTTTAATACAGAAGTCTGGGTTTGTTTAAAAGTGTGTAAAATACCTGCTTATTTTCAAAAGGTACTTTTAATCTGACAAACATGCCTTATTTGAACACATATTCTACCGCACCATTAAGGAGCTTTCTTTCTGTCTTTCTGCCCACCCTCAGGCCTCGGACCCGGATGTTGGGGACAATAGTGATCCGGTCTACAGTCTGCCAGCAGGAAACTCCTTCTTTGAAGTGGAGCCGGCTTCAGGTCAGCTGTATGTGGTGTCAGCAGCAGATCTGGGTGGAATAAACATCACAATGAAGGTGAAGGCCACAGATCCCCATGGACTTTCTGCTACAACCACAGTAAAGGTAAGCGCCTAAAACTGAATGTTGGTTGTTCAGTTGGTCGGTCACGGCTTCTGATCCCTTACAGGTTTTACACTGACTGGTTCCAACACCAACAGTCACAACAGACATTAAAACTTTTCACTGACCTGGGAAATGTGATAGCCTTGCACCTGGTTATCTGGTTATCATAGTGTTGACGATTAGTACCAAACCAATATTCTATTGAGAATGAAACACTGGTTTGTGAAATTTGTATGTCATAGCACTTTGTTTATATTCTTAAAAAATATATCCTAAGCCTTTTGTGAACGTATTTGGAATATTTAAGTGTGAGATCTCGGATTTTGGCCTATGCTGATTTTTTGTTGTTGTCTGAAATGTCTCTAAATATAGCAAGAAAGTCCCTGAGTTGGTAACAGTGGGATTGCTAACTGCAAACGTGCAGACCTGACCTGGTGGGCCGGTCTGTCAGTCAAACTTTTCTCACTGCAGAGCAGAAAAGGACAGTGGCTGATTTTAGACCTTTGTTAAGGTAGATAAGATTGGTGAATAAGATTGGCTTCATATGTAAGCATCGGCAGATCACCGATCTCCCAGAATTAAGGAAATCAGTGCCGGTAAATCAACTGGCTGATAAATCAGTGCACCCCTACCATTTACTCCTCCCCCAGAAAAGATTACTGCTCAATTTTGTGTTGAAATAGGTAGTAAATTCAAGTCTAGGATTCCTGTATAAACCCTGTTTCAAATCACGAAGCAGAGAACATGTTCATTAGAAACTGACTGTAAAATATTCAACTCAAACGCGTCTCGATAAAGGTGTCAAAAACCATTTTTATTTCAACTGATCAGCCAGAAAAAAACACCTTTTTAGGGCTTTCATGGATAAGAACCATGATAACATTCCAAATACTTTTTCAAAATTGTCCTGTTGGTCATATTCAATCCATTTTCTCCTCAATATCCAAGAATTTAAGGCGATGCGCAGGACATGCGTAACACCTGTTTGTGCATCCTTGATCAGTGCATTGTTCCAGGACTAACACCTGACTTCACAGGTTCACTGTGACATCCATGTTAGTAAAAGTCACAAGTGGAAACTCATCCAAGTAATGAGACACGTTGCACTGCATTCGTTTGAGGCAGGTCTTCACATTGTTGACATGTTTGGGTGCCCTTTATATGAGATTGCTACGCTGAGTAGAAGTGCAAAGCTCATACCGCGTCTTGGACATTTTTTTCCATTCTGAGTTAAGTGTTGATGACCAACAGAATAATCTCATTCGATCCTTCTTTCCTGTCGCAGGTTGTGGTTCGGGGCGACGTGACGACCATCTCTCTGAATAAGCCGGCTAACATTGTGGAGGAGAAGATTCCAGAGCTGGAGGAGTACGTTCACGAATAAAGTTTTGTTTATTTTATGATGTATTTAGTCCATTCCTGTTGTCATATCGCCGATTTGTTTTCTCAGGGCTTTAGGTAAAACTCTGATCTGGACGGTGAACATAACCCAGGTGTGGATCTCTGGTGGAGGAGAAAGTCGAACCCTGAGGGCATCGGTCAAGACTCTGGTCAGCTTCGTCACTTTTGATGGCGACGAAGTTGTTGAACCTCAGGAAGTCGCAAAGTAGGAGTTTAATTTTTGACTCAAATGTGGGATTTTTTAAATGTAATTGATGTGATCTAAGAATGAAATGTAACACTCAAATCTTAGATTTTAAAGGTGACCTATTATGCTTTCTTGAACAGGATAGGATACATCTATGGACTACACAAAATTCAAATTCAATAATACTTTATTGATCCCAAAGGAAATTAAATGTTGCTGTAGCTCAGGGTTTCCCCCAGTGTATTATAAGCTTGGGCAACCAAACCAGTCTCTGTGGCGCTTATTAAAAACTCAACAGACACGAAATGGTAGAGCTACTAAAGCCTCATAAATTAAATCTCTCTTGTGAACCTCTGTATCCAGAGGAGAGATGCACAGTGCAGTGGATTTAGCTCATCATGCAGGGCCGGTCCAAGGCTGAATGAGGCCTAGAGCAGAATTTGATTTAGAGTCCCCCTTCGGTGCTAAGAACATCAGCATCTCTAACAGCGTTTCAACATGGACTTAGTGAGATCTGGGAGACTGTTGTGATGGCTGTTGGCAGGATCCTGTAGCAGTCTGTCTTACAGTGAATTTGAAGAAGCCTCTGACTGAATAGAATAGAATAGAATATTCTTTATTGATCCCCAAAGATAAATTGTTTATCTTTTCATCTAATGTGTTAAATATTAATAAAACTCTGACACCACAGCCAGAGAGTCCAGCTCCACTCCAACAACGTTTCTGGCTTTTCGGATCAGTTTGTTCTGTCTGTTGGTCTCCTCCACCTTCAGCCTGCTGCTCCAGGACACCACAGCATACAGGATGGTTCTGGCAACCACTGATTCATCAAACATCCTGAGCAAAGTCCAGTAGATGTTGAAGGACCTCAACTGCCTCAGAAAGTGGAGGCAACTTTGGCCCTTCCTGTGCGCATCGTCAGTGTTCTTGACCCAGTCCAGTGTGGAGTCAATGTGGAGTCCTGGATATTTATAATTCTCCACATTGGTACCAGGATGGTAACAGAAGATACTCTGGTTTTCCAAGACAGTCCCATAGAGAGGAAGATCAGGGTTGTCCATAATTTTCTTGATTTTATGAAGAAACCTTCTTTGCATGACCATCTGCAGAGGTTCCACAGTCGTCCCCAGAAGAGAACCAGAACAGAACCATTCCTTATACTCTTGTTGAGTCCTTGTCAAAGCTTGAATTTCATCCATCTTGCTAGCTAATGATCTCACATTGCCCATTATGATTATCGGTAATAGGATAGTAGAGATGGTCTGAACTTCCTCCTTCTCTCTCTCCTCTTTGCTCTGCATCCATGTCGCCTCCTTTTCAACTTCTCCAGGATTTCTGGCTTCAGCTGTGGTCTTATTTCAGCTTTTCTGGTGCTAATCAGCTGCTCCCTTTTGAAAACCACCCTGTTGCTATGGTTACACATAATAACAAAATAGCACACGTTTGAAAAATATTGCCAAAAAAAGTCCAATCACACAGCCTCCAAAAAAAGCTATTTTCCTCCAAAACAGCCAGAATGAACCGAATGATGAGAGAAAATCAATTTGTCCACTTGAATTTTCTAGAAGTTTTAATTTTTATTGGTAATTTCAACATTTTTGTGGTCAAAATTGGTGAATCCACAGTCCACATTGCCTGTAGATGAAAGAAGACCAGGGTGAAGCAGTGCAGTCCCTCACCTTTGGGGCTTTGCTTAATCGTGACATGAAGCTAAAATGAGTGTCAGTTTCTGCAACAAGAAAACACATTTGCTCCCAATCTCCGTCTCAGGCAGATGTGGAGCAGGTTCAATTTAAAAGTACCTCGGTGTTACATTAGACTGGAAGCTACAGTGGACTGCGAACACAGATGTGCTCTACAAAGAGGCCATGAGCAGATTGTATTTTCTACAGAAGCTCAGGTCTTTCAACATCTGCAGTAGGATGCTCTTCATGCTCCATCAGTCATCAGTGGCTAGTTCCATCTACAATGAAGGTGGAAGACTTAAGCAGACTTAAACTGATAAGAAAGGCTGAGTCAGTGGTAGGGATCAAGCTGGCTCCACTGGAAGAGATGATGAGAGGCAGAATGCTGGAGAATACCAGAGCTATCCAGGGTACCACACTGCATCCCCTCTGCAGAGCGGTGGGCAGCCTGAGGAGTCTGTCCACCACACATAGCCATAGATTACTGCAGCAAGTCCTTTCTGCCCGAGGCTATCGGACTTTATAACTCATACATAGTCTCTAGTGGGTTTTAAATGTTGAATATATATTTACATTTATGTACTGAGAAATATGTGTGTCCTTAAGACTATCACTGCTCATTGTTATTTATTGTTGTTGTTCATATTACTTTATTTATTTATTAAAATTTTTATTTTGTGCTATACTGGGACAAGCAACCCTTACTCCCCCCAATCCCACCATTTAAGGGAACAATAAAGTATTATTATTATTATTATTATTATTATTATTATTATTATTATTATTATTAAAACAGTGCATTCCTTAATGAGCTCAAAACAGGCTGAACTGGTCAGGTGAAATCTCAATATCTGACAAGGGTTTTATGTATCAAACAAGAAGAAATGAACATGTCTTGTTTAGCCCACAGACCTATAGCTTGTTCAAGGAAGCATAAAACTGGACCTTTGAGTGGTTGGGCTGTTTGTAGAAGAAATAGAGACCCAAAGAAAGTATAAAAACATGCAAGATGTAAATTTTGTATGATAGATCCTTTTTAAAGCTTTAACTTGTCTGTTTGATTTTCCAGGAAACTGCAGAGTGAGTCAGAAGAGGTGAGAGCGGAGCTGGCCAAGATGTTTGGAAACGATGTTCGATTTGAAGTAGAAACGGGAAAAGACCCTCCAGGCTCCATAACAGGCCCAACTGTAGTCATCGTTCTGGGGGTTTTGCTTGGCCTGGCTTTAGTGGGACTGATTCTGACTGTTTCTGTATTTACAAGGTGAGCCTCAGACTGCTTCCAGTTTCCGACTTTTCAAACTCTCGCTGTCGTAAAAACCAGTAATAAAACCAAACCAAACTAGGCTGCGCAGCGGTGCAGTAGGTAGCACTGTTGCCTTGCAGCAAGAAGGTCCTGGGTTCGATTCCCGGCCCGGGGTCTTTCTGCATGGAGTTTGCATGTTGTCCCTGTGCATGCGTGGGTTCTCTCCGGGTTCTCCGGCTTCCTCCCAGTCCAAAAACATGACTGTCAGGTTAACTGGTCTCTCTAAATTCTCCCTAGGTGTGTGTGTGGTTGTGTGTCCAGCCTGTCTCTGTGTTGCCCTGCGACAGACTGGCGACCTGTCCAGGGTGACCCCGCCTCTCGCCCAGAACGTTAGCTGTCTGTCTGTCAAACAAAAAATCTGCAGAATGTGTCAGTTTGTTTTCCTGGTTAATCATGAGAGTAATCACTATAATTAATTACTAAATTAACTGTTAGTTGCAGCCCAACATGTAAGCTTTCCTTAGTTATCAGCACATTTCAAAAGTTTAATTTTTGTTTTTTAAGCTGTTTCTTTAATGCATCATAATGCAGCGACAGCACTAGTCAGTATAAGAAACTTAAATCATGATTATAAAAACCATTTTTCTGTTAAATCTTTGGAAAAACAGTCTTCTCTGGTTGGAGTTGAAAGCTTTTGAACTCATTACCATCTGATTTTAAGACCATAACTGACATTAAAATATTCACTTCAAGGCATAACATGAACCAAAAATGTGCTGTAATTGTTTTGAGAAAACATGGAAATTTCTAGGTTTGAAAAGTTTAATATTTTTGACTTTTCCTTATTTTTTCTAGAAAATTTACTCCTTTTCTTTTATCCGCAATAATACACCGTCATGTTTTAGGGACGGGTGTTGAGAATTAGCTATGGCTATGAACACAGAGCTTTAGATGTTCTTTATTTATTATCCCTATCAAATAAACAACAAAATTAAGAAAACTTTGTTTTCAACTGAGCTGTTTTGTTGCATTTCAGGAAAATCAAACCAAACAGAAGACGGAGAAATTCCAAGGAAACCTGGGTAGAGGTAGATGTCATCTTTGAAATGTTTAAATGAAATATGTCATCAATTCAACCATTTAAACAAAAGGCTAATCATTTGTTTGTGTTACAGATGTGAACAAATCCATGTTTGATGAGACGATTGCCTGATGATGACGGTTCATCAAACCAAGCCTGGAGGATCTTGGACTCAGTACCACCTTTAAGCACCAGAATAATAATCTTAGACTATTTTATTTATTTGACCTCTGTGACTTTAAAATATCCTTCAAGCACATCAGAGTTTGTCTTTAGTTAAATTTCAGAGTGAAGATTTGCCAACATGAATGGGATCCCATTTCTAGATTAATGTTTGTACAAATCTACTTAATGAAAGTGTTTTATTAGAAATGTTATCAAAGCAAATCACAGGAATCTCTACAAGCCTCCCTTACAATCATTGTTGAAACAACAATGATTAGGAACAAATCAAGATATGGCATCATTCCAGGCTTTTATAATGTGCTAATTTCTAACTCACCAGATAATTCAGGTATTAAATTAAACAATAATTTAACAATAATCAATAATCTGCTGTTACACGATGAGAATGTTATACTGTTTTTTGTCTTGGAGTCTTTTATAAAGGCTATAAGACTGACTGCTCTATGACCTTGTATGATATTTTATATTATGTAGGGAACTTTGAGCTGCCTTGTTGCTGAAATGTGCTGAACAAATAAAATTGATTGATTGAAATCAATACATTTTGGAGGGTGAGAGATACTGAAAAAATTCTGTCAAAGTAAATTTCACTGGATCCTAAATTGTTCCTATTAGCTTTAAACTATGAGAAGCTTAATTTCAGTAAAACTCTGTGAAACCTTTTCAGCAGGGAAAAAGAGCCGTAGTGCCACCTAGTGGTCAAAGCAGATATTGTCCAATTTACCACTGGAAAGAATAATATATAATAGGAAATAAAACAGTATATTTTTGAGCCCCTTTCATTAATTTATTAATGTCAGAGGGCTTGTTGGATTCTTGACATGTTTGAACCTGCTTGATGTTTGATGATGCTCTGTTACCCTGTTGTTTAAGAAGTTTTTATTCATGTTTTTTTACTTTTTATTTTGTTTTTATATCTCTGACTTGAGAGAGAATTATTACTATCATGTAGTAATTATAAAAATATAAAAGTTTAGATTGGTACATGATTGTATTGGTATAAAAAAATCATCTTATATTTATAGAAGTTCAACTTTGGTCTCAGTCCGTCTTTAAAATGGAGATAAAAGTTCTGAGCTTTGATTCAAACGAGGATATTTACTCTTTTATATTTACTCACGTTTGGAGACAGAAAGAAATGTAATATTTTTTATAAAGTTTGCTGCTTCAGTTTTGAGATCTTTGTCACATTATTCTATGGCGTTAATAAATTCAGTAAATCACATTTTATAGTTTTCTAAGACTTTTACAAAGGATCAGGTTAGTGTATGGAGTTATGCTAAAGAATAGAAAACTAATGTGGGAAACAGATGTTTGTAGATGTTTTGACATTTTTTTCAATTCATTTAAAGTGTGGAACAACAAACTGTAATTTAAGTCATTTTTAATGCTAAATTGTGATTCTTTCTTACTTTATAACCTCAGTTTCATTGTCAATGCCTCCATTGATCTTTCAAAATGTTGATGCAAATTTTACCTGCTGCAGAAGCCGACTGATATTTTATCCATCCCTCTTCTGGGCTGGTGTTTTTGTTGTTGTGTAAAATATGAACAAATAAATTAAAAGTATTCCTGAGAGCTGTCTGGTTTTATGCTTGTTAATTAACAGCTGCAGGTTTACTGTCATTAATTATCAGTTAAGCTCAGATTCATCATTTCAAACCTTTTTCAAATGAAAATGCAAGTGAAAAATAGATACAGTAATCCTGTTTCAGAAATGTGCACACCTGTAAACTAATATTGTGTTAAAGCATCTTTCATTCGGTTTTAATCAGCTTTGTGAAGCTTAAATCACACAAATAAGCCGAGCTTTTCACATGTTGATGTTGGAACTGTTTTTTCTTTTAGCTGCAAATAACGAAGTGTTCACTAAAAGAATATTAAGTGTAACCTCTCTTGCTCGGTTGTCACCCTCTTCACTAGTATCAGTAAATCACTCTTTACTATGTGTTTCTCGAAACTGCATGCAAGTGGCTTCACAGCTGAAAAATAAAAGAAGACAGTTTGTGTCATGACTGAGTGGTCAGCCACGAACACCAACCGGCGCAGCTCCCACTCATAAAGTCATGTTTTTCCTGCCCAACCACGGGAAAACACTACAAATTATATTAATTAAATGTTAAATGTCCTTACAATATTTCGTGAATGTGTTGAACCAGAAAAATATGACCCTAAGTTTTAAAAAAATGTAGTGAAGAGCTGCTTCACTCGCACCTACCTCCAAGCCATCAGAGCGCCTGAAGGACCTGTTGCATGCAGTTTGTCATTATTCCACTAGGTGGCTCCAAACATCAATCAAAAATCTCATCTTCATTAGCAATTATAATAAACCAAAAGTGTAATTGGAGCATACTGTAATGACACTACTAATATATAAAATATGTAATGCTTATATATTAAAAAAAAACATTGAAAATATATTTTAAATGTAATTCATTCACAACAATAGTACACTTAAGATATACTAAACAAGCATGTTTATATGACATAAAAAGCAATATACTGAAAGTATACAAAGTATAACTTTAGTTGTTCCAAAAAAAGCATCTTATAGTACACTTAGTACACTTTCAATTGTGATTTTCTACAATTTAATTACTATTAAAATACATTACGTATAAAATTAGTAGTTCCAAAATATCACACTTCAAGTTAACTCATCTTTAACTAACTTGAAGTATACTTATGATTAGTCTGACTTCAACGATGAAGTATGCTAATGTTAATCCACTTAGTATATTTATTTTTCACCATTATTCATGTCTTCTTGTTGGGAATCCGGGGTTTTGGTTTTCTGCACCTTTGGCCGTCGTCCACCAGAGGGAGCCAGAGCTCGTCTTCAGCTGGAGGGCAGTTCCCAGGTGCTGATCGGAAACGGAACTATTGTTTTATTGTATTATTCAGATCATTAACAATACCAGACCAGTAATGAACAGCATATGGGATGGTGGAGATTATCTGCTTGAAACAAAGACATAATGTTGTGTTTATTATTTTTAAATTCAACACAAAAGCAAAGTGAGGAACACACATTGATTTCTCAGCACTTCTTAATTTATAATGTTAGGATACCAGATGGAACAGCATCCATAATTATAGCAAACTCTTTTGGGGTCGCAGGAACAGCAAAAGTTTGGAGGAACTCAGAATAAGTAACTTTCCATTATTGTTGATTAGCTGAGTTATTAGAACGATACTGTTGTCAATGGAGCCCCCTAGTGGACATGAGGGGAAGGAATTATTTTGCGTTATCTCAACTCACAATAGGTTTTGCGTTCTCGCGCAATAATGTACTGATAATTTCATGCAGCATAATTGAATACTGTAAGCCTTTCTTACGGTGGCCATCGTACTTTCTGCTGTAAGATTTTTGTAAGGTTTTTCCATGTATATTAATATCTCATTGTGAAGTTTTATATCTTTTTCTTTAGGATAGAAATGCACCACAAACCTGTGACAGAAACTTTCCATAAGTAGGAAAGAAATTTAAAAATACATCCAAACTATATTTGTCTATCATGGCGGGATAATCAGTCATCTGACAGTTTTGATTGTGTCTCTTTTGTGTTGATAGTCTGAATGGTTTAAAGGGCCGTTTTCGTGTGCACTTCCATCTCAACACAAACAGACAAACATGCAGTGAATAAATCGATTATCAATCAGTTCTTCGCACCAAAGATTTAAGAATAAACACTGAGGCTCTTTAAATGTGTCTATATATGAAATTTTAAATTAACATTTGTGACTGTATACAAAATAGACCAGCAAATATTGCAGTAAGAATATTGCGAGAGAATGCAAAACTTACTGCGAGGTAACACTAAATATTTTTTTCCCCATTTCCCCTGTAGGGGGCTCCATAATTTTGTATACATTCAGACTAATAAACACAAGAAACAGTCAAAACTGTCAGATGACTTTATTACCCCGCCATAATAAGTCAGAAATAGTCCAAGTAGTTTGGATGTATTTTTTCTTTCCTGCTTACGGAAAGTTTCTGTTTATATCATAGGTTTGTGGTTATTTACCATTTTAAACTGTGTTTCTTTAAGTTTAGGTCGGATTGGTAAGGTAAAAAATTTAGATCTGATTGATCAAATTTCTAGTTTTTTAAGGTTTTTAAAACCCAAGATAGAAATAATCAAGAGTTTTCTCAGTGTTACTGCATTTTTTGTCTACACCGTTTATCTCAATGAAATTTCGTTCTGTATACACCCTGTGCATGCAAAATGATAATAAAGTCAGTCTAAGTCTAAGTTATTATTTTATGCAATTTCGGGGTTGAGATCTGATCTTAGATATTCCTGATTAAATTAATCATAGCTATTGGAATGTTATTAACCACAAATATTCAACTATTTTATATTTATTTCTAAATTCCTCTTTAATAAATCACCTTTATCATTTATCAAATGAACAATGGACCAAATTTATTTTTCCAGGCATCCTTCCATGAATACTGATTTTCATCTCCTTAGAATCACGTTGTTGTAACAGAACATTATGTGGATTAAAGTTATGCTTGTAAATTATTTTCCAGTAGAACAGGACCTGTAGATGGAAGGGAGACTTTCACATGTAACTTAGAAACCTCAGTCAAATTTCTTTTTTTTATTCATGTTTATTTTTATTAATGTTTGTTTATATACAACAAACATTACAGACTAACAAAAAGCAAGAAAGGGTATTAATCTACAAAACAAATAACCAGATAAGAGAATGACCAACACAACAAAAATAACAAAACAAACAAGCAAGGAGTTACACATTAAAATGGACACATTCAAAACAAAGACAAAACACAGAACACAATCAAATGGTGTCACAACAAAACAAATGAAATTATTTAACATCTGTGGACTTCTTTTTTCTTTTAATCTTGGCAGTTATTTTGTAATTTTCATTATTATTTTACTTTTCTCTAAAATGTGTCACAGATATTTTGAGTAGAATTGGAAAAAAGAGGGAGAGAAAGAAAGCAAATAAAGTCAGTCAGAAAAAAGAATAAATAAATAAATAGAGGATAACTAAAAAAGCACTTTATTTTAATCTTTTTATGAGGCTCTTTCATTTCCCCTCTACTTCCCTGGTCTTTATTTCCACCGTGGCACTAATTCACCAAAAATAAAATGGCATCTAGAAATATGGAGTATATTTCATCAAAATGTTTGAACTGAACCTGAGTCACATTTCAAGAGGAAATCTAAGCCACTTAGTTTCCAAAACACAAACTTGGGTAAAGAAAACCAAATACCCTACAACTTAGGAATGACTGAAGCCATTTTAGCTTTAATACTATTTATGATTAGCTTTTAACAATGTCTGCTTTTCTGATAGAATAGTGTTTATTTTTCCTAATGAAATTGAAAGAAAGGGTGTAACCTCTGCCTTTCTGCCCTTCTGCCCTCTCTTTAAAGGTGAATGTTGTTTTACAGCCTGTCATAAAAGATGATTAGTTGAAAGAAAAGTGATGGAAAAACTACAAGTCATCCATAACTCCTGTGGTTCAGTTCAGAGTCAGTTGTCTGAGGCTGGGAAACACAACCACTCAACATGGACGGCGCTGCTTTGCGACGGACCTGCATCTGTCTTATTGTCTCTGTTTGGATCCATGTCGTTACTGGAAGAGCAATAGGTGAGTACAGGATTAAATTTGCTCATAACCAGATAAACACAATGATTACACAGGAAACCGGAGCTTAATATAGCAGTTTTGTAGTAAAATGAAAAAATATGGGCCTTTACTGTTTAAACGTTTCTTAAACATCTAAAGTGACTCAAATTAACCTCTGAGAGTGAAGCATTTGATGTTTTTTTTGTCTACAATCAGAGGACGAGTCTTTCATTTGTACACTTCAGATCTGAAGAGGAAAAATTGTATGGAGCAATTTTACTGCCATAAAATTGCTCCTTATCTGTTGGGTCCATCGTTCAAAATCCACTTATCACTATTTCCGCATCTTCTACATTTCAACTGAAAAGTTTAATATTTAATTTTCCATCCTGTTGTAAAAAAACAAAACCTAATCTCCTTCAGGTCCATTACAGCTTGAGGGTAGCGGAGTAATTTCTCCTGCTCCTAAAACATGGTTAAATATTTAGCAAATTCAGGTTCTGCTGTTGAAAGAAAGATTTAATAAAAACAGAACATCTTTAAGTTGTTAGAGTCTTTGGAGTCTGGGATGGTATTGTCTTGGTTTTATGTGAATTCACTCAACTAGTTTTGTGATTTTATAAAGATTTGAAGAACTATAAATAAAATATTTTGTTAGTTCACTCTCATTATTCTTGGGATTAAAAAGTAAAAAGGTTTGGTAACCTTAACTAACCTAAAACAGGAAAGTGTTAGTCTCATTTATTGTCAAATAATAAAACTGCAAGAATTTGTGTTTTTTACAGTGTAACTATAATAATATTAATATAACTATTATGCAATGGAAGCTGATTAATTCCCATTAGGGATTGTGTATCAATCTGTGGCTGAATTTAATATCTTAAATAATAGTTTATTGTGTCAATTGTTAGTTTACTACCAAGTAGTTTTGTTTGTGTGATTTTTACATTTAATGGTGTGGAAACAAAAGATGACCTGAAATATTAGTAGAACAATGAACATTTGGTCTTGGGACATTAATCCTTGACTCTTTTTCCTGGTATAGATATAAAAAGAGTTTGTAGAGATTTTCTTCGACAAGCTAACAGATACATAATTTTTCCATTTGTCTTTGTGTTCGTCTCTAAAAACCACAGTAGAAGATTTTTATGGGTTATTTCCCCTCCTTCCCACTTTGTCCTGATTCTGTTTCCATTTAAAATGTAAGCTCAAGAAATAAATTATGTCCAAAAATACGGAGCCCTCCAGGGGACGTGGGAATTTTTTTTTTGTTTGTGTTCCCTCGCAATAATCTGCTGATCAGTTATGCGGCATAATTGAATACTGTAAGCCTTTTTTAAGGTGGCCGCCGTACTTTCTGCCTTAATACAAGGTATGTGAGGTTTTTCCATGTATGTTAATATCTCCTTGTGAAATATCTGACATTTTATATCTTTTTCTTTAGTAGGCCTATAGAAAGGCACCAAAAACCTTTGATATAAACAGAAACTTTCCGTAAGTAGGAAAGAAATAAAAATACATCCAAACTATTTGAACTATTTCTGAGTTGTTATCGCAGGTAATAAATCATCTGACAGTTTTGATTGTGTCTCTGTTGTGTTCGTAGTCTGAATATTTTAAAGGGCTTTCAGTTCCATCTTAGCCTTAACAGACATAAACAGCCAGTAAAAAAAAAAGATTTTCAATCAGTGTTTTGCACCAAACAGTTAATAATAATAAACACGTTTTCACTGAGGCTCTGAAAGAGCCATATGAATGAATTAAGTAATTACTGATATGATTGATAGGAGCACGCGACTTTGACACCTGGGTGGTGGGTGTGTCGATGTGGGAGTGATGTCATCAAGTATGAATGGGAAGGTCACTGGCTTTGTGTGTTTTAGGAAACGGTGAGCGGGGCGGTCAGTCCTTGCAAAGCCTGATGATCAAAATGGAATAAATCGATAATTGTGACAGAACAAAGAAGAGGTTTGGAGTTGATTGATACACGAACAGATTAGATTCCCCGAGTTAACCCAGTGCGGCCCTTTACCATATTAGTTTGTCGTGTTTTATGATAATAAAACGTGTTTATTATTATTAAGTCTTTGGTGCAAAAAACTGATTGAAAGTCGATTTATCTGCATGTTTATGTAACATGCAGTGGATGGAACTGAACATGAAAACGGCCCTTTAAACCATTCAGACAACCAGCACAACAGAGACACAATCAAAACATGTCAGATGACTTATTACTGAAGAAAGAGGCAGACAGATGTATTTACTACATAATTTATCTAACTGGGTTTTGTAAAACAGCCTCGTTGTGTTTGTGAAAGACAGTCTTTGGGTAAAAAAGATAACGTCTGTGACATTACATAATTGCTTACATGCAGGAATCACCTTATCGCTGTTTATTGTCACTGTTCTTGCGTTCACATTGAGTTCTATGGTTTATTTTAGTAATTTGTGTCTCTTTTCTAGCTTGTAACTTCTATTTCTTTTATCTGTGACCTTGAAAAATGGCTTTCATATTTATTTTACGCTAAATATTAATATTATTGTTACCCAGGTCAATATTGGTATCAGATTCATTCTAGCTTGAAAAGATCAGTGCATTTGTTTACAATTTCTCTTCCATATGTCCATCAAATTATTATTATAATTATCACATAAAACATACAAAGCAGACTATATTATTATGTATAATACTGTTTACATGCCTTGGTTAATCTGGATATTTATACTCCAAGTGAACCACTAGAGAGGGGTGATATTTAGTGGTTTGCTTTATTAGGTCATTATTATGAAATACCTGATCACTCTTTATTAGTTTTTACTTTTAAGGGACAAGGAAATTATAATCCACTTCTGGTGAGGGTCATCTTAAATCAAACTCAAGACGTTATACTATAAGATTTTTGTCTTGTCCTTTTTTAACCGTTTTATTACAATCTGTAGCTAGAAAGTTTGTAAATCAGCTTAACTATGTTAACCATGGTGATATTTGCAAATATGTTTATGATGCTATCGGACCCAGTAAAAAGGGTAATGTTAGGAATAAAAACAGCCTAAAATAAATAAACTCTGTTGGAATGAGGAGATAAATGTGTTTTGGAATAATATGAGACTCGCTGAGAAAAGATTTCTTATGTGTGAAGAGAAGGATTTAAGACGACAGTTAAAAATCTAATTTAAGGGCAAAAAATTTATATTTGATAAAGGATTTAGAACACATGAGAGAAAATATCAGCGAGGTTAAGCACTGAAGAGTGAATTTAATCAAACCAATAATCCTCAGGCATTCATGAAGCTAATGAAATAGCTACATCCTAAGAAAATTAAAAGGATCCCTTTAGAAAGGGTTCAGATGGATGGGTCTCTATATCTTGAGATTGAAGATGTTCTGAAAAAGAGGGAATCAGATTTTAGAACTTTATTTTCTGGTGGTTCTGTTTCCCCTGAGTGGGATCATTGTGTTGTGTTTTCAGTTGTTAAAAACAGGAATTGATGGGAAATTATAACGCTGTAAAAGCTACTTATCAAAATCCAGAATCTTGTGTTCAGGTGAACGAGTAGAACGGGCTGGTTCCCAAAACCATGTGGTGTTAAACAAGGTGACGTCCTGCCTCCTACTCTCTTTGCCTTTTATAGAAATGATCTGGTACCAGTAGTTACTGGTTACTGGAGTTTATGTCACTCCAAAGGTTGGAGTGACATAAAAGTCTGTATATTACTGTAATGCAGATGACATCAAGTTTATTGCTGAGAATTAACCTGATCTTCAGAAACTGTAAAGTACTGTTTTTTGGGGGGGGGTGTAACAACATGAGGTTAAAGGTAAATTGTGATAAAACTAAAAATAATTTATTTCAAACAGCTGAGTCACACACACTGACATTTACTTTATGCTTTGAGCCTGTTATTCTGTCCATTTCTTAAAATATAAATACTTGGGATTTTCTGAGGATGAACATCTTACTTTTGAAGAAAGAATAAAAGTCTAATCAGATTCAGCTGGTAGAACATCAGGTGTCCAACAGATACATTTGGGAGGCTGGTTTTCAGTACATTTATAGAAATAAGTTGAGATGCAATATTGAACAAATTAAATTATTTTATTTTGAAGCTTATAAGTATAAATGGGCTAGCGACGTTTTATATAAATCAGAATTATGAACTTTTATTTTAATAGAGGATATTACAGGCCCAGAGCTTCATGTGCCATGGAAGTAAAAATCAGAGGTTAGTGTGTGCACAGCTTAGGTCTGGCACTTTGCTTCATTAGAAACTGGACGATTTTAGAAATTAGCTTTTTAAACCATACAAAACATAAAAACCAACACAGGAAACACAGTAAAATCAAGAGATAAAAGCCTGGGAAAATAAAAATGTTTTTAGTTGCTTTTTAAAAACCTCCACAGAGTCAGCAGAACGGAGCTGCAAGGGCAAACTGTTCCACAGCCTTGGGGCCACCGACTGAAAGGCCCGGTCCCCTTTAGTTTTTAACAATGTTCACGAAACAACCAGAGATTCAGTCTGAGAACGAAGACCACAAGCAGCAGAATATTTATACTGAACAAAAATATAAACGCCCCATGTCAAATGTTGTTGCCATGTGGGGTTAATAACTGTAAATTAACATTTTATTGTACAAAAGGAATATTTCTCTAGATTTATGTATAATTTTTAATCCAACCTGCTGTCAGTGAGCATTTCTCAGTGAGTTGTTTTTCTACTCAGTGCATGGCTGGGGCATCTCCAGTGGGTGATCAGACAAAATGAGCAGCAACTGGACAATTCTTGGACTGAGGACAATAAAAGGCCACCCCAAAATGTCAAATTTTGTCACACAAGTCATAATGCCTCAAATGTCTCAAGTTATGCGGGAGCGTTTCATTGGCATGCTGGATGCAGGGATGCCCACCAGAGCAGTAATTGCAAGGCTCAATGTCCTTTATAGGCCGTTTAAAAGTTCATTTACAACAGACTGGCACTACTGCAAGTCGACCTCATCCTCGTCGGCCAAGTGTGACCACTCCAACATTACATCGCCACATCCAGTTCGTCCATCTGTGGGATAGGCTAAGATCAGCGACACACACAGCTAATGAGACTATTGGTCTGCCACAACAGACGCAACACACCTCAGACAGTCCATAATCGCCTACGAGAAGCCAACTTGGTCAAAATCAAATTCCTCATGTTCAAAGGACTGTCCCTATCATGTTCAAAGGACTGTCAATCCGCTACAAATGGCCATACCACAATGTTAACAATGAAGATCAGTAATTACGGAAAAATATATTTTGAGTTTCTCTATATATTGCGTAACCCAAATTTTCAAAAACTCTTTTATTTGACATAGGGCATTTATATTTTTGTTCTGTGTAGTTATAAATAGGGCTGGGCGATGTATCGAGTATACTCGATATATCGCGATATTTTATATTTACGATAGTTAAAATGGCTATATCGCAACCATCGAGTATAAATTGTCGTTCAAATAATAAACTTTCGCCGTCAAATTCACTGCGAGTATGGTTTATCCGACACCCTATGAATGCATCACTAGTGCCCCCCCAACCCCCAACCTGAAAATTTTCTACCAATCACGCTGCGCGGAGAAAACAAGATGGTGACAGCGAGAGACGGTAACTGAAAACGAATCAGATGAATTAGTCTAGTTCCGAAGAGAAACAGCGCTGGATCAATAATCTGGCGGTGGTTCGGATTTTATATGGAGGATGTCGAACAAAATGAGGTAATTTGCGAAACATCTTATAAAACTATTGCCACAAAAGGTTGTAGTACAAATTTATTTCACCGCCTAATCAGACTATTCTTTAACTTGCCGTCCTTCTCTTCATAGCCGGTAGAACTAGTCCGTTAAAGTGGAACCTGGAGACGTTGGTATGATTCATTTAGTGTGTGCAATGGGAAAAATAACTCAAAACTACTCTTTTTTAAAAAAAAAAAGAAATTAACAATAAAAACAACTACTGATTCTTTTGCTGTCAGCTTTACGATACACGTAGACTCGTTGCCATAGCAACTGACATCAACGCAACTTTATGTATCAGGATTCAGCACCAAAAACACTCAAACATTTAGAACAGAACATTCAGTTCGTTACAGTTTTGGGTTTTTAGGCTTGATGTGTATTTTGCGATTATAAATAAGTGATCACTGTGGTAGATTAGCCACTGCTGCTGTGGTAGATTAGCCAAGCTAACATAGCGGTGGCTAATTAGCTAATTTAAACACCGGCTTTACTGATAATCTGTCAGTTTGTGTGCAGGTCGCCTTTATTTCTACACTGAACCAAAACGCACCTTATTCCACAGCACATCTATATGTTAAGTTTATCAAAGTCAAGCATAACTGGCCTACTTCCCTCTCCCTCGCTATTTTTTTTCTTAGTTAAAACTTATTTCTCACCTTGTTACCTAGTCTTAGTGTAGACAGTTCATAGCAAAACACTGCATCCCTTTTTATATTAGCTTACATTTAAGTCTAGCGGGAATATGGGGGCGGGAACGTGCGTGGGTGACATCGTGTTGCAAGAGGTCTATAGTTTAAAATAACATTGGAACTAATTTATGAATATCGTGATATATATCATGTATAGCAAAAATACACGATATAGCAAAAATATATCAGGATATTAGATTTTCTTCATATCCCCCAGCCCTCGTTATAAGCTGACAAAGATAATCAGGAGCCTGGCCATGTAATGCATGTGCCAGCACAAGAACTCATTTCTTAAATAAACAAAGAACCTTTCTTACCATCAAACACAATTGTTCGTGTTTATACCTCATTCTGCTTTCCAGTGGTACTATTTTAAAGATTTTCCTCTGGTTCCTTCAGGATATCACAATGTCTCACCGGGCGTGGTAAGAACAGGAAGTGCAGCATGTCACAAACAGCACAAAGAAGAAACATACCGGTCTTCAAAGTAAAAGCACTAAGGACCACAATGTGTCACTGTTGGATCCCAGCAATAGCATTTTAACCATTTAGTAGACATTTACAGAAATCCTTTAATTTTTCTATTGTGTAAATCTATGCAATTTTAGCAATATTTTTCTCTCTGAACTTTGGGGGAAAAACCAGAATGATCTCATTTAGCAGATTTCCTTAAAGTTATTTCTGTTTCTGCAGGTAGCAGCAACATAAACTGTGGTTCAGCATCTACCACTGTCTATCTGGGTGCTGTGAATGAAGGATATACAGGTAAGATGATAAAAACAACTAATTTAATTAAGATTAGAAATTGATTAATTAAGACTGACTTTCTCGGTTGAGCATGCCTTTTCTCTATCATGTTATGATCAAACAGATCATTTATTGATAACTGGATTTAATGAATTCATGAGGAAATTTAAGTTTATCAGATAATTTTTTGCTGCTGCAGGTGATGTGGAGCTGGTGTCCGCTATCCCAGTTGATACTATTGTGACCCTGGAGCCTGACCTTTATCCTGAGCATCTTCAGTTTGTGGAGTTGAGCTTCACACCAGGGGAAACCACAGCGACTGTTCGCACCAAGAAGCCACTTGACGCCGACGTCCTCACTACGGTAAGCTCCCCCACTTTATTGTACCTGAATTTGTTTGCTGAATATTTGTGTTTAATTCACACTTTTTCTTCACGGAGTTGTTCAACTTCATTTATGCTAACATGTCGCAGCAGAACTAAAGTCCGCTGTGTATTTGTGTTGCAGACTGATAGAGTCTTGTACTACACTTTGGTTTGTGACAATAATGTAAGTGAAATTGCAAAATTATGGAGCAAACATTACAAACTGACTGAGTAGCAACTAAAACGCATCACTTTCTGTTTTTATTTTTACAGTCCAGAAATTTCCGCAGGCTGATAATCAGTGATATCAATGACAACAGTCCAGTATTTGAGAAGAAGTTTTATTCTCAAAATATTTCAGAGGTAAGTCAAAGGAACTGTAAACCTTTCATACATCTGCAACATCTAAGAATCAGGTGATTGGCAGAAATAAAATTGATGGTGAGGAATTATTCAATGTGATCAAAATAAACTTTCTGCCTTCACGCTTCATTGTTTTCTCAAAGAAATGAGGAAGGAGAAATTTATCTCTAATTTTTTCTCTCAATTGTTCTGTTGTCTGGTTTTTCAGAGCCACGCTTTGAACACGGAGGTTCTGCAAGTGACAGCTGTGGATGCAGACATCACACCTGAATTCAGTCTCCTGATATACACCTATGTAAAAACTTTGAAGTCAATAGTTTTAAATAATACTAATAGGATAAAGTATGTTAAATGTATATAAGCAGTTATCCTGAAGGTGAGGAAGCGCCTCTCCTGTAATTCTATCAAGTACATTAAGCACATGAGAAGTAAAATAGATGCTAACAATGATGAGAAAAAAAATTATTTTTCCACTTAAATTCTTAATAATTAAAGTATTAATAAAAAGGTAAGATTTTACACAATTTTTAATTTTAATAAGAAAAGAGAGAGGTCAGCCAAAGAAAACATTCAAATAATTAAACATTTATTTTTCCTGTTATTATATTGTTAAAAGTTTTCATTAGGTGTGGTCAAAATTAAAATACAAGCTCTACATTGGATTTGTACACCTGACTCTGGTGGAGTATGTGCCACACTAGTCATGATGAACGTCACTGGGTAAAAGATGTACGATTCACTGTGCATCTGTTTGCAGCCATTTCCAGGTATCTGAGGTGCTAATAATGTAAACACTGAGTTGGGAGGCTTGGCCAGCAGCAGCTTATTTACATAATAGTGACAAGAGGCCCTAAAACAGACATTCTGAAATTATCTCAAAACAGCCAGAATTGATGGGGTGAAATCTCAATATCTGAGAATGATTTTGTGTATTAAATGTAATGAACGTGTTTTGCATCGCCCGCAGACCTATAGCTTGTTCAAGGTAACATAAAAATAAATTAGAAAAACATACCTTTTGATAAATCAGGAATATCAAACTCATCAAGATTGTGAATAGCTGTCTCTGCATTTGGTGAGAATCTCTAAAAATTAAATAATCTTGAACATCCTCTTACGTTCAACATCATTTGGCACGATACAAATAAAATTTGATTTGGTGAAATATTATTTAAGCACATAATTTTTCTTGAAGATACTGTTTATGTGGCCATTCAGCTGGGCCAGACTTTAGAAAGGACTTACAGGGACAGTATCCCAGGGTGCTAATTTTTGAGACCCCAAAGATTTTCTCTCTGTTTTTTGTTTGTTTGTTTTTTAATAAATGCATTTTTTGCAAGTATTGTACTTTTATAGAAAGCCTATAGGACCAAGTTAGGTGAGTTGTATTGATATTTTTGGACTTTTCTGAATTTAAATAATAATCAAGTATTGGACAAATATTAAGCCATAATCAGTTTCTTTGGGAACAACATGGAGTTATTGGTTAGAAGACATATTAAACCTGCAATGTATCAATTCATATTTGCAGATATATAAAACTACCTGTTAATGTGCTGTAATTTACATGGGTAAGATACTGTTTCACTACTGGGTGGGGCACCAAAACTGGTTCCAGCCCATTGGCCCACTGTCATAAGTTGCAGGTTGTAGAAGGTGAGGACAGATACGATGGACCCAGGTTGTAAAGTAATGATGATTTTAATGGTGAAACAAATAACAAAGTCCAGCCATTTCTGTTCTAGCTTAACAGAAATGAAAAACAGGCCATTTACTATCAAATCATTGTATTTTCCATTCTAATTTTATGATAATTAAGCCTATTAAGTGTATTTAAAGTTAAGTATATTTTGGTTTTCTACAAATGTTCTGCATATCACTGAATGTTGATGTCATCGTTCTCCTTCTAGTCACCAGAAACAGCAGATTTTTCCTTAGCAAACTCCGGGGCGTTTACCTTAATGAGACCTCTGAACTACAACATAGTACCAAAGTACAATTTTATTGTCACTGCCATGGTAAGAAAACACAGAGATACAACATATTTATACACTCTGATTTATTTAGCTCCATCATAAATATGCCATCCCTTTCTTTGTTCTTGTTGCAGGACGGTGGTGGAAACAGTGACACAACCTCAGTTGAGATTATTGTAGAAGACGTTGATAACTTAAACCCCTTTTTCAGCCACAGTCTCTATCAGGCTGTTATTCCAGAGAACCAGGTGAGTCTCATTTAGTGGTTATGTGAGTTTTACGTGATATTTTATGTGTACAGTGCAAATTTATTTCAAACTGAAAGATTTGCTCTGAAGAACAGACTGACTGTGTTTCAGGACGGGGTTCTCAGTGAAATAAAACCAGAACCAATAAAGGCCCAAGATGGAGACACTGGAATCAACATGACGATAACATACAGCATCAGTTCAGGTACAGAAAATCCTGCTGTGGTAAAACCTGCAGTTCAGACATGTTTACCATTAAACAGAAACTGATATTAATTTAAAACTATGTACGTTTGTTCAGTCTCTCCTGCCGAGTACCAACCAAACTTCAACATCGACTCCAACACCGGAGCTCTGTCTGTGGTGACGTCGTTTGACAGGGAGGAAATGGACAGCAGTGAAATCTCTGTCAACATCCAGGTATTATCGTTTATTCTCAGCCTCTGGAAGAAAATGAAGAAAACTCGAACATCATTAGCGATATTACGAGTGTACAGCTGAAGACAGAAGTTTACATACACAAAAGAAAAGATACAAATACTCTTTCTGAAGTTACATCAGAGCAAACTTCTCTTGTTTAAGGTCAGTTAGAATTACCAAAATTATTTCTATCTTCTAAATGCCACAATAAGGAGAAAAGGAGTATGTCAGATTTATTTACTAATGTGTTTAAGATCAGAAGTTTACTTACATTTTCATTGCATTTGAACTCTATGAACCTAAGAAAACCTTCATGGTTTTCTTCCTCAAGCTTCTCACAATAGTTTGCTGAAGTTCTGGTCCGTTCCTCCTGACGGACCTGGTGGAACTGGGTCAAGTTTTCTGATAGTCCACATTTTCTGCTTTTATTTTCTTTGGGGAATTTTTTACTTTTCTTTATAAACAGTCATTATGATCATATATAAATATATACAAAATACATTTAATGTGTCAAATAAAATGCAAAATAGGTAGCTAAAAATGGAAAATAATCATCTACCAAGTTTGAGAAATACTTAAACACACAAACTGAACTGTTGTGCTTTAACAGAACATTACTTTTATAAGATGTTAAGAAGTGTTACCCTCATGGTTTTTTAAGAGCGCAAAGATAAGGAAATCCTTTTAAAAATGCTCAACACCAAAATACATGTCACATAAAAATCCCCTGCAAAAAGTGAAAGCTTGTGCAAGATTCCTAATGAGCCGGAACTTTGTTCATTTTCATTTCTTCCATCGGTCACGGACTTTTCCAGTGAAGTAATGACTGACGGTGAGCCCCAGCCTCACCTGCAGCGCCTTTTGATTTACCAACAGTAACCAAAGTTTGTTATACATCTTTCCTAAAGTTTTAAAGCAAGTTTTGTTTTTTTTTACCAGTATTATTGTCAATATGATATGGCCCAAACCTAAGTGGAACTACTGTATTTTCCGCACTATAAGGCGCACCACATTATAAGGCGCATAGAATAGACGCTACAGTAGAGGCTGGGGTTACGTTATGCATCCATCAGATGGAGCTGCGCTAAAGGGAATGTCAACAAAATAGTCAGATAGGTCAGTCAAACTTTATTAATAGATTACAAACCAGCGTTCTGAAAACTCCGTTCATTCTCAAAATGAATAAACAGCTGTTTTATTATTTTCCCCGAGGTAAAGTAAGTGATGTGGTATGTTCGTGACACAGTTTATCTTTTAACAACAGCAAGGTATAACATATAGTGGAGGGGAACTTTTCCTCGATTCAATAAACACGTAAAAAACAGTCTGATACTGTTACGGTAAATCAAACGTTAGTGCAATCACAATATACAGTATATCCACTTCCGCACCATTGATTCGTTCATGTTAAATTCTCTGGCTGCTGCTCTTTTCCCGTGTTCAACTGCGTGACTGATCGCCTTGAGCTTAAACTCAGAGTCGTAAGCGTGTCTCTTAATAGGAGCCATTTTGGGGTCTTTACACAAAACCCAGTGTGCACCGCGCGCTTCTTCTTCTACGGGGAAAATGAAGTCGGCGGCTGCTTACCGTAGTTGCGAGACCTGTTGTGGCTCAATATTGGTCCATATATAAGGCGCACCGGATTATAAGGCGCACTGTCTGCTTTTGAGAAAATTGAAGGTTTTTAGGTGCGCCTTATAGTGCGGAAAATACGGTAGTCCTTTTTTATCAATATTAAGAAAGTATATGGACTTAAAACAAACTCATATCTTGCTGAAAAGTTGCTTATAAGTTAGTTTTATGTTTTCAAGTATACTAAGATATTTGCACTAGAAAATATACCAAAAATACTTGGTAAGATTTTGTATTTTTGCAGAGTGTATGTACACTTATGCTTTCGTCTGTATATTTAGAATAAAAATATATTACAAGTTAAGAAAACCATGACATGGATTCACTGTAGCTTTGAGCTCAGTCTGTATGAAAGATGACTGTGTGTCTGCAGGCGGCCCAGACAGACGACCCTCTGAAGACCGCTGATGCTGTCGTGTCCGTCACGGTGGAAGATGTGAACGACAACGCTCCAGAGTTTGATCAGTCGAGCTACAACGTCTCCCTTCTGGTGAACTCCCTCGCTAATTTGGACAAGGTGGGTTTTTCTACCATCATAACTGTTTTTTTTTGCACTTTCTAATCACATAGATGAAAACTGAAGAGAGTTTGTCAGGGAGGCTTAAGAGTCTGACCGCTCTGTATTTGGAGCACATCCTCCAGACTCCCTTTTTTAACAGGCGGGCCACCATCCCAATCTGCCAATTCAGACTGAAATTATCCAATGGCCACTTTGTTTAAACCAGTGATACTTTTCACATTAACAATCAAGGAGTTGTTTCACTAAAAAAAGGCCAATTTTCCAGAAGCAAAAACCATTAACTTATTGCCAAAAAACAGATGGATGTTTTTGGGCTGTTTTTAGAAGCAGCTCAGACCTAAATGGAAATTCAAAAACATGAAAAATGTGATTTTTGCATAATGGATCCATTTTAAAGCAGCTAGTCAGTACAATTGATTGCAAAACATTGTTTTACGTCAAATCTTGCGCTCTAGAACATCACCGTGATCAGAGTGAGCATCACGGACGACGACAACGACAACAAACCCGAGTTCAGCTCCAGCAGCTATGAAACCAGCACCGAGGTGAAAGACGCAGCGAAGGGGAAGGTGGTGCTGACGCTGAGAGCCACCGACAAAGACATCGGAAACAACTCGCTTATCACCTACAGGTTCGCTCAGAACTCACATTACCACCACAAACTGGAGTTTACAAGACAGAACAACACAAAATAGGACAAAGTTGATTTATTTTAAAAGGATCTTTTTTGCTTTTCACAAAGGAAAAGAAAAGAGATAAAACTTGAGGCATACTTTGTAAAATCAAATTGAGAATCTTTGGCAAGGCTGAAAATTGATATCATAGATACTCTCCAATCTGATGGTGCTGGAGCAATTTTGCAAAGAAGTTTGGGTGAAAATGTCAATATGTTGAAGCTGATAGAAACATACCGCAAAAGACTTGACTACTCCAAAAGGTGGTTCTCCAAAGTGTCCCTTTAATATGTACAAAAAGCATTTTGCATTTTTATAGGTTTTTATCTAAAAAATGTGAAAATCAAGTGTTATTTGCCATCCATTCAACAGCTATGTACTAAACTAGTACATAGCTGTTGAATGTACTAATGTACTAATTTAGTGAAAATATGTAAAAAAATTAAAGTTGTGAATAACTTTGTATTTCAAACACATCAAATCATTAAAATATATTCCTGCACTTACATCTTTATTTCTGGTTTCAGTTTTTCGGAAGGACATTCGCCACATTTGGCCTTAGACAGCGAAACAGGAGAAGTGACGTTGACCTCTGACCTTGCTGATGTAACAGAAGACACCACACTGGTTCTGACAGCCGAGGCCACAGATCATGGCAAACCACCGCTCAGCGCCACAGGTCAGAATATTACTTAATTTTTATTAAGTTTATGCATTAGCGCTGTAACTGCGGGCTGCACAGTGGTGCAGTAGGCAGCACTGTTGCCTTGCAGCAAGAAGGTCCTGGGTTCGATTCCCGGCCCGGAGTCTTTCTGGATGGAGTTTGCATGTTCTCCCTGTGCATGCGTGGGTTCTCTCCGGGTTCTCTGGCTTCCTCCCACAGTCCAAAAACATGACTGTCAGGTTAATTGGTCTCTCTAAATTCTCCTTAGGTGTGAGTGTGTGTGTGTGCATGGTTGTTTGCTCTGTTTGTCTCTGTGTTGCCCTTCGATGGACTGGCAACCTGTTCCGGATGTACCCCGCCTCTCGCCTGAAACGTCCGCTGGAGAAAGGCACCAGCACCCCACTGGAGACAAGGATGCAGACATCCTGAACTTTATCCACAAGAAGTTAGAAAGGCAACAACTTAATCCTGAAATTCCCTTAAAATTTCAACATCTGTCAGATCATTTAAATACAGTCTGTTTAGTTTTTTTTCTTAAATAGAGTATTGCCAATATTGGAGCTCCGTAATATTAGGTATTCATAGCTATTATGAAAAGAGGTATTTTTATTTTTAGATTCAAACATCTATCTTCTGCTTATGAAAAGTTATCTTACTCTAAACCTGTGTTTGCAAAGTGTAAACACACTTTGTGATTATATTTACAACATGTTTAAAGACTTCTGTTACAGTAACAGCTGCAGCAAAATCAATATTTTGATTTATCAAATCAAAAATATTTACTATTTCAAATTATTTTGCTTTAATTATTTTAGATTTGATAAATTGCTGTTGTCTCCTGATTTGTTCATAACTTTATGTCTCTTGACACAAGTGTTATTTTTACCAACCTGGGGGTCCAGTGAAGGAGTGTGTGGGATTGTCTTCAAAACACTTCTGTGACTGTTTTTGGTGAAAATCACTCAGCCAGTTTGTTTTATGATATGAGAGCCATGAGATCAAAAACCGTCATTAAAAAATTGAAGCTTCAAGTAAGGTTCAGAGTGTGATCTGATAACAGGAGACAATATAATGGTTTTATACCAAAGACAATAAATCCTAACACTGGAGAGACATTCTCCTGTTTATCTGCAGAAAACATGTAACCTTGGGTGTGTACTGAGGTGTGAACTCTCTTAATTTGCTGAGGTTCATAAGCACTTAGAATAAAAACGTTACGTAACAAGACCATCATATCCCTAAAGTCATAATAATTACCTTTTAATTACATTTTCCAACAAATGACAATCAAAATAAGTTACTCTCAACCTGTTTGAGTCATATCTACTCCATCCATGGATTCTGTCTTGTGCATAAACAATTTCAGCTTAGCTAAAAACATTTACACTTTTATACACATGGTAATTTAAGGTTCTTTTACAGGAAAAAGAAGCTCCTGTAACATTACAGTAAATTTAAGGCAACATCCTGGTGCCGGACTACCCCCCACTTATATTATGACTCCAGGTCTAGGAGATCGGGGGTGGCAACATTAAAATGTGTCCAGAGAAAAAAAGTGAAGTTTAAAAGGGTTTATCTAAAAGAAAAGGTTCCACAAATTAGACAGAGTGTACACTTTAAACCAATTAATGGTCAAACAAACTCAGACTAACCAAAAGTCCAACTTTTGGTCCATCATTATTATATTATTATAAATTGTTTTATTTTACGGGGAAGAGGTTAAAACATTTTTAAATATTTTTGCCACTTCTTTATCACAGTCAGCTCTCATTTGCTAAAATATGTGACTCTCATGTAGCCAGGATCACGCAGGTCACAACTTATGATGGCTATTATAATTTGTGACCTTACTGTACAGGTCTAATAATAATTTCAAAGATCAAGTCAGAAAAATGTATTCAGTCGCACGCTGCGGTCACAGATTATGATGTGTTGCATAATTTGCTTTAACCTTTGAATTCGGGATTTTTCAAAACTGTTGCAGAATCTTGAGATTTTTGTTCTGAATGGCAAGTAAAAGAAATATCTTTTTGCCCTCTAATGTTGTGCACATGTGCAAAATTTCTGAATGTTAACAGCAACATGTCTATATTATAAGACAGAATGACGATATTCTGTGGTTCCATCCTGCAGCTCTTGTGGTGGTGAACATCAGGATCACCAGTTCTGAAGGCGTGGCGTTCCTGAACTCCTCCTACAACTTCAGCCTGAAAGAGAACGAGAATTCGGGGGTCACTGTGGGGCAGGTCCACGCCTCTGCAGGAAGCGACCTGTACGAGGTTTCCTATGGACTGAGAACACACGAAGACCTGTTCTCCATCGACAGCAGTGGTACCATCTTTTCCACAAAAGAGCTGGACAAGGAGGAGCAGGAGTGGTACATCCTGGATGTGGAGGCTGTGGACAATCGGACGCCTCCCACATCAGCAGTGGCGCTGGTAACAACAACATCACACAGCTATCATCACAAACTGTCTTTATTGTTGCTTTCATACAAACAAAATCAACTTTTTGCATCTCTCAGGTCAGAATTCAGGTGGAGGACGTAAACGAGCCTCCAGAGTTCTCCTCGGATGATTATAAAGCCTCTGTGTTCAGCATCGCCCCGTACAAAACCCCAGTCATCCAAGTAAAGGTAAACACACCCAGCTCCTATCAACTGGTTGGGAAATGTGCTTCTGAACATTAAATGTATGGCAAACTAACAGTGTTGTAGAGGGCCGCACTGGGTTAACGTGGTGAATTCCAAACTGTCCGACGCGTGCTTCACTACACTCCAGGCCGCTTCTTACTAGTTGTTGCAATCATCAATTTATTCCACTTTGACTGCCATACTTCACACTTTATAAGGACTGACACATACTGACCAGGCTAAACCATACAATGGTGCCAACAATAAAGCGACATTACAGCACGGTCAACAGAAATTACGACCACCACCGACGCACCCGCTTCCTCATACATACAAAACCAGTATGGCTCCCATTCATACCTTAGTGACAGTCACACCCACCACCCAAGTGTCAAAGCCGGTTAAAGTCATAAAGTTGTGTTTATGACTTTAACCCTCCCACCATTAAACTGGTTAATGTGTCAACAATCTGCAGTCATATTTTCAGGGATGTGAAGGAAGCTCATCATTTCTTTATCTTTATTTTTTCAGTCAATACAGAGTTACAACTTAAAGAGCAGAAATATCCTCTGATCATTTTCATCATTTTTTCCTTATTTATATGAACCAGATTTATACCAACTAAGAATGGTACGGGAAAGAGAGAAGAAAAAAAAAGTGCATACCAGTATATATGTGTGTATTATTTAGGATTTGTGGACAGAGAGAAATAAACCAGAGCACCATCACACACAAAATAAAATACAAATAGGCTGATTAATACATTACTGCAAAACCTGGCTGCAGAGATTTTACGTTTTCCCCATAAACTAATAAAAATACTTTTCCTAAAGACGGATGGAAAAAGTAATTGCTTCCATTATATATATCTTTTTGCAATTTCAATGCAAGCTGAAGTCGTAAGAGGCTCTGGGAGCAGCCAATGTCTTGTAAGTGGTTTTATGTTGGCTAAGATAAAAATTACAAATAGATACTTGTGATGTTTTAAATTTAACAATGGGTTTCTTCCCTTACTAAATAAACATACAAATGATTTAATCTATTTCAGTAAATTCTTTTAGGGACGAGGAAGTGTTTAAAATAAGAAAAGATATGTGGGAGAATATTTATTGTTAAATGTAAGTTCTCTGACTTAGATTGAGAGAAGAGATCGAGTTTGACCTCTTCAGATCTTCCTTAATTTTTTTTTTTCAAAACTGAGAGCTGTGAGATGCCATTTGGTGTGCAGTACACCCAGATATTTCAGTGACGGTTGGTTCCAGTGAAATTTATCACTAATAGATTGTGGGAGTGAATAACAAAATGTTAATAAAAGACTTGAGTCTTTTGTACATTTAATTTATAACCAGAATAACTACAGAATTTGTATAACAGGGCCAACAATTCAGAAAATGTATTTGAGGTTCCACTCAAATAGTAGAGACAGTAGCTTCATTCCAGGTTGGTGGCATCTTTGAGCCTGTGAGGGCAGCACTACAGGCCTTCAGAAGGCATGGAAACAGCTCAGCTGTCTGGGTCCAGAGACTTGTGGGCCCTCAACCTGTAGATGGCTCCTCTCAGCTCCTTCTCAGTTATTGCAGCTGTCAAGAGTTAATTATTTTCCTCAGAGGCAGTAGGTAAATACAGCGTTCTGCACGTGAAATAGATAAAACGGGCTTTACAGTAATCCAGACACAAAAGCAAGAATAATTTTCTTAGGTCGACTCTGAAGAGCATTTGTCTTATTTTAGGAATGTTCCTTAAATTAAAGAAACAAGAATGGAAAACGGTCTTACTAATTTAAAGACTCAAAGTGACTCAAAGTCTGATAATAAGTCAAATGTGACACCTAGATTTTTTAACTGTGGTTTTGCTAGTGGGCAGAAAGAGATGATTGTCTGGGTGATTTTGGATGCAAGTGGCTGGGAGCAATAATCAGAGTCTCCGTCTTACTGGTGTTTAAAACCAAAAAGTTACTGGAGAGCCAGTTACTAATATGGGACAAACGTTGGACAAGGATTTCAAAGGACAAGAGGTTTTAATACAGAAGTCTGGGTTTGTTTAATGCCTGTTTAAAGGTTATTTAAAAAAAACCCAACAAAGCTTCATCTGAACACATATTCTACAGCATCATTAACAAGTTTTCTGTCTTTCTGCCCACCCTCAGGCCTCGGACCCAGATGTTGGAGACAACAGTCGCTTGGTCTACAGTCTGCCAGCAGGAAACTCCTCCTTTGACGTGGAGTCGGCTTCAGGTCAGCTGTATGTGGTGTCAGCAGCAGATCTGGGTGGAAAAACCGTCACAATGGAGGTGAAGGCCACAGATCCCCATGGACTTTCTGCTACAACCACAGTAAAGGTAAGCGCCTAAAACTGAGTGTTGGTGGTTTGGTGAAGGCTATTGATCCGTTATAAGTTTTATTATCTGACTTGATTAGTTAATTAACTGCAGACTCAGAGTCTAAATCACATAAAAAACGATCAATGATAAAAAAAAATAAAAGCGCACATAAAAAGACCCGTAACCATTCAAGAGGCAGTCATACCAATGTTTCCCAAATACAGACGTACGTCTCACTGCAACATATGTAAAGTTAGTCAACATAGGATAATTCTATTATTAAACTCGTTTAATTGTAGAAAACATATATAGTGCCTTGCGAAAGTATTTGCCCCCTTGAACTTTTCAACCTTTTGCCGCTTTTCAGGCTTCAAACAAACAAAATTATTTTGTGAAGAATCAACAAGTGGGACACAATTGTGAGGTTTTCGAGAAAGAAATTGTTTTCCTTTGCTTGATTTTGTTATTTTGTCATTTTTATTAATTATTTTCATTTTGATATTTAAAATACCAAAATTTTGTTATTTTGTTCTGTCTGTTTATGTAAATTTTAAATATTAAATGACTGATGTTTTGATCAGTCACTCAGTACTTGAGTAGCCTTTTTACCAAATACTTTCTTACTCTTTCTTGAGTAATTTCCTGTTTTCGTACGTTTTACTTTTACTTTGGTAAAAATTTGTTGAAGTAGTGCTGCCCTTACAAACAAAACAAAAGGCAGTGAACAAAAGAAGAGAAGAAGAGAGTGCTGGTAAGATGGAGTACTGCAAAACCAGTCAGACGTTATTTATGGTAGAAGAATTTACTTTTTCTGCTACATATCTTGTCTGTATTCTGTTTATTTGCATTGTTATACATCAGTGTGAATCACACAGCGTGTCCTGAAACGCTTTCGATCCTTCTTTCCTGTCGCAGGTTGTGGTTCACGGCAGCAGCGACGTGACGACCATCTCTCTGAATAAGCCGGCTGACATTGTGGAGGACAATATTCCAGAGCTGGAGGAGTACGTTCATGAATAAAGTTCTGTTTATTTTCTGGTGTATTTCATCCATTCCTGTTGTCATATCGCGGTTTTGTTTTCTCCCAGGGCTTTAGGTAAAGCACTGGGCTGGACGGTGAACATAATCCAGGTGCAGAACTCTGGTGGAGGAGAAAGTCAAACGCTGAGGGCATCGGTCAAGACTCTGGTCAGCTTCGTTGCTTTTGATGGCGATGAAGTTGTTAAACCTCAGGAAGTCGCAAAGTAGGAGTTTAATTTTTGACTCAAATGTGGGATTTTTTGGAAGATAGTAAATGTGAACTAAGAATGCAATGTAACACCAATCTTAGATTTTAAAGGTTTTATTATGCTTCCTTGAACAGGATAGGATACATCTATGGACTATACAAAATTCAAATTCAACAATACTTTATTGATCCCAAAGGAAATTAAATGTTGTAGCTCATTAATTCAGATTTTTCAAAGCGTTATTGTAGACAGTGATGGCTGGTGGCAGGATCCTGTAGCAGTCTGTGTTACAGTGAATTTGAAGAAGCCTCTGACTGAATAGAATAGGAGGTATTGTAAGATTTATTTGACTTATGCATAATTTATGGTACTGAGGATCTACTGTTAAATATTATTTTACTGAATTTTCAGTTGTCCTTTTGACTGAATAGCTGCTGTGTTGTGCCTGCAAATATTTTGTAATTTATGTCTAAATTAGGTGAATTTATTGCCAGATCATGTAGCAATATTTATACCTAAACCAACCACACAGCATCCAAAACAAGAAGGAACGGTTGTCAAAAAAAGCTTTTTTCCTCCAAAACAGCCAGAATGAACCCAATGATGAGAGAAAATCAATTTATCCACTTGAATTTTTTAGAAGTTTTAATTTCTATTGGTAATTTCAACATTTTTATGGTTACTGAATTTACACATTACCTGTTGACATACATGAAAGAAGAGCAGGGTGAGGCAGTGCAGTGCTTCACCTTTGCATAATAATTTTAGCTCATAATCAGCTCATTTGCATAATCGTGATATAGCCATAAAACGGTGCATTCCTTAATGAGCTCAAAACAGGCTGAACTGGTCAGCTGAAATCTCAATATCTGACAATGGTTTTATGTATCAAACAAGAAGAAATGAACATGTCTTGTTTAGCCCACAGACCTATAGCTTGTTCAAGGAAGCATAAAACTGGACCTTTGAGTGGTTGAGCTGTTTGCAGAAGAAATAGAGACCCAAAGAAAGTATAAAAACATGGAAGATGTAAATTTTGTATGATAGATCCCTTTTAAAGCTTTAACTTGTCTGTTTGATTTTCCAGGAAACTGCAGAGAGAGTTTGAAAAGGTCAGAGCGGAGCTGGCCAAGGTGTTGGGAGACGATGTTCGATTTGAAGTAGAAACGGGAAAAGACCCTCCAGGCTTCAGCTCAGGCCAAACTGCAGGCGTCGTTGTGGGGGTTTTGCTTGGCCTGACTGTAATGGGACTGACTGTTTATGTATTTAAAAGGTGAGCCTCAGACTGCTTCCAGTTTCAAAAGCAGAAAATATCAGACTTTTCAAACTGAAATTTTCAAGGTTTTCAAGAGATTAGTGTCAAAATTACTGAGTTTTAGATGGAAATGTACTCCTCCTTTTGTATATATCTAAAATGGCCCTAATGCATCGTCGTAAAAACCAGTAATAAAACCAAAACTGTACAAAAATACATATATTTTTTAATGGATTTCTAATATTGTGTATAAAGGAGTAAGTGGGTAAATAAAAAATCTTTATTAGATGTTAGATGCATTAGATGTTCTTTATTTATTGTCCCTATCAAATAAACAACAAAATTAAAAAAACTTTGTTTTCAACTGAGCTGTTTTGTTGCATTTCAGGAAAATCATACCAAACAGAAGACGGAGAAATTCCAAGGAAACTTGGGCAGACGTAGGTGTCATCTTTGAAATGTTTAAATTAAATATTTCATCAATTCAACCATTTAAACAAAAGGCTAATCATTTGTTTGTGTTACAGTTGTGAATAAATTAATGATTGGTGGACAAATCCATCTTTGCTGAGACGATTGCCTGATGATGACGGTTCATCAAACCAAGCCTGGAGGATCTTGGACTCAGTACCACCTTTATGCACCAGAATAATAATCTTAGACTATTTTATTTATTTGACCTCTGTGACTTTAAAATATCCTTCAAGCACATCAGAGTTTGTCTCTAGTTAAATGTCAGAGTGAAGATTTGCCAACATGAATGGGATCCCATTTCTAGATTAATGTTTGTACAAATCTACTTAATGAAAGTGTTTTATTAGAAATGTTATCAGAGCAAATCACAGGAATCTCTACAAGCCTCCCTTACAATCATTGTTGAAACAACAATGATTAGGAACAAATCAAGATATGGCGTCATTCCAGGCTTTTATAATGTGCTAATTTCTAACTCACCAGATAATTCAGGTATTAAGCCGATGAACTGGAACGTGGATCAATCATCTATCAGCGAACAGGTTTGGGACAGAGCCTGCACTAAAACCCACACAATGTCCATAAATAGCCGTCTTAGAAAACTACAATTTAAATGGCTAATTAATGTTTTTGTTATGACTTGTAACATCTTTGCATGAAGTGTAATTCTACAGGTACTTTAATACACTTCATGTGGGATTAGAGACAAAGTCGGCCTTCTGTCACCTGGAGAACATTTCCAGGATTAGAGGATTAATGTCTCAGTGAGATCTAGAGAAAGTCTTCCATGCGTTTATCTTTAGTTGCATTTATTACTGCAGCAGCATCTTCACATGTTTGTCTAACAAATCAATCCTTCAGCTGCTGCTGGAGTTCTGACTAAAACCAGGAAGTTAGATCACATCACCCAGTTCTAAAGTCCCTACATTGGTTCCCTGTAGCTCAGAGAGATGTTAGTTTATGAACCACTGACCGGTTTAGCACTGCAATACATTTAAGATCTGCTGCTGTCATAGCAACCTTCTAGACCTGTCAAGTCTTCTGGTTCTGTTCTGCATCCCCAGAACCAGAACCAAACATGGAGAAGCAGCTTTCAGTGTCTATGCGCCACAAATCTGGAACAAACGTCCAGAAAACCGAAAAACAGCCGAAACACTGAGCTCCTTTAAATCCAGACTAAAAACCCTCCTGTTTTAGAGTTGATTTTCAAACATAATTGATAAAATATTAATCAATAATCTGATGTTACACAATGAGAATGTTATACTGTTTTTTGTCTTGGAGTCTTTTAAAAAGGCTATAAGACTGACTGTTCTGTGAGTTTGTATTATATTTTTGTATTTATATTATGTAGGGAACTTTGACTGCCTTGTTGCTGAAATGTGCTGAACAAATAAAATTGATTAAAATCAATACATTTTGGTAGGAGGTGAAAGATACTGAAAAAATTCTGTTAGAGTAAATTTCACTGGATCCTAAATTGTTCCTATTAGCTTTAAACTATGAGAAGCATAATTTCAGTAAAACTCTGTGAAACCTTTTCAGCAGGGAAAAAGAGCCCTAGTGCCACCTAGTGGTCAAAGCAGATATTGTCTAATTTACCACTGGAAAGAATAGTATATAGTAGGAAATAAAACAGTATATTTTTGAGCCCCTTTCATTAATTTATTAATGTCAGAGGGCTTGTTGGATTCTTGACATGTTTGAACCTGCTTGATGTTTGATGATGCTCTGTTACCCTGTTGTTTAAGAAGTTTTTATTCATGTTTTTTTACTTTTTATTTTGTTTTTATATCTCTGACTTGAGAGAGAATTATTACTATCATGTAGTAATTATAAAAATATAAAAGTTTAGATTGGTACATGATTGTATTGGTATAAAAAATCATCTTATATTTATAGAAGTTCAACTTTGGTCTCAGTCTGTCTTTAAAATGGAGATGAAAGTTCTGAGCTTTGATTCAAACGAGGATATTTACTCATTTATATTTACTCATGTTTGGAGACAGAAAGAAATGTAATATTTTTTATAAAGTTTGCTGCTTCAGTTTTGAGATCTTTGTCACATTATTCTATGGTGTAAATAAATTCAGTAAATCACATTTTATAGCTTTCTAAGACTTTTACAAAGGATCAGGTTAGTGTATGGAGTTATGCTAAAGAATAGAAAACTAATGTGGGAAACAGATGTTTGTAGATGTTTTGACTTTTTTTTCAATTAATTTAAAGTGTGGAACAACAAACTGCAATTAGGGTCCTTTTAATGCTAAATTGTGATTATTTCTTACTTTATAACTTCAGTTTCATTGTCAATGCCTCCATTGATCTTTCAAAATGGTGATGCAAATTTTACCTGCTGCAGAAGCCGACTGATATTTTATCCATCCCCCTTCTGGGCTGGTGTTTTTGTTGTTGTATAAAATATGAACAAATAAATTAAAAGTATTCCTGAGAACTGTCTGAGTCATGAGTTCTGGTTTTATGCTTGTTAATTAACAGCTGCAGATTTATAGAAAAACCTACAGTAACCTTGTTGCAAAAATGTGAACACCACTAAACTAATATTTTTAGTTTTGTAAAGATTAAATCAAACAAAAAGAGCCGAGCTTTTCACAGGATGTTGGAAGTTTTTTTTTCTTTTTAGGTGCAAATAATGAAGTGTTTACTGAAGGAATGCTAAGCTATTGTATTTTAGGAAATAAAATGTTTATTTTCTTATTTAAAAAGGAATTTGATTATTTATTATTGGCATCTTTTAATGTATTTCTAATATTGTATAAAAAAAGACAAGTGGTTAAATAAAACCTTGAAGAATGCGGCAAAGTTTTTCATCCAAATCAATTTAGTAAAAAATGTTAGTTGTTGCCTTTTATGAATCTACTTATTAAAAATTTAAATGTCTTCATCTGGTTCTTGGCCCAGTCTTGATGTTTCAGCCCGACTCACCTCTGATCTCCCAGTGCTGCTGTTTCCTCCATGTAGAAAAAATGTTGGTGAGTTTCATGATTCTTAAACGTTCATTTGCATCTTCCTTCCCCAAGTTTGACAACCTGTTGACTAAATACAACAAACATTTCACGCTTCTGTGAGCAGAAGACCAGGTTAGTTTTTAACCTTTCAGTCGGAGTTAAATCCATTTTTGGGCCCATTTTGCTTGAGGAATATAAGATGCCTGATGGTGATCACCTTACTTATGAGTTTGATGTTGGTCAATATTTATAATCAAAAAAAAATAAAGGGAATTTCTCTTGCGGGACTCAAAATGTTGTGCAGGAATTAAAATGGTGATTCCTGCACAAACATTAAAACGATGAAATGTGCTCAAAAGAAGAAATATGTACGACGGCATATTAAAGTAGAAAAATAGAAAAAAAAAAATTACATTTGCACCAAAAATTTCTGCGATTCAAAAGTAGTGAGATTAATCTCAGAAATGAAAACAAAAAAAAACATGGAAATTTCTAAGTTTGAAGTTGAAAACTTGCAAGAAAAAATTCAAATTCTGGGATTAATTTTGAAAATCAAAATTTTTTGACTCAAAGTTTTTGGAAATTTGAGTTTTTTTTCCCCCCACAAATATTCGACTTTTTGAGCTCAGAAGTTTCCTTGGTTTTTTTTCCTACAAATTTATTTATTTATTAATAAATTTGTATTATTTATTTAAAAAAATTATTTTTTTTTGTCAAATGTTTTTTTCAATCTACAACGGCTCTAAAACGCCGTCATACATGAAGCTAAAATGCAGCTGCAGTAATAAAAACATTTTGAACCATTACCATCAAACGGTTCAGTCTGAATTTTTACAGTAAAAAAAAAAAGTCCAGATGAATGTCAGCTCATAATTCTTCATATTAAAACTGTTTTTATTAATTTATTCTCTAATAAAATAAAATCAGAGAAGATCAGAACACAGCAGAAGAAGCAAAATAAACAGCTTGTGGAATGTACTTCAGTAAAAGAAAATAAAAGCTCCAGCTGGTCCAACATGGGGGCTTTATTTCCACCACAGTCAAATAAAGCACCGCTTTCATATATTTATATATATATAGATATATAGATATATATATATATAAAGATATCTATATATACTTTGATAGTTTTTCATATGCACCTTCAGGCAATAACTAGAATGGATTCTTTACAGAATCAAGTTTCTTGTGGTTCTCTTAATTTACAGGTAAACTTAGTTTCTGGATATTTAAACCACAGAAAAAAGTCAAGGCAACTTTCCTTTTGCCTCATTCATAAAGTACAAAACTGGCACAGAGGACGACCATTTTTATACACAGTAAAAATGCAATAAAATTAAATTACATACAGAGGAGACAAAAGTCGTGTAAACCTTTCCCCGTTACAGCAAACCTAAAATAAAATCACTTTCCAAAACAAATTCGATTCAGTATAAAACACGCACAAAAACTAAACCTTTTGTTGTTTTTGTTGTTTGCCCTTTGAAGAAAATGTGCTGCAGTTTGTACAACGCGTTGCGTTCTGCGTGTGGCGTCCATTTTGTCATCCTACAGAAGGCAATGAAACAGCAGAAGAAGAAGAAGAAGAAGAAAGCGATGCAGGAGTCAGAGGACTCCGGGTGGCTTCGGGTTGATGACATCACGAGGAAGGCGTCGCTTTGACGGACAGTTTGGTAACTATGGTGATGGTGGCCTCCACCGTCCTGTGCAGCATGTCCAGCATGTCGGGTGGGGGGGCGCCGCCGCTCAGGATGACCTGGGAGGTGCCGGCGCCTTCGGATCCGTCCCCGGCCAACCCGATGGCGGACGGCGAGGTGGCGTCCTCCGGGAGCGTCGGAGCAGAACCGCTAACGTTAGCCGCCGCCGCCGCAGAGTCCTTCGCCTCCCCGTCGGCGGCAGTCGGCGGCTGCGGCTCGGTTCTTCGCCGCTCCTCTTCCCGCTCTTCGCCAGTGCCACCCGGCTGCGGCGCTTCGGGCTCCTCCACCTGGACGAACCCGTCGCCTGCGTCCTGCAGCAGCGAGGAGGAAGAAGAGGAGGAGAACGAGGAGGATGACGAAGAGGACACCTCCATCTTCTCCTCCTTCAGAGCGGAGTCCATGTTCCTGGAAGTGGCTGGCGTCGGTTCCGGAGACGGAGGGTCCTGCTCGGTGCCGGGGTCGATGAGGGACGACGAGTCGCGCGTCTCCGTGTCGGAGGTGCTGGCGGGCGTCAGCGCCTCCTGCTGGTCGGGCTTCGGGTCGCCGCAGACAGGGAGCGCCGAGGAAGAGGAGGAAGACGCCATGCAGAGCGGAGCGGCTGCGTCCGCAGCTCTGTCGTCGTCGCTGCTCACCCTGCGGCGCTTCACCGGCGTCGCTCCTTCATCCTCGGCTGAAAACAGGAAACAGGTTAACGACCAGAACCGGTCCGAATCGGGTCGGGCCGAAACGAAGGTTCTGTACCTTTGGACTTGAGGTCCTTGGCCTCCAGCTCCAGAGAGCTGCGCTGCTGCAGACAGAGGCGGCAGCGACCCAGCAGCTCCTGCAGGGCGGGGCACAGGGCGGCATCGATGCTCGGGGGCGGCTGGATGGAGAGCAGCAAAACCAACGACCTCAAATCCTGAAATACCAGAGAAGAAGAAGAAGAAGATTAGGAGGATTTAAGGACAAAAAGACAGAAGGGAAGGAGGAAGTAAGGAAGTGGAGTGAGTGAGGAAGCAAGTAAGGAAGGAAGGAAACAAGTAAGAAAAAGTGAAGTGACTGAGGAAGCAGGTAGGGAATCAAGAAAGGAAGGAAAGAAGAAAGTAAGTGGAGTGAGAGAGAAAAAGGAAGGAAGGAAGGAAAAAATAAAGACTGAAGGAAGGAAAGATGAAAGGGAGATATTAAGGGGGAAGGAAATAAGGAAGTAATTAGGGAGGAGAGGAAGTAGGGAAGTGAGTGAAGTAAAGTAAGTGAGTAAGGAGGCAGGAAAGGAAGGAAGTAGGAAATTAACTAAGGAAGTGAAATGAGTGAGAAAAGGAAGGAAGGAATTAGAGGGGGAAGGAAGTAGGAAGTAATTAAAAGTTGAGTGAGAAGGAAGGAAGGAAGTGAGGTAATTAAGTAATGAACAGAAGAAACGTTTCTCTCCTTCCTCTTCCTGTGTTTTTATCATCCACCCAGTTAAACACTGAGGTCAGAATCTAGACATCTCAAGGTCGTTCAGTGACGACCTTGAAGTCACGTCTTCCCTCCAGCTCTGTGTGTGTGTGTGTGTGCGTGTTCCTACAGCGTTGAGCAGGCTGCTGGTCTTGTTCAGCTCCACGCGGTGAAGCGCCAGCTCCGGCTGCAGGTTGCTCTGCTCCGTCAGCAGGTTGGTCACTAAAACACTGATCAGGTTGGAGCAGCTGGGCCCGGACAGAACCTGGAGCTACACACACACACGGATTATCATGTCAGTACGTCCAGATTCCCAGCAGCGCCACCACTGTCGTCATGGAAACGCCTGCTGCCGGGCGGTACCTTGGGCAGGAAGCAGGTGAGGAAGGAGTAGACCACGTTGTTGTTGAGGAACGTCCTCTCGTCCATCAGGATGCATTTGATGTATTCGCTGAAGGCCGGGTCGTCACACAGCAGCTTCACACAGGTTTTAGCCAAAACGGACTGAAAATAAACAGAAAGATTAATTCATTCTTTACCGTCTGGACGAAGCACGATAAAAGCGTTTCATATCAGTTGATTGATAATTATTGATAAATTTTTTATTTTAAATATCTGAATTATTCTGCCAAACTGGTCAATTTTTACTCCATATTGTTGTTTTTATTATTATTATTAACCTTAAGCTGTTCCTGCTACTAAACAAGTTGTTGCTAGGTAACCAAATGTTACTAGGCATGTTGTTGCTAGGTAACCAAAGAGCGAGAGATTTCACCGAACTTGTTTAAAGTCTTTCCTCTGCCTACATTTCCCAGAATGCTGTGCAGTTCAGGATCAGAGTTCAGTGAATATTCTAGATATTGAATTTTCTATCAGATGTATTGATAATAATCACATATCTATCGAGATATATATTGTTATTGATTTATTGTCCAGCCCTTAGACCAACTTCACAACAAACACAAGTTGGAAAAAAAAAACAACTAAAAACAACTCAAGTTAGCAATAATTCCAGCCAAATATTTATTTTAGAGTAAAACAAGAGACGCACCGATTCACCTTTTTCACCTCTGCTGATATCTGAGGTTTTGAATCAGCCGATATCGATCCGATACTGAAAAACTGTGCTGAACTGACTTAAAACGTTTCTTTTTTTAAAAACTTTTTTCCCACTGATTATTCAGATTTTTGAAACCGTCATTTTCTTTTTGCACATTTTATAATTGTTTTATTGACCTTTGACAAATACCTGCTTCATATCCTTCCTCAAATAAAACTTTTAGTTAAATCTCACTGATCCACTTTTTTAAACTTTTGATACCGATACAGTTAACTGAAAGGTAACTATACTGATATTGATACCAATCCAACACAGAAAAAGCAGTGCTGAATTGTCTTAAAATGTTTCTTCTTTTTTTAACACAGTCATAAATATACTGAATCACAAACTTATTTGATAACTTTGCACCAGCATGGCACACATAAATACACCAACACTTTCAAAAACTTGGTGAAACGTAAAGCTTATTTTACTTGGTCAAATGTAAAAAAAAAAACAATTTTAATCTGTTCAGCCAATGTAAAATAAGGAATTTATTAGAATTTTACCATTTCTATCAACATTTTCTAAGGCGATAAATGATAAATGAGAGCTGTTCAGAGTACCTGTGACTGGCAGAGCTCTGTCCACAGTTTGGGGAAGAGTGCAAGATGAAGAGGAAGTCCTTCGTACGCTATCAGGACGCCTGAGGGGGAGAGAGAACGGGGTTAAGACAAATCCTGGAGTATTTCTGCCAGCATTGCTGCTGTTACTGATTACTTAGTTTGACGAGCGTGTCGGTGAACTTCTCGCAGTTGATGGCGACGCGACACAGGAGGTGAATGAACTGATGGTAAGACAAGAAGTAATCCAGCAGCATCCGGTCGTAGACCTCGTCTTTACCCTGAAAGAGACGCACAGATTAACACCGACATCCTGAACAGGTCGGACCGGGCGCCATCAGGAGGATGGGGAGGTTTCCTGATGCCCAGGGGTCAGCAGGTCTTTTTTTTGTTTATTGTTAAAAACCCACAAATAAAGTGATAGTAATAATAAATAATGAATTATCATACATGTATGTAATTAGTTGTTATATTAGTTTTTCACCAATTAATTAAATTTACTTTATTTCCCCTCTTAATTAAAATTAAATCATACTTGTTTACATCAACCCGTCCTGGAAATTAGCATTTGTTGCTATAACCTGCGATAACCTCTCCTCTTAGAAGGTTAAATAAACGTGTAAATAAATAAACAATATATATAAAAACCAGAACTGTAGGCCTGTCACAATAACAAATTCTACTGGATGATAGAATGTCCCAGAGGTTATTGCGATAAATGATAATATTGGGGGGGGTTTTTTCAGACCAATTTCAAGTAATATAACGTATTGTCATAATAATGCAAGAGCATTTTCTCAAAGAACAAACTTTAAATTCTAACATTTACCACAGGAACTGGAAGACATTTTAAATAGCCAATATTAATAAACAGAACAACAGAAACAACAAATAAAACTAATTGTTAAGTTTCTGTAAACAAAATTATGATTCCAAAACAATGAAGCTGGCTGAGACCTAAAGCATCAGGCTGAAGACTTTTGTCATCCAGTTTTTGGTAGAAAGAAAGAAAAACGACAAATTATGCAAACGGAAATTATTGACTTTGTTTTAATTTATTGCGACAGGCTTACAGTACTGTACTAAATTTGAATGAGAACAAAATGGAGGTACCTTGCTGCTCTCCACCAATGAGGGCAGCAGACACATGTTGAGCTCCGGTCTGGGAGGTCGGATGTTGTTTTTGGCCCCCATCAGCTTGATGTTCTCCCTGCAGGGCAGGTAGGGCCCGAACGACACTAAACAGGAGCAGAAGTTCATTATTATTAGCTTATCATGAACTAAAAGCAAACAACTAATGGGTGTTGGGGGGGCAAAGTTGCTCACTGGGGATGTTGCTGTGGTGGTAGGTGCAGTGGTTGTGCTGCAGGAACGGCACCAGGGTGTGCAGGAAGTCATGTGGACTCAGCAGCACCAGCTCCTTCAGCACATCTGAAACAAACACAGCAACACATGAAATTACAAAAACCTCTCCACAGTCAGACAGAACGGCTCCTGACTCCATTTTAAAGATGAGGTGAATTTACCCAGGCAGGCGTTCCGCAGCTCAGGTGGGCTGTACGAGTTGAGCAGAGTCAGCAGCTTGTGTGCAAAGTCGATCCTCTCCTGCCACTGGATCAGAGCCTGCTTCACATCTGAGGAGAAAAGAGAGAAATCGGCTGTGAACATTGAATATCTCAGAAACATTTATCAGCGGGTCGACTGCAGACACCTGATAAAAACTGCATGAAGGAGAAAACATGACTGGAGAATATTCTGAGGCAACGTTTACCGTGTTTTACACCAAGATCTTCTACTGAAGGTGGGAGAGCAGGAATCTAATATAAATGTCAGATTGTGGACGTCCATGCTGGCATTTGCTCAATCAATCACCTACTGTGTTCTTACTCATGTTTAATAACATTTCCACTGTTATTAAACTTCTGTTTTTCTGCACTGACATTCTGTATTGTAAATAGTCTTTTTAAACATTCAATGTACATTCTGGCTCACAACTCTGATAATTCTATTTAACTGCACAGTATTTTCCGTTAATCTTGTACAGTATATTGATATTATCTAGTCCTGTCGCAATAAGCAATGATTTAATTGCATGATAAATTGCAATGAGCTTGATAATTTCCATTTGCATTATGTATCGTTTTTTTCTTGCATCTCTCTTTCTACCAAAATCTGGACAAGAAAAAGCTCCAGTTTAGTGACTCTTTTTTTGATGGACAATTTTATTCACAGACTTCAGTATCCATTTTATTTGTTGTTTCTGTTATTCTGTTTATTTTGTATATTTGTCATGTCTTCCAGATGCAGTGCTAAATATTCATGAGATCTTTGAGAATGAGTTCTTGAATTATTGTGTCCATTATATTACTTGAAAATCTTGTTTTCTAAGCTATTTTTAAAACTCTTGTGTGAACCTTTATACTTGATGCTGCACCTTCATGGTCCACCTGAATTTCCCCTTTGTGAGACAATCATTTCTATTCTATCCTACTGTGATTGCACTGGTGCGTCTAACCTTTCTGCGTTTTTGGGTGCACAAACGTAGGTCCACGTTTTTCAACCGCATCTCTCTAGTTTCACCGATTTTGTTTAAACCCACGTCCAGAGGAGAGGTGGTCTGACCTTTGCGCTGCAGGTACGGCCGGGTGGATTTGAGGACGGACAGAAAGATGGAGAGCAGCTCCACCAAGTCTCCAGTGACGTGGCACGCCGTGGCCTCGTGGTACATCATGTGCAGCGTGTTGAAGGACTGAAGGGACACACGAGGAGAAAATAACAAAACTCTGAAAAATCCTCTACAGTTCAAAACAATCAACATCAACTGTTGCTTTAGATTAAGACTTACTAATTTTTGGGTAAACACTAATGATTAATCGATTATTGAAATAACAGTCAACTAATTTAGTAGTCAATTAATTATTAACTAAAGTACATAGACTCTAAAAAAAGGCCATTAGCTCAGAGTATAAAACACTCATAGCAGTAATTAAGCCAAAACTGTGCAAAAAAACCCCAAAAAACATTAAAAACCCTTTTTCTACAAATATATTCTACCAAAGTCTGCAAAGTAAGTAAAAAAAATTAATAAAATCTATTAGGAACCTTTTATAATGCAATTATAAATCAGATTGGCTCTTCACTGTGTTGATGGAAAGTCAAGCAGAAGCGACTGAGCTTTTCACATGTTGATCTTAGAAGTAAGTTTTTTGTTCTTGCTGCATCCTTTGCTACAAAAGACCAAGCATTCACTAAAGGAATAATATGTTACTGCATTTCATGCAATAACATGTTAATTTTCTCATCTAAAATTTTATTTATTTGTATATTTTAATGTTTGTTAGTATTGTAGGACAATATTAAAAATCATGTACAGCAGGGTAAATAAAAAACTTGCAGAATGTGCCATTTTTTTTAAAAAAAATCTGATTGTCAGAATAATCGATTACTAAATGATTGTTAGTTGCAGCCCTAAAACACTGTGATACCATGAAAACATGCCGAGCGTCAACAGGAAAGTGAGGTGATCCTACCTCAGTCATGAGGATGAGCCCCCTGTTGAACACAACCAGGAGTCGGTCCTCGTCGTTCTCCAGCAGAACTCTGAAGGCACTGGGGGAGAGCAGCGCACAGGAAACGGGTTCAGAAGGTGAGTTTTCCTCCATCTGTTGCTCTGTGTAGGCGTGCGTGTGTGTGGGTGTGTGTGTGTGTGTGCATAAACCTGATGAGGGTGGTCCAGCAGGAGCGTCCATCCAGGCATCGCAGGTAGCAGCTGATGGTGGTTTTCTTAAACTGTTTGATGTCATCCAACTCCTCCTCCTTCATGTCGACGCGCTGAGCCACAAACAGCTGCATCAAGTTGAACAGCTCCTCCACCGCCTGCAGGGGGCGACAACAATCAGCACAGGTCCGCTTTCCCTCCATGCTTCCATCATCGCATTAGTTCTCACATGATCCGATGAACCCGATTGTTTTGGTAAGTTACCGTCTGCTAGTATCTCAGCTGTGGTTACGGTGGAGGAAAACTCAAAGAAAAGCAACAGGCAAGTATAAAAATATACAGGCAATTTAACGGTGGACGAGAAAATGACATTTTCCAAACAGTGAATGCAGCATAAAAGTCTAAGAAAGAATTTTGTTTTTTTTAATAAAGTCATAATATTACAAGATGATTAAAATGAGATAAAGATATGGTACAATAAAGTCAAAATAATGTGACAATAAAGTGAGTATTATGAGAATAAATTCTGAATATCCTGAGAGCAGTTAGACTAATAAAATAAATTGTAATAATATGCAAATAGCTGTAATAGTACAAGATTAAAGTCAAATTAATACAAAAGTAGTCGTAGTGATACAATAAATAATAATAATAAAGTCAAAACAATACAAGATTAAAGTTGTAATATGAGAAGAATAAAATTGTAATATTACAAGTTTGAAGTCAAGATAATTCGAGATTAAAGTTGAAATAATATGAGAAGTTGTAATGTTTCGAGAATAAAGTTGCAAAGTTGGAATATAATAAGAATAAAGTCGAAATAACATGAGTATAGAGTCATAGTGGTTCCAGAAGAAAGTTGTAAAATTACAAAAATAAGTCAAAATATGAGAATAAAATCATATTATTACCAGAATAAAGTCATAATATTGGGAGTATTTAGTATTAACTTTTTGAGAACTCCTCCATGAAAAAGTAGTTAAAATGAGGAATGCCGAGTTTCTTGTAAAGTTACTTTTTTGTATCGATTTTACAAATAACTTTTAACAGATCAGCATCAAATTATTATCATTAGCAGGACTGTGAAACAATTTATTTTGAAGAAAGAACCACACAGAGTTGCCCTGCTGGTCACATCAGAACTAAAATCAGTTCCAGAAAGTCAAATCTATAAAAACTGAACTCCCGAGTTATTTGAGTTATTAACGGTTCCTCTGTCTCCTCACCCCTGGATACTGGCTGGCGTGCGGCGTCAGGTTCTTGAAGGCCCACTGGATGTTCTGGTGCGACGCCAGCTGGCGGGTGAAGGTGGGCGATTGCTCGCAGCACATCCGCAGGATGCCGTAGTAGGCGGGCAGCATGCCTCGGTTGAACAGCACCACCTCCTGGTCGTCGTGATCGGCCAAAATGTAGTTGAAGGCGATGTTCTTGGTCACCACGGGGTTCTGCACCACCAGCCTGACGTTCTCAGGACAATCCACACACACGTTGTACCAGAAGGACAGCAGCGCCTGCTTGTTGTGGTTAGTGGCGATGGCCGGCTCCGACAGCTTCGGCTGGAAAAGCAAAAAGAGTCAAAGAAAAACAACACATGAGACCAAAACCGGTTACAGCACAAGTTTATTAACTAGGGCTGCAACTAACTATTATTTTAATAACTGATTAATAGGAATTCAAAAAACAGCCCATTCTACAGATTTTTTATCTAACACAAAAAACATTAAAATATTCAAATAAAGACCAAATTAAATTTCTCTTGAATAAGAAAATAAATATTTTATCTTCTAAAATGCAGTAACAGCATTCCATTAGGAGCAAAGGATGCATCTGCAGATAAAACATATTTCTAACAACATGTGAAAAGTTCAGCGCTTTCTGGTCGACTTAACACAGTGAAGAGTTGATCTGTTGATTATTTTTTAGATTAACCGATTAATAATATTATAGCAAAAAGGTGCAACTTGAGTTCTGGGTATAACATATTTACAGAGAGCTTTTTTTCCATCTTTTTGTTGTTTTTTGTTCAGTTTTGGCTTAATTACTCCTCTTAATATGTTATTTGAGGAAATTACCTTTTTTTAGTCTGCATAATATACTCCAGGTAATAATTAATCGATTACTAAAATTGTTGACGATTACATGAATAATCAATTCATGTAATCAGTGATCAATTTTATTTAGAAATGTACAGCTCAAACATAAATATCAACATTCGATGAACTGCATCAGATTATAGCATAAACTAATTAGCATCTGCAGTCCTTTGAAAGGTTACAAAAATGGATAAACAATAATAAAATAAAATTAAAAATATAACACTACATGTGCTTTCTAATCAAAGTACACAAACACACACATACAGACTTAATCACTGGCGCACACACACACACACCCTGTCATACAGTTAACATTTACATATCTGAGCTGTTTTTAACAATATTTTATTTTCAAATTTAACTAAGATTTGAAAACTGGATGAGTAGCTAAACGATAAAGTACCTGGAAGAGGTTCCACAGGTCCATGAAGTAGCCGGAGAACATGAGTTTCTCCGTCTTGGAGATGAGGCAGTAAGTCATGAAGCTGAAATATTGCACCAGCTTGGTGGTCCCGTGAACGCTGGCGTCCACATACAGTTTGGCCCGGCCCAGCAGCCCCAGCAGCAGGTTGTAGACCTGATGCAGCACCACGGTGGTGTCGGGAGACAGCGGCAGCTCGCGGGTGGGCAGGTGGAGGGAGCGGGTGGAGCGGAACATCTGACGGAAGGAGTTACTGGGGATGAGGGAGACCAGGAGGTACGCGGCAGCTGCAAGGAAGGCAGACCGACTCTCAGATTTACCTCAAACTAAGGACTGTAAATTATTTAAATACAAAAACAACTTCAGCAATTCTTTGGGATTTATTGTGTTTTATTGCTTATTAAAGGGGAATTATTATGCAAAATTCACTTTTTGGACATTTTTACACTTCAATTTGAGTTTAAACTGCTTCTGAAAACAGCCCAAGTGCTTAAAATATGAGGAAAATGAGCCTTTTGAAAAACCTTCTGAATGTTGAGTCACAATTGATGGGCACTCTGCCGTTACCTAGCAACCCCAGCAGAGTTCCAGCACGTTTGGTCAGCTGGTTTTACTGCTGTCTAATGGCTGCTGGAAAAGTCTAGTGTTTTGTTATTGACTTATCAAAAACAGCTCATTCTGGAAGAACATCAAAATAATCAGAACTGATCAGAATAAAATCTCATTATCTAAGAACGATTTTGAAAAAAATTATTTAACATGTTTTGTGTAGCCCATGGACCTATTCTAACATGTTCAAGGAAACATGATAGGTCACCTTTAAATAACTAAGATTAATTTATCTGAAAAGAAATGGGAGCAAAATGGTGGCTGCCTCTATAGCTTTAATAACTTTAATGTTTATTAGTTGGGTTATCACGGAGGGTCTCTCACATGTGCGGACTCGGGGGTAGTTGTGCGCCAGAAGGAAACGTTCCACCCAGTTCTCCATGTTCTGCAGCACCCAGCTGTGAGCCAGTTTGTTCCTGGGAGTCTGGACGGCCAGCCAGTCCAGACACTGGGAAGGGTTGTACTCGATTACCTGTTAGGAAGCAGAGGGTTGAAACATTAAAGCTAGGGTTAGTCAAAGTTTGCGTTGCGCGTATGCGAGACAAGACAGTGGTATGGCATTTAAAGTTGACAGGTGTCTTGGAGACGTATTATCATAAAATGAGCCTTCAGAAGGTTTATATAAATGCCAGTGAAGGGGGAGCTGCTCTGGAAGAGCATCTTCCCAGTCATCCAGTTTGTGTGAACGATGATGCAGGCGATCTGCACTGAGTTAGAAAAATTCAGAGGTGCACAAGCAGGTGCTGAGGCAGCGCGTCATGTTACAGTAACTGTAATAATACAATACTGAGTAATTTGATTGATCAGATCGATTGGCTGTACTTACCTCCCAGATCCTTTGGAGGATGTAGGAGGCGAAGGAGGGCATCCCCGGAGGTCCGCCTGCGAACTCCATCAACATCGTTAGCAGCTTGAAGAAAGGATTGGCAGCCTGATGGGAAAGAGGAAAACATTTTATACCTTTACAAGGAGACATGGTCAAAACTCTTTCTTGAGCATGTTGAAATTATTTTAAAGGGGTAGTATATATTTTTCAGGAACATAGTAATACTTTACAGCACAATCAAGTAACTACGTTGCCTTCAGTTGTTATAAAAATGCTTTTGCATAGCATATGATTTAAAAGAAATTAGATTTTGTTATTTAACGCCTTAAAACGGCGCCTCTTTAAAAACTCCTGTTCTTTATGAAACTTTAGGAAGTCATCGCAACATGGCTCCTCTATTGACCCTTTAACAAAGTTTTTGCCACCATTTCACTGAGAAATATCTCTACAACGAGCTCAGTAGTTGCACAGTTCCACCAGCTGCATGCTAATTGCTGCTGGCTAGTCTGAAGGTCCTGAGTAGGAAAGGATTTCTCTGTGAGGCAAAAGCTCTGAAGAGGAGCCAGGTCCAACCAGGCTTTGCGAGGCTGAATGGTTGCCATGGCGATTAAAGGATTTCTCAAACATGCATGAAAGAATCAAAGCAACACTCCAGGTGTGTTGTTGTTGAGGGAATAACATTATAACATGATGAAAAGGTCAATTTTACATAATACTGCCCCTTTAAACAAGAGGATGTTCCTCTTCTACAGTTGTTACCTCAGGAGTGAGCTTGGCAATGGAGGTGAAGAGCATCGACACAATCTAAGAAGAAAAACAACCATTACTCCATTTTTAAAAAGGATCTATTGATGATTAAAAGAAACTGCTACCACACAGGTGACCTAAACAACAAAAACCTACGTGTTCAGCCAGGCGGTTGTTATAGCGACAGAGGCTGAAGATGAGGTTGCAGGTCTGTCTGATGTTGATGCCATCTCTGATGTGCTGGAACAGGAAGGGGAAGCCTTTTCCTCCGGTTAGAGCCGCCATGTCGCTCTGGGAAAGAGTCAGATGTCTGGATGGACAAAGGAGAGAGACACGTGATTTATTTTGATTTATTTATTTTGAACAGATTAATATTCGCTCCATCGTATCTGCAAAAGGCAGTCGGACCTCTCTGACCGAGATTGCTCCACAAGCAAAGCGATGAGCGCGATCATCTTCTCCAGAGCAGCTGGACGATATTTCTCCTCTGCTAAAGACAAGATGTCTTCCTCTTCATCCTCCTCCTCTGCCTCTTCCTCTGACAGCACCTCAACCTGAGGCTGAGGAGGAACACAGCTCAGTTTGATCCCATTATAATTACCTGCTGGTTGTGCAGTTTTTACCACAAACAGAAGTAGTTATCTGTGTGTAAACTTACATTTTCTGGACCTTTGGTTCCCATGTAAAAGTGCACCATGATGGAAATGGCTTGTAGTGACAACAGGAACTGACTCTGTTCAACACGGGGAAAAACAGAAACAGAAATTTAGCTTTCAGATCTGAAAAATATTGACAACAGCAGCTATGGAAGACTTTCATCGGGTAAAACACCTGCTGTCCTGCTTCTTTTAAACTTCTTTTACAGGATAGCATAGGACTGAGGCAATTAAACGTGATAAATCGATAATTGAAATAATTGTAATTTAGTAAGTGATTAACTGTTAACTGAAGCATACAGACTCTAAAAAAGGTCAATTGCTGAAAAACAACATATTAAGAGCAGTAATTAAGCCAAAACTGTACAAAGAATATGTAACTTTTGTATGTAAGTTTGGTTTCACCGAGTTGTTTTTATAAAAAAAATATTTGTCTGCAATTAAGTTCTACCAAAAACGATACAAATTGCATAGTTTAGCATTTTTTGCTTTCTAATTGGTTTATCCCAGAAATAATCAACAGGTCAGTCTACAATGTATTGATAAGTCTGAGTTTTTCATATGTTGACGTCAGTTTGGTTTTAGCTGCTAATGGATTCTTTGTGACAAATGATCAAGCGTAAGCTAAAGGAATGCAATGTTTTAGCCCATAAAATGTTTATTTTTTATTTAAGGAATTTAATTACTTGTTTACTTGCATCATTTAGTGAATTTATAATATTATATGAAAAGTTAAAATGAAAAATCTGCAGAGTGTGACTATTAATACAATTAATTTACTGTCAGAATTATTAATTAGTAAAATAATCATTGCAGCCCCAGGATAATAATAAAAAATTGGTTTTACACCCATGTTTTCTGACCCAGCTCCTCAGGGACCCACTACTCCTGCATGCTTCAGGTATTTTCCCGGTTGAATAAATTCAGCTGAATCGTCTCCCCAGCAGGTCACCAGAGAGTTTGATTAAAAAAAAAAAAAAAATCATCCATTGATTCAGAGCCGTTGTGCTGAGGCAGAGAAAACGTTTACTCGTTTGTGGGCTGAGTGCCAGAATAAATGTGAAACGAACCTCTTCCTCCCCCATCTTGGCAAACTCGTAGAGAAAGGCGAAGTACTCGGTCAGGTGTTTGCTGTGTGGCTTGACGCCGTGCTCCATGATGGACAGAAGGGTCTTGACGAATCGAGTGACACAGGATCGACTCCCGATGTCTTCCACGGGGCCGTCCATGTCATCGGAGCTGAATGTACACAAAAGAAAAGAGAGGGGTGCACTGAAAGTTATGCACAACAAAACTGATCAATACAAAAATACTTTGGGAAACTAATGAGAAACATAAACGGCTGAGTGTAAAGTATTTTTCACACTTTAAGCACTGTTTAGTCTGCTTTAATCACAGTAGAAAGCCCAGTTTGTTTGGGGAGATGTGAATGCACAAATTAACTCCAATGCGAACTAAAAATGTGAAGTCCAGTTTGCCTACAAAACTGCTGAAGTGAACAAAAGCAGGAAGCAGGGTATAGTGTGGGGCATTCTGGGTAAATACATCCAAATCTAATGCGCCTGTCTAGCGGTAGAAGGAGAAATTACTCGGGTTTTTTTTTTTTACCAAAGACAAAAAAGAAATTCTACAACCACTAAAATCTGATGCCTCTCGATCTTAGTTTACATTTCATGAGGAAATGTAAACTAAGATGCCATTTCCTTCAGTGTTTCCTGGTGCAGCTCCAGAGGAAAAGGTTTTTCAAAGGTTTTCAAAGGTTTTTCAAAGCATCAACTGAAAATGTAACAAATGTTTCAATTTTGGTCCCCAATCCAATCGAATCTACCAAACTCAGGTGTGAAAACAAAACACAAACTGTGTGTATGAACTTTACATCTTTACTGGAAAAGTAAACAACAGCTGCAGAATCTACAGTGGAAAAGAATCAGTCAGCTGAGACGTACCCGTCCTCCATTCCAGGCTGCAGGTAGAGGTGAGCATGAACTGGCCGCAGCCTCTGGATGACATGAATGCACAACCTCTGGAACATCTGGAAGACAAAGTTTGGGAATCTTTTACAAATTTTAGAACCAAATGGCACTGTCTAGGTATTCTAAGCTGTTTGCTAAGCAGATGTTTTTATATTTTTTTTATTAAACATTTATTCAACCAGATAAAAAACCCACTAAGATGAAGACCTGTGAAATTCAGACATTCAGTTGAATGCATTTCTATTCTTGCACACCTGTCTGACGATCTGATTGGGGCATTTTATGAGGATCTGCATCGGCCACCAGTTATCGTCCGCCATCCGATCCAAAAACCACTGAAACACAGGAAGGAAAAAAGCAACTGAACATGTAGGAACAATATTTGATCATGTAAAACGAGTTGCATGACTCGTATATGATAGTTAATTATTTAACTATAATTGTGCACAATTATAGTTAAATATTGTAAACAAGAAAAGCCCCAAAGGGCAATTAATGTTACAGTAAGTAAAAATTTAAAAAAAGATATCAAAACTAGGCGACATACAAAGTTGTAAAAATGAGGGATTTATGAAATCAGTGCACATAAAAAACAAACATTACAGACTAGCAAAAAGAGGTATTGATCAATAAGCAAAAAGAACAAACAACAAAAACAGAAAGTAAAACATCAAAAAAGTGAGAGAAAAATCAAATAAAATGGATCAACTTAAGGCTAAGACAAAACACAGAACATAACCAAATGGTGTCACAACAAAAATTATATTACTTAATATATGTAGGGTAGGAAAATTTCTTGACAATTACTTATATTCTTTATTCCCCATTTTCTAATATTCCTTGTTTTAATTAATCTAGGGTCACACAGATACTTCAGATAGAAATGGGAATGAGAAAAAGATTAAGCCAGAATAAATAAGTAAATAACTTAAGATGAAGGTTAACAGGCCAGCAGAGAATCGTGTTAAAGCTCAAACCTCGCAGGCTGCCTGGTTGTTGTTGAACTGCTTGGTTAGAAGTTCAATCCACTGCAGCATGGTGGGCTGGATAATAAGGAAGAATAGTAGTCAACTTATTCTGTATCACTAAGCAATTACTCTGGATAGAAACTGAATATTCATCCACACTGTAGCATACGTTACCTTCTCCTTAGAGTGAATGAAGGTCTCAAGAACAAAAGATGTGCTGAGCTGCAAAAGAAAGAACATAAATAAAAGCTATTTCTAAAAAATATATATATACAATTTTTGATGCCATCTGACGTTTTGTATAAAATTTTACTTTAGTCCATGAATTGAAAGGAAGATGAACAGTTTCTAACCTTTGCAGTCATGAGTGAGACGGCTTTAGGGTCTGGTAAGGTGCTGGGGATGCTGCTGCACAGCTGCCACATGAATCTGAAAACACAGCGGGAAATTATAAAACAGTGAAGCAAAAGGTAATGCAATAAAAGTGACGAGACTCACCCAAAATATGTGTGCTCAAAGATGTTTTTGTCCTGCAGAAACTGCATGTTGTCATGCCAAATCCACTGAAAGCGTCGCAGAGAGATGTGAGTGAGTGATGCTCGTCATAAATGTGAGTTAAAATTTCAAACTTAATGGGGAAAATAAATAACTGGCTACCTCGAGTAGGTCAGGAGAGACATCAAAACTGAAATCTTTTCCGTTTTCTTCCTCCAGCTCCACTCGCTTGTAGAACAGCATATAGGCACTGTGTGTCTGCACATCAGATTAACACATAAATGCTGTTAAATCAGTTACATACAGAAAAAAAAATCCAAACAGGAAATAAATTCTTACCTTCTCAAAGGAGAAGTCCATAAACTTGTCGGTGACAGAGTCGTAGGTTTTCGTCTGATGGGTAAATAACAGAATATATATCAACTGTGTCGGCGGGAAGCAGTAATTTAATTTGTAAAGCAGCTGCATCTCGTACCGTCATCTCTCCTCCGAAGCACTCAGAGGCCAGCTGGGCGGAGTCGAACGGTTTCACCTCTGCATCGTTAAACAGATACCTGCAGGTTTTCACACAGAGTCAGAGATGGATGTAAAACCTGGAAATCCTCATCAGGATCAGGGATGCACTGATCCACTTTATTCACTTCTGATACCGATATTTGAGGTTTTGCATCAGCACATACAGATCCGATACATAAACATAAATTAATTTACTTAAAATATTTCCTTTTTCTTTTCTTTTTTTTAAAACCCAGCTAACTAAAGAAATAAATGTGCTGAATTACAATTTTGTTTGCCAACTCTGCAGCAGTAGATACACCACATACTTGGTCAAACATGTAAAAACAAAACTTTATTTTGATTAGTCAGTAAAACAGCCAAAAGAAATAAACTAAAACTGACAAAAGCAATAGATAAACTTCATCAAACCTTTTTTCAAACTGTTCAGAAAGTTTGTCATTATTCAAAGCGTAACACTGCAAAAACTCTAAATATTACCAAGTATTTTTGGTCTAATTTCAAGTGCAAATATCTTTGTACGCTTGGAATAACAAAACTAACTTACAAGTAACTTTTCAGCAAGAAACAGGAATTTGTTTTAAGTACATAATTCCTTAATATTGATGAAAAAGCTACTAGTTCCATTGGCAGATTATTTCATGTTAAAAGTTAAATAACCTGCCAATAGGACAAGTACTGTTTTTATCAATATTAAGGAATTATTTACACAAAACGAGCACCTATTTCTTGCGAGAAAGTTACTTTTAAGTTAGTTTTCTTTTATTTCAAGTGTACTGAGATATTTTATCTAGAAACTAGACCAAAATTACTTGGTAAGATTTTGTGTTTTTGCAGTGAAAACATAGAATTACACTGAATAGATCTGCCCTTAAGGATCATCGTTCCCCAAT